>NW_026442084.1:5009837-5620805 GCF_026898425.1 Galleria mellonella
TTTTCTTATATTTATTATGTTAACACAATAATATGCAAGTCCTAAGCGTGACTGATTCCGTATGTTTTTTTAGCTTTTTGTAACGATATAAAGATTAATGTAGGAATGTTACAATCTTTTTATATAAAAAAAAATCGATACTAAGTTAGGTTAGGACAAATTTTGTGAAATACAGTGTGAATCGAAGTGAGTGCAATATGTGTCTGACCGGCTTAGTTCACTCAATTAATATATATGTAATAACTCGAAGAGTGTTTATACTGCAGGCCTACAGGCAATGTTTTATGTCAAAATTAATAACGAACATTATTTTTCAGTAATAATTTAAATATTAAAACGTTAAATGCCTATTTCATTATAAAAATATTTCTATAATAATTAACTGAAACACGCAAATTTACAATATATTACACTCATTCCGTTTGACCACTGATAAATACTAGATACGTACTGTGAGCCGTTTTTGTTATTATATGGTAAAAAGAAAGAGATGCGCTAAATATTTTTTTATACTTGCGTCCCTTTCGCTCCGTCACAAATATGCACATCACAGTTGCGTCTTTTCAATTCACAACATGAGATACTGTATTAGTCATACCAGTTTAGTTCATATTTTTATTTGTGCAATGTATGACGAATGTATGACTAAAATGGTATGACGAATGGCTTTATATTAGAACGCTTATTGTGTACTGACGATCGCATACATATGTAGATCGTACAGAAGTTATTTGTATTTTAATTTTATCCCTCAATATATTATGTAACACAAATAATGTATATTAAATTGTATTTTTTTTTTTTTTAGTGGGTGATAATGTAATGGTAACCCCACCCGCGCTATTGGTATACACCGGCGGGGCACCAGTGAAGGATGATAGGTGAGGATGAAGCAGGTCAGTTAGCCCATCGTGACGAATTCAACAAGAATTGTTTACGATGGTTTCCAGGGGGAACCACGTGGAGGTCGACCTAACAGGGTATATTGCTAGCAATGGGGCTGTCAAACTCTATTGCTAACAATCCCTTTCCCCCCTATTAAATTGTATTGTATACTAACGACTCGCTCCAACTTCACACGGGTTGATAGAAAAATTATATGTAGCCTATATTGTGGACAATGTACAATAGTATAATATACAACACTAGCGACCCGCCCCGGCTTCGCACGGGTGCACATTACATCACATCACATTAGAAACCTCTAAAATTATCAGTGTTTCTCTATTATGCGTGTATTATACATATAAACATTCCTCTTGGATCACTCTATCTATAAAAAAAAAACCGCATCAAAATCCGTTGCGTAGTTTTAAAGATCTAAGCTTACATAGGGACGGACAGACGGGTAGCGTCTTTGTTTTATACTAGTGCTTATACGTAATGATTATATTTTAATATACAACACGTAGATTTTTTTTTTATAATAGATTAAATATTTTTTAAGTTTATCCGTTACAAACAAACAAATATACAAAAAAATCCTATTTTTCCTCTTTATAATATTAATATAGATAAGAAATCACATTTTATTGTTTGTTTCATTTCACATTTCATTTGTCATTACAGCTCCACCGACAAGAGCGCAGTTCTTATAAGTTCTTAAAATATTGTTTTGATACATATTACCGTCTATTTGGTAATACAAGTTGGTAATGGTTTAAAAAGATATTTAAAAAGTTGTTATTAAGTGTATTTAATTGTTATTCAACGGTCAGGAGTTGTGTTTATGTACGATAAAAATTAATAAAAATAGGTCTTAATGAAAAATTCTTCAAAAAAAGTTGCTAATTTTTTTAATAATAATCTTCTATCTTCACTTAAATCCAGTCTCTAAATAATACAAAACTAAGTTGCTTTCTGCCGTCTGTACGTTTAGATCATTTAAACTACGCAACGGATTTTAATGCGGTTTACATCAATTGATAGTGATTCAAGAGGAGGGTTTATATTTATTGTTTTGTTTGTTAATTAATATAACGATAATTGTTTAAGATGTCGGAATCTAATCGACTGACAACTTTCATCGAAAATGCTGAAATATAACAAAATGTATGATGGAATCGTTCCCCTTTATTAGAACTACAAAAAAAAAATCAATGATGGCATTCTATATTACATAGATAGGTTTCTATAAGCATTTTAATGATTAAAAAAAAATATACAAATTGGTGAAGCAACTTAATAATAATCACAATTGTTCCTTTCGATATTTGAGCCGGGTCGCCGGCTGGTTTTTACCTCGCTTTTCGTAATTTGAAAAATAGAATAGGTACTCACCTGCGAACAATTCCAGCAGCTCTCTACAGGATCCGGTGTTCTGATGGTCAGAAAGATGACACGAAACACAGCAGAAATATATTATTCGTTAATTAATTTGTAGGAGAGCGGCCAGTCGCGGTTACTCATACGATGTTCGAAACGGAAGAAGCGATAGGCGCGAGAGGGCAGCACCGACAAAGATCGGACGCAATCAGTCCATAGCCCACAGCTAACTACTAAAATTGCGAGCATGCAAAGTACCTATTCCTTATATATAACGAAAAGCGAGTAGGCACAAATATTAATATAAATAATAACAAATTATCTGGAGTTTTTTTTTCTTTAATGGTTGATAATGGAATGGTAACCCCACCCGCGCTATCGGAATACATCGGCGGGGCACCAGTGAAGGATGATAGGTGAGGATGAAGCAGGTCAGTTAGCCCATCGTGACGAATTCAACAAGAATTGTTCACGGTGGTTTTCAGGGGAAACCACATGGAGATCGACCTATTAGGGCATATTGCTAGCAATGGGGCTGTTAAACTCCATTGCCAACAATCCCTTTCCCCCAATTATGTGGAGTTTGGAAAGCTATTTAGACCGTACACCACATTGTTTCTATATTGCACCCGTGCGAAGCCGGGGCGGGTCGCTAGTACATTATGTCATATAGATATATTATATGTGTTACATATATATGTAAAATGATTATACAAAATTAATATTTTGTTACTGTAATAGTGATATATAACATTTGGTAATTATTTTTAAATGTTATCGCTTATTTTGTAAATATTATACGTAAGTACCGCATCACACACGCCTTTGAATGTATTTCATTAATTTAATTTTCGTATATAAGTATTGGCGTTTGTAATACTGAGAATTATCATTTTATTGTTTTAATTTTGTAAATAAATACGCAGGTCATGTAATACAATATTTTTGAAAATATACCACTATTTAGAATTATTTTGTTTCATTGCTTGTTTGCCTAGACCACTTACCGCAATATCGTATTACGTTAACCGGCTAGTGTAGCGTTAAACGGTGTCGCGGGTTCGGTTCCTGTTCAATACAATTATTTCTATTCATTAGTGTTGT
This sequence comes from Galleria mellonella, assembly GCF_026898425.1. Taxonomy (NCBI): domain Eukaryota; kingdom Metazoa; phylum Arthropoda; class Insecta; order Lepidoptera; family Pyralidae; genus Galleria; species Galleria mellonella. The sequence continues at coordinate 5,013,207 of NW_026442084.1, forward strand.
AGTAAATACCCTTGAGTATTTATATTGTATGGATTTTTATTTAACTACAATTTTCAATGTTTTTAAAGTGCTTTGGTAGTGAACTAAAATATTAATTATGCAATGATACTGTGTCATATTATAAGGGGCATTTCTTTAAATAACTTGATTTAAAATTCGTCATTTATATACATAGTTGAGTGGGACAAAGATGCCCAAACAGCTAATGTTATACAAAGACATATAGTAGATATTTCATTTTTGGTTGAACGAGTACGCGTACACACAGATATACTTATGTATGTAAATATTTACTGGCCCTCTACACAAATCTTAGATCATATTGTATTAAAATGGAAATTGCATAAAGCTCGACTGTAGATTACAATATATTTTTTACGATAACAAGATATCTCAATATTTTATGAATTACTCTTTTCTTAGTTTTAAAAGAATCTAATCAAAGAAATTTCTAAAACAAGGAAGGAAATTTCTCGTACTCTCCATTCATTGGATGTTTAGGATATTGTTCTGGAGTATAAATGAAGGTTCCCGACTTTTCTTACAGTATTACGTTAATCGTTAATAACTGATAGATGGCGGTAGTAACAAGACCGTTATTTTTTTCTGGAATGTAGATGAAGGTTCCCGGGTTTTCTAACATTACGTTACTTCTACTAATCGATAGATGGCGGTAGTAAGAAGACCGTTAATTTTTTTCTGGAATGTAGATGAAGGTTCCCGGGTTTTCTAACATTACGTTACTTCTACTAATCGATAGATGGCGGTAGTAATAAGACCGTTAATTTTTTTCTGGAATGTAGATGAAGGTTCCCGGGTTTTCTAACATTACGTTATTTCTACTAATCGATAGATAGCGGTAGTAACACAGTGGTCTAATTTTACAAGAATATAATTAAATTATTATTGTCAAACCAACTGCAAAAGATCAATAAGTATGTTCTTAAAATTATAGAACTTTTACCGTAAACTCAATAGTGATAAAAACTTGTCATGTAGGTATAGAATAAAATATTTTTTTAAAAAAATAAGAAGGTAGCCAAGGCACTTGTAATTTAAAAACTATAGTACTTAATCGAACACTAAATACAATACTGGTAGTTTCCTATATATCTAAATACAATAGATTATTTTAAGGTATATAAGTATTTATTTTTATTAAAACTTTTCGCTCGCTACTTCGTTCGTGTAAATTTCAGATGTAGTAAACGGGTATATTAGTTTTTTTTTTTTAATGGATGATAATGAAATGGTTATCCCGCCTGCGCTATCGGTATTCACTGGCGGGGCACCAATGATGGATGATAGATGACGGATTCCACAAGTATTAACCACGATGGTTTCCCTGGAACCGCGTGGAGGTCGATCTGATAAGGTATACTACAATCAAAAGGTTTACTAATCCCCATTACAATCAATCCCTTTTCTCCCTAAGAATAAGTTTTAGATGGCGTATCAAGATGAAACATTTTTTATGCAACTTAGAATGGCAAACAAGCTGATGGCCCACCTAATAGAAAGTGGTAACCGTCGCCTATAGACATGAACAGTACCATGGACATAACAAAGTATACTGTTCGCTCTTGATACCCCCCATGCGTTGCCATTCCTGAGGACTCAGGTTTATTTCTCTGTACCCTGTAAGTTTACTACCATATCCCACCCTTCAAACCGAAACACAGCCATGCAATCACAACTGCTATACGATTAAAACACGAATGGGACCGAGGTGCCCAAGCAAACGACTTTTGTACAAAGTCTCCCTCTGGTAAACTATATTTTAACTACATACATTAGATTTTAAGTTAAACTTTTAGGAACAACTGAAACTGAAAACCGCATCCAATTTGGTGCAGTAATTTTTGCATGATGTCAGAACAAACATAGTTGGTGTATATTTTCTGTTTTTAAAAATTATTATTTTGCCAGCTATTAGTCTTCTTAAGACCTTCATATTAATTTTTCATGTACAAACATCGTCTATTTATAATTTTATTAGGTAAGTAGATAGGTTAGTAAGATATTTTTAGACACAAGATATTCAAAACACAAGTCTACGCGTTCACCGCAGAGCTCACCGCAAGCCGCTGTTTGTCGTATCTCCTCTGTTTCAAAACTGTCCCCTTGATATTGAGTAGAGTCTAGGGATCTTTGGTGTTAATATATCCAGCTATGTTCAGTTTTACGGCCATTTGGAGAAAAAAAACTTCGATGGCCTCCAGAAAGTTAAACAAAAAAAGTTATATTATAGAAATAAAAGTTACTAGGGTTACTGGGGGGGAAAGGGATTGTTAGTAATGGAGACTGAGTATCCTATTGCTACCAATATATCCAACCAGGTCGACCTCCTCGCGGTTCTCCCTGGAAACGATCATGGTTAATTCCTGATGAATTCATCATGATGGGCTAACTGGCCTGTTTTCATTCTCATCAATCACCCTTTACTGGTACTCCGCCAGCCTATCCCGTTAGCGCAGGCGGGATTACCATACCATTTTCACTCATCAAAAAAAACAAGATACTGAGCAAGTACAATGAAACGCTAAATTTTACGCTGCAACATTTTTAATGTTTATATAATTTATCAAAGTCGTGTAAATTTCTTAAATAACATCATGCAATTTGAGATCGCAATGATCTGTTTTTATTTCAGGTTCAGGTAAATAGGTAATCAAACACAGAATAATAAAAGTAAGTATCTATATTGATTGTAAACAGCGACGTGGTAAATTCGTAGCACTACACCTTTGTGTATTCGAGAATCATCTACTTAACGCTAGATGTCAGTATAATATATAAACTTACTCAAAGCGGGACATTTAATTCATTCTAGATTGACTCGAGACAGCGCCGAACGCATATAATCGAATCGAAGCCTATCGTCAGTATTTTTTAAATTATTGTGATAATAAAATACAAAGCAATGAAGAAATTCCATGGATTTTCGTACTGCCTAATGTTGGCTATTATATTTTTCGTCATTGGAGCACACAGATTCGCGTTTGCGGACGAAAAATGTCAAGGAGATCGCAATAGATTATTAGACCAGACTTTCGGAATGCCTTTAACATCTGATGATATTTTAACAACTATGATGACTCCATGGATGTTCCAAGACTACTTCCGACCCTGGAGAATACTAGCTTCGCTATCAAGAGATTTGGGATCAACGATAAAAACTGACAAAAGCAAGTTCCAAATTAATCTGGATGTTCAATATTTCGCTCCCGAGGAGATATCTGTAAAAACAGCTGATGGATATGTAGTTATCGAAGCTAAGCACGAAGAGAAGGAGGATGAACATGGTTTTGTATCAAGACAGTTTGTGAGGAAGTATGCATTGCCTGACGATGTAGAGTCGGAAAATGTAGTATCCGAATTATCAAGTGACGGTATTTTAACAGTGAGTGCTCCAAGAAAAGTGATCGATGAGAAAGGAGTAAGAATCGTTCCTATAACCAAGACTGGCCCGGTACGTAAGGAGTCGAGTGAGGCGAAGAATGACAATCAGGATACGAGTTCATGCAGTGCACCAGATAAAAAAATGTAACGTTTAAAAGACTACATAATAAAAGATACTCTAATAGATTTTAAGTTACAATGTCATTACAAGTACCATTAAGACTGATTTTTTTAAATAAATATTTACAATAATATTTATTTTGTTTTAATTTTTATTAACTAGATAAATATTAAATTGTTCCCGCAACTCCAATTGTATAAAACCTATTTATCTTATGAATTCGGGAATTCGAGGAAATTTATATTTAGTTTACCTACTACTACAATTACTTTTAGAGTAATAAAAAAATGTTTAAATAAAGGCAAATTACTTTATTTCCTAAAAAAATAATGCCATCAATACTAAATTCAAAATATATCTAGCATTTAGTGAAAATTAAGTTAGGTATACCTACATATATTGCCTAGCTATCCTGCCAGTGTTTGTGCCCCAAAAAGATCATAATATTTGCTGTAAATGAATGTTTGATACGAGATTCTTTAGTGACGTTAAAAATAATTATAAATTTTAAGTGCTGAAAATAAGAACATTATAAATATATATATATTTTTTAATTGTCATTGTTGTAATCTAAATTTATTTTTATGATAAGTAAAAAATACTTTGACAAAAAAGTTTATTATTTTTAGCGATTAAAAAAAAATACCTACATAAGTTAACAATTCTATTTTTCTTAGTTTAAAAAATTACGTACTGTAATAAGTCGATAATTCTCAAGTCATCTGTATTATTTTAGTAAGTAAGACCAATTTTGGTTCTATTTTCATACCTATTTTTCAATATTTTTTTTTGATGGGTGAAAATGGAATGGCAGGCTCGCCTGCGCTAACGGTATACGCTGGCGGGGCACCAGTGAAGGATGATAGATGAGAATGAAAACAGGCCAGTTAGCCCATCATGATGAATTCATCAGGAATTAACCATGATAGTTTCCAGGAGGAACCGCGAGAAGGTCGACCTGGTTGGGTATTACTAGTAATGGGATTCTCAGTTTTCATTACTAACAATCCCTTTCCCCCTATTTTTCAATATTAACTTACAGACATTCGCGCTGTATGTTTTATGTTTTATAAATGACAGAAATTAACGATTTGTTAATGGCCGGTATATACAGGTCAAAACGTTAAGATAATTCAGGTAAATTATATTAGTTTATCTTAATGATCGCGGTAGTTTCCGTCTTCCAAAAAAAATACCTAGTATTTTCAATCTGAATATTCTCTTTTGTTGGTACAATACTAATTTTGTAACTATCGAATTGCACAATTTGAAATTATGTAGGTAACTAAAAATAATCTTACTATTATCTACCTACCTATTTATACCATGGAAATAGTGGTTTCACTTTATAAGTAAAAAAGTGTACGGAACACACACAAAACAAGTATATATGTATTACACAAATACAGAAAGTCTAAGTATACCACGGCACAATATAAGTATTGTAAGCAGCGGGGGGAAAGGGATTGTTGGTAATGGGGTTTAACTGACTTATTGCTAGCAATACAACCTGTCAGGTCGACCTCCACGAAGTTCCCCCTGGAAACCATCGTGGTTAATTCTAGTGGAATTCGTCACGATGGGCCAACTGACCTGCTTTCATTGTCACCTATCATCCCTCACTGGTGTCCCGCCAGCGTATACCGATATCACAGGCGGGGTTACTATTCCATTATCACCCATTAAAAAAAATAGGTATTGTGGCCGATTTTTTATTTTTTAATATTTTGTTTTGCTTGAGTACCGCTGTCCCTTTTTTGTTTCAACCGTGAAGCAGTTGTGTTTGCATGACTGTGTTTCGGTTTGAAGGGAATATAGCAGTGAATTTACGGGGTAAAGAGGAATAAAACTAGTCCTCAGGAATGGCAATGCATGGAGATATCATGAATAACACAATTAACATGGAAAGGTTTTGCTGGAAGAAATCTCTTATTAGAGATAAGGTCGCCTTTGTACATTATGTTTATAATGAATTGTAATTAACAGTATGTTTTGTGTACAATAAAGAATAAAGAATGAAACAGTATATGCTATGCCCATAATACTGCGATACATGGTATACATAATCTATAGGCGATGGTTACCACTATCCATCAGGTGGGCCGTCAGCTCTCTTGCTTCTAAATCATAAAAAAAAATCTATCTGTAAAATTTCAATTTGATATAATGTCAAAACGAAATCTTTAAAAACAAATATATATAAAATTCGTAATAGATTTAAGTCAAAATTATTATAAATTCCGTTTGTGATAGTTAATAAAACAGTAATTTCACGAAACTATTAAACTAAAATATTAGGTAAAAAGCTTGGAATATAGTTAAAATGAGAGTTTAGAAAAACGACGCCTTAAAATCTACCCCAGCATTATAGTTATATTATTTGTAGTATAATACAATATTTTTTTTATCTAAGTCCCTGTATGTATTAATATTAACATAATTGAGGATAAAATAAACAATTTAGCTTTGTAGGTCCCGGCGTAGAATAAGCCACCGCTCCCATTCCCGTGGGTATCGTAAAAGGCGACTAAGGGATGGCTAGAGATGGGCAGCAGCTAACCTCTTAAAACATCACCACAAGCCAAACTAAAGTTGCCAATCCGTTTGCCAAACATGGCAACTACTGACAAATCCCTCCCCCCTTATGCGGTTGGCTATGTTCAGAAATGGATAGTAATACAATACAAAAAAAATTCTATTTTCCACTTTATATTAATAATTTGGCAATAACTTTAAAAAATATAACCGACTATAATTATCCTTTTTTCATCTATATGGTTTACCCCTATGTAGTACCTATTTTTGCGAAGCAATTTCTATACTGTATAAATGATTAATGGAACAATAGTAATGTATTTTCCTAATTATAACCTACCCACAGTAATAAAAGTTAATTATAAGAGCGAGTGTCCACGATGTAATTCTATTATATATACTTAAACTCGGTCAACTTTGCTTCAATAAAGTTATAATAACTTTAATACCTTCCTACTTTTTTTTATACAACTTAGAATGGCAAACAAGCTGACAGCCAACCTGATGGAAAGTGGTAACCGTCGCCTATAGACATGAGCAGTACTATGGACGTAACAGAGTATACTGTTTCGCCCATGATACCCCCCATGCGTTGCCATTCCTGAGGACTCAGGTGTTATTCCTCTGTACCCAGTAAATTCACTGCCATACCACCCTTCAAACCGAAACACAGCCATGCAAACACAACTGCTTCACGGCAGAAACACGAATGGGACAGAGGTACCCAAGCAATCGACTTTTGTACAAAGTCTCCCTCTGGTGAAAGTCTACTTCTACCTACCTATTAGAATTGCCCATTTCAAACCATTTATTTTAATTGTAGGTACTATAATATTTTGTGAATAATAAAAACAAATTTTTATTTACGATACACAAGACATTTATTGAATAAAATGTACTTACACAAAAAATAATAGAATAATTAAGTTCAGTCTTATTATAAAATACGTGTTACTTCTACACGTTATAGGAAAAAACATGCAAGATAAGATGAACTGTACTTAAGATTCATATTCACTTTTGTGTATCATTATTTTTTGAAGTCTGATCCTTGACTTCCTTCCGCACAGGTCCAGTCTGAGATATGGGCACAGCCCTTTCGTTCTTCAGCGCCGGAGCCACTTTGGGAGCGATCACAGTCAAGACACCATCAGACGACAATCTGGATTCCACTGTTTCAGGATTGCAGCCGTCGGGCAGTGCGTACCTGCGAGTGAACTGCCGAGAGATGTAGCCGTGTTCGTCCTTCTTTTCCTCGTGTTTACCTTCTATTACGACGTACCCATCGGCTGTTTTCACGGTGATTTCTTCAGGCGCGAAGTGCTGTACATCCAGGTTCACTTGGAATTTCTCCTTGTCGGACTTAATGGTGGAACCGACGTCTCTCACTGCAGCAGCCATTTGACGCCAGGGCCGGTAATAGTCTCTGGACATCATCGGTGAAACGACAGCCGTTAGCAAGTCATCTGGAGTAAGCGACAAACCAAAGTTTTGATCGATCAGGCGATGAGGTTGTTCGTAACCAACGAAGAAAGGTAGCAGAGACATTTTTTCAAATTTAAAAACAGTTCGTTAATAGACAGCGCTGTTGCACCAGTTAACTTCCGATATAGCTTGTGTTCAAATAACATGTCGGAGTGTTGCGCGCCGCGTTTATATAGTAACCGCACTCATTGTGACATCTGGTGGCGAATAGCAAAATAAAGTTTTGAGAAAAGTCTCGATGTGTCTCGATTTCGAATAGCGTAAACATTAGGATTGTGTGTAAAGAATTCAAAATTCAAAATTCAAAATTCAAAAATCATTTATTCATGTAGGACATTTTAGCCGCTTATGAACGTCAAATTTTTACATTATAATTTTATATTTTCCCTACCGTCCAGTTCGGTATATAGATCCAATTGAGAAGAACTGGCAAGAAACTCAATTGAATTACTTTTTTTTTTTTAAAGCCAGTTTATTTACAATGTATATTTATATAGGTGTCTATGTCTAACATTAAATGAAAATTCAGTGCATGAACAACTATTGCCATGCACACTCGTCATTCAAGTAATCGTTTAGTGAGTAATAGGCTTTGCTCAGTAAATATGATTTAACAGATGTTTTGAATTTATTTAAGGGTAATTCCAACATATCCTTTGGTATCTTATTGTAAATTTTTATACCTATTCCCATAAAAGACCTATTAACTTTTTCTAAACGATACTTGGGGACAGCAAGTTTGTCTTTAAATCTAGTATTAATATTATGAATATTGCTGTTTTTTGGAAATAAGTCAAGATTTTTATGAACATATAGAATATTTGAATATATAAATTGAGAAGCAACGGTGAGAATATTTGCCTCTTTGAATTTCTCTCTTAATGAGTCACGACTCTTCATACAGTAGATCGCTCGAACGGCACGTTTTTGTAATATGAATATATTCTTAATATCTGCTTTTCCCCATAGTAATATTCCATAAGAGAGTAAACTATGAAAATAACTAAAATAGACTAATCTAGCAGTATCAGTATCAGTGTACTGTCTAACTTTACGCACGGCAAAAGCTGCTGAACTTAGTTTCGCTGCAAGGCTTTGAATTTGTGCACCCCATTGTGTTTTATTATCTAGTGTGATTCCTAGAAAGACAGTAGATTCTATAAATTCGAGAGATTCGTCATTTAATTTAATATTGCAATTAGTATTAAAAATTTTAGATAGAGAGAAATTAACACATTTTGTTTTTTTAGCGTTTAACATAAGATTGTTAGTTGTAAACCAGTGCAGGAGACGCCGCAAAGCACTATTTACATCGTCATAATTATTAGTCATTCTATTAACTTTAAAAATCAATGAAGTATCGTCTGCAAACAATACTATGCCGCATCTATCCTGCATCTGAATCTGTGCGTGTATGTATAAATAAATTCGTATAGCTGCGCATCTGCTGCACTATTGATCCAATACAATGCACCTACGAGAAGCTTTGAGAACGTTACAGAAACATCAACTTTTAGAAAAGTTCTAGATATAATTTCTAGAATACATATATTTCTGGAATATAATATTTGTATCAAATATTGAACGCGCTTTAATTAAAGATCACAATATAAGACTGTACAAACTTTGTTGGAAATCTAGAATTGTATCGTCAAACAACAATATTTATGTATAATAAATAATAAAAGACTGCCTAAAAGCGGTGCTTATCGCTTATAGTTGTATTTCCATTTGATAAATAGAATTTGGCAGCAAATTTCTACATAAGTCCTTGTCAATGGCCTCGCATGATGAATGTTATGTATGTTACAGTGTATTCTGTGTCACCCATAGAATCGATGATCGTTGCGAAGCAAAATGTGTGCCTATGATCTATGGTAATTCAAAATATGTATAATGTAAGGTACCTATGAAAAATGTCGTGGTCTAAGGTCGTTGTTATACCCTACAAAACAATAATTGTCGTTTATTTGTGCTATTATTATCGGTGCCGTTTAATCATCATCATCATCATCATTTCAGCCATTATCCGTCCACTGCTGGACATAAGCCTTCCACATAAACTGCCATAAAGAACGGTCCTAAGCCACCTGCATCCACTGACTCCCTGCAATGCATTTGAGGTCGTCACTCCGTCTAGAGAGGGGGTCGTCCTACACTGTGTTTACCCGTACGGGGTCATCACTCAAGAACCTTTCTTTCCCGTCGGTTGTCGGTTCTTTGAGCTACATATGTGACCAGCCCATTGCCACTTCAGCTTGTTTATTTTTCGGGCTATGTCGGTTACTTTGGTTCTTTTGTGAATATCCTCGTTTCGGATTCTATCATACAAAGAAATTCCAAGCATAGCCTTCTCCGTAGCCCGCTGAGTAATTTGAAGCTTTTGCATACGGGCAATTGTGTAGGACCATGTTTCGGTTCCATAGGTCATCACTGCCCAGCCGAATTGGATTCGTCGGTTGACCTCTCGGTTGAAGTCGGACTTACCTAATCGGTCAACTTGTGATTGATTTGTTGTTAGATTCGTCACGGTGAGCTAACTGACCTGCTTCATTCTCACCTATCATCCCTCACTGGGGCCCCGCCGGTGTATAACTATAGCGCAGGTGGGGTTACCTTTCCATTATCATCCTTAAAAAAATACCTAGAACCCACTCCACCTGCACAGGGGAGAAGGGATTATATTATTAATACGGACTGACAGTTTCATTGCTAGTATGTACTCTGCCAGGTCGACCTCCCCACACTCCCCCCTGGAAATCGTCGTGCTGAATTCTGGGTGTATTTATCACGACGGGCTAACTGAACTGACTTTTACGCGTATACCGTTAGCGCAAGCGGGATTACCATCCCATTATCATCTATTAAAAATTCCACCTGCGCTATTGTTATAATGATGGCGGGGTACCGGTGATTGATGTAAAATAAGAATAAAGTTAGGTCAGTTAGCTCGTAGTAAAAAGGAATCGCGATAGGTTCCAGAGAGGACCAAGTGGAAGACGAGCTGATTGGGGAAATAGCTTGAAATAGGACTAACAATCACTTTTTCCTCTAATAGGAAGCAGTTGTCATAGTCGAAAATTGCACGACATTTATTGTTGATGAATGAATTAACAAATGAGAATACTTCATTTGCATTATACAATATAGGAAATAAGCAAGACAATAAATATAACGTTACAATTGTATAAGTACAGTAAGGCTATTTAATCATCATTTTCCAAATATATTTTCATAGATGTAGTAAAATGTACTCAAATCCTTGTTCTTAGCATACTCATTAATGCATTTTATTGGTACTTTATAAATTATTTCAGGTATGTTTTAGCAGCACTACACGCAAAAACCATTTTTTTGTAAAAAAAATGTCCATTTACCTATTCGGGCGATTCGCAAATAATCGTTATACGTAGTAATAATTTTTTAACAAACAGCATTTATTTGTACTATTTGCTGTTATTGTGACTAGGAAATGATCTACAGTTAAAAGTATGTAGTAGCAGTAAGTAGCAGCAAAGAACTTGGAGTAACACATAGATCAAAGATAGGAACTACTATTATCTTTATACGCTGTAGCTCATAGATTAAGGATAATAACTTAAAAGTCAGTCAACTGTCAAACAGAACAGCTATCAATTTGTACGATATCGAATTGTTTTTGTTTAATAATTTAATTCATTCTCATTTCTTTTATTTATATTAAGTATTGAAATGCTTTCAAATTTCAACTTGTAAATTATTCACTCATAATTTTTTGTTAAACAATAGTACACTAGTCTTTATTATGGTTAACTATTGTTGCGTGTTTGGCTGCGGTCGTAATAGCAGACATAGTAAACATTTAAAATATTACAGTTTGCCTAAGGAAAGAGACCGGTAAGAATTAGCTCAGAACTACAAGAGAATTATGAATTAAATAAATGCTATATGTCTGTATATAGATGTATTGAAACCTATTATATTTTGCTGTTATATATGTTAACAGAGAACATTCCTAATAGAAGAAGCTTTTCATAAGATCCTAATGTTGTCCTAATGCGAACAATTATGTTATTGTTTTTGTATATTGATTTATTTTCATCACCAAAAAAAATTATAATCTATCTTTTTTTAGTCAAATTGCATGGCTCAAAGCAGCAGGTAGAGAGGATCTCATTGAGAAAAGTCAAAATAGAGTAGCATATCGCATTTGCTCCCGCCACTTTCCGCCGTCAAGTATAAAAAACAAGCTATTAAGTCCAGATGCCATACCTATTAAATGCCTGCCAGGAACAAAAGATGAAGGTCTAGTATTTAGATTATAACTAGTTTATTTAGACTATATTCAACTGTTTAGACCAGGTCAGTGGCATAACTGACATTTGGCAAGGCCCGCAGGGAGAGGCCTTAAAATTTAAGGGAGCCTTATGTATATGTATTTTCAGAAAATTATTACTCATTCATGTTTTTGCAATAGCCTTCTTTATGTATACTTCCACAGTTATGCCACTGGTACTGGCAGTAAGAAAATAATGAAAAATAAAAAAATTAAAAAATATTTATTTCGTAACAAAATTGATACAATACTAAGATTGTTGTTATAACCTTCTAGTAAGTGTTATCACCTGTATCAGAAGGTAGTAAGAAAATAATACAGCAATATTTCTTGTAACCAACTATATATATATATATATATATATATATATTTGTCACACCTGTTTTTCCTTGTGTAATTCAGATTGTCCAGTGTTTTAATATATCTATATTATTTTTTGCAGATGTTTCAGAAGACGCAGAGTTCCATCAGGATATAATCTGTAACAGCTGCCAGAACTTGATCCTCGGTTTCCGTTATAAGTGTGTCAGCTGTGTAGACTATGATCTGTGCCCCAAATGTGAGATGATAGAAACACACCCTGAACATTATATGTTGCGGATACCCAAGCCTTTGAAGTTTGTATGTATTTGCTTTTTACATTATATTGCTGTATTTTTTATTATAATAATAAATCTTGTAATTTGTGAATCATTTTGTGAAATCAAACAAATATACTCTTCAACACAGTGTAATTTCAACTTAAAGGCTTTAGTGATATTGTTGCTTTATGCTCATCAGCCAAACCAGTATAATATTTTTGCAGATTGGTATCACATAAATTATCACTTGCTGACCCTGTCTTTGATTGTTCTGGTTTAATTAATATGGTTTTAAGTGCTAGTATGTTTGCTTTATCATTGCAATGATTTATATGAAGTTGAAAATATATTCCAAAGAAACACAACTAAAATTCAGAGCTTGTTATAATTTAAAAAATAGACACATTATGAAGGTGTGGGAGTCTATTATTATGTTATCTTTGAACTTATGTGCATATATGGGAAAAATGTCTGTTCCACTTATAATATACTCCCTTAAAAGGAAGCTATTTCAATTCGATCGTAATATTATTTGTATTTTTAGATTAATTTATAAAAGTGTTTTTAAATTTAAATTTCAGTCCGTAGCAGATGACTTGGTTAAAAAATGGAAACAGTTCTTTCAGTCTAAGCATGCTGTTGCAGAATCTAACAAATGTTCAGATTCTGAAAATGACAGTGATAGTAGTGACAATGAGCCAATCACAAAATATGTGAAACATTATGATAGTGGCATTGATCTATCCGAAGATGTTAAAGAGAAAATAAGAAATGAAGTGACTAGAGTTTTAAGTATAAAACAAGACACTGAGAAAAAGTCAAAGAAAAGTACAAAAAAGAGAAAAGACAACATTACAACTAGAAAGAGAGGGGGAGAGGATCTGACTAAGATGAGTAAGAGACAAAAAAGCAATGATGAGCATGAGATTGAATGTGAAGAGAGTAAATTGAATGTTGCCATTCCTGAAATGGTTTTCGCCGATGTAAATGAACAGATGATGGATGTTAAATCTGAAACACCTTTGGACACTGCCATGAACGGTTTGTATTATTGTCTTTTTCTTATACCTTTACATGCATTCGTAACTCTGTTCCCATGGGTGTTTCCAAAAACTCCTAAGCATGTGTTCAGTAACATACACCAAAAATCCTTGTACAAAATTTCAAATTTATAAAATCTAACCACTGGATGTTCCCTATAGGTTTCTATGGATTAGACCAGGAGTTTTCTTGATAATGATGAAGATGTCTTGTCCTCTTTTTACAAATCTTACCCTAAAGAGGACCAATAAATATGGCTATTATGTTAGTAATGCATGCAAGGAAAAATATTTAATATTAACACAGACTCTGACATAAATCTGTGCTTTTAAAGGTTCCTACCTGAATGACTTACATAATTTAATCCCATTATTTATGCAACTTGAAATGACAAACAAACAGATAACCCATCTGGAAAGTGGTAATTGTTGCTTATCTTACTAATGTTTTTTTGTAAATTGTAACTAAACAGTGTTTATACATGGGAGATTTAAGATACTATCTCCCTCGATATCCTCCATCCTAAATAATACCATTTACTAATTTATTAAAATTATTAATTTCAGATATGAACACTGATCAGCAACAGCCCTTGATGCATGTCAAACTCAGTGATGATTTTTCAGAACTCATGATAGAAATGACTTCTGATAATCAAAAAGTCATTTATAAATACAGCAACTAGTATGAAGATGTCATCATTTATTGGACAGAACTAGTGTTAAAATCTACCACTGTTGCAATCATACCTGGAACATATTTGAGTGAGATTCAGTTATATAAATATGCAATATATTTTGTATAGGTACATTTTTATCTAAATTTAGATTCAGTTATATATAGTAGACATAGTTTATTTCAATAGAACTAAAGAATAATACAATCAAATTGAAAATCTCCTTTTTGAAGTCTGTTGAAATTGTAATCAAGTTTTGTGAAAATTATTAAAGAAAAATTTTGTTAGTAGCAAATTGAAATATTTAATCCATTTTTTTATTTGTACTATTATTTTACATCAGCTGACTTATAGTTAGATCTGTTTATTTCTTCGTTAAGTTACATTGAAACTTACAATACCTATCAATTTTATATTTCATCACCCTCTTTTTGTTGATAAACAGTCTGGGCACAGATTAGAATACATGTATTCTGTGTGTTATATGTCTGTTTTTATTGCATTTAATAAAATTGTTATACTAAAAAGACTGGTATTTTGATTATATATTATTCATTATTTTATTTTTATTTCATATTAGTGACTAATTTCGCCAAAAAAAAAAAAGAGGAAAATAGAGTATGCTTACCACATAGAAAATTCTAAATATTTGGTTTTAGATAATTCATTCTTCCCTATTTGTACATTTACAATGTTGATTTATTTAAAGGCCTATTGTAAGGTTGAGATTCCATTTTAGATCTAAGAAAATTATGTTTATATTGTAATATGTGTTCATATTCTCTGAAATATACATTGATAAAAATAAACCTATTTAGATTATTTTCATAATTAGTTTCTTACATAAGTAAGTGTATTTAGACATCCTATATTAAGTGTAACACACTGTATCAGTGTTGATGGTGTTTAGAATAATAATTAAAAAAAAACTTTTTAAATATAATGCACTTTATTTTATAACCCAACAATTTAGGTACAACTTATTTCTTAATTACATACAATAATGTTAAATTATAATAGAGAACTAGAGAAGCTAGAGAGGAAGTCACTTAAATACTAAAATATTTAATATCAGTCTTCACAAGATGAGATCTCAATTGAATATTATTTAGAATAAATTAAGATTAGGTAATAAAATTTAGTCAACTTCCTCAATAGTGGGACCACTGTACTGCTCTCTAGGTTGCTGATAGCCATAGCGAGGCATTCCTCCTGGCATGCCTCCAGGCATTCCTCCTGGCATACCGCTAGGCATTCCTCCTGGCATACCACTAGGCATTCCTCCTGGCATGCCACCAGTCATTCCTCCTGGCATACCACTAGGCATTCCTCCTGGCATACCGCTAGGCATTCCTCCAGCACCACCACCGTGCATCTTAGTCATGATTGGAGAACAGACACGTTGCACTTCCTTCAGTCTGTGTTCGTACTCATCCTTGTCCGCCAGCGAGTTGTTGTCGAGCCAGCGCAGTGTTTCTTCACATTCGCGACGCACGCTATCCTTCTCCTGTTCGCTCAACTTGTCGCCAGCCTCGTCCACCGCCTGTTTAACGCTGAACAAATACGACTCCAACTGGTTGCGCGCCGCCACACGCTGTCGCTGCCTATCGTCCTCCTCCTTGTATCGTTCTGCGTCCGCCAGCATCCGATCAATTTCGGCTTGCGACAAACGGCCTTTATCATTCTTAATCACAATGTTTTTGCTGCGGCCGGTACTGTTTTCCTTGGCGGACACGTTTAGTATACCATTCGCGTCCATGTCGAAGGTCACGTCTATTTTAGGCACGCCGCGTGGTGCCGGCGGGATGCCAGTAAGGTCGAATGTACCCAAAAGGTTGTTGTCCTTCGTCATTGCGCGCTCACCCTCGTACACCTGGATAGTGACTGCTGGCTGATTATCCGAGTATGTGGTGAATGTTTGCGACTGTTTGCAAGGAATTTTTGAGTTTCGTTCTATAATTTTAGTCATCACGCCACCAGCCGTCTCGATGCCGAGCGAGAGAGGGGCCACGTCCACTAGCAGCACATCCTGTATGCGCGTGTCGGTGGAGCCACTCAAAATAGCGGCCTGCACCGCCGCGCCATATGCCACCGCCTCGTCTGGATTGATGGATAAATTCAATTTTTTGCCGCAGAATAGGTCTTGCAGCAGGCTTTGAATCTTTGGTATACGTGTTGAACCGCCGACGAGCACAACGTCGTGAATATGGCTTTTATCCAATTTAGCGTCCCGAAGCGCCTTTTCTACCGGGTCAAGGGTACCGCGGAATAGATCCGAGCATAACTCCTCGAAACGAGCGCGCGACACTCGCGTGTAGTAATCGATTCCCTCGTACAAGGCGTCGATCTCGATTGTAGCTTCGGTACTGGATGATAAGGTGCGCTTGGCGCGCTCGGCAGCGGTACGTAGGCGGCGTAGTGCGCGCGGGTTACTACGTAAATCCTTCTTGTACTTGCGCTTGAACTCCTCCGCAAGATGGTTCACTAGCCTGTTATCGAAGTCTTCACCGCCGAGGTGCGTGTCACCTGCTGTCGCCTTTACCTCGAACAGAGAACCCTCGTCGATTGTGAGAATGGATACATCGAACGTGCCACCGCCCAAGTCGAATATGAGAACGTTGCGTTCGCCCTTCAAGTTCTTGTCGAGCCCGTAAGCGAGCGCAGCCGCGGTGGGCTCATTGATGATGCGTAACACGTTCAACCCCGCGATGGCACCCGCATCTTTTGTAGCCTGGCGTTGAGAGTCGTTGAAATACGCCGGTACCGTAATCACCGCGTCGCGCACTGTCGAACCGAGGTACGCTTCTGCGGTTTCCTTCATCTTAGTTAAGACCATACTGCTGATTTCCTCTGGTGCGAACCTCTTCGTCGTTCCTTTGAATTCTACTTGGATCTTTGGCTTACCACAGTCATTGATCACTCTGAAGGGCCAGTGTTTCATGTCCTGCTGAATCTTGGCATCGTCAAATTTTCTTCCGATAAGGCGTTTCGCGTCGAAAACTGTATTGTTAGGATTAAGCGCAACTTGGTTTTTTGCCGCATCTCCAATCAAACGCTCAGTGTCGGTGAATGCAACATACGATGGTGTAGTTCTATTACCTTGGTCATTGGCGATTATTTCCACATTCCCGTGCTGCCAAACGCCAACGCACGAGTACGTTGTTCCAAGATCGATTCCTATAGCTGGCATGTTTTATGATTGATTAACTTTCACAGTTGCAAAATATTGAATACTTTATAAAACTTGGCTAAATTCATTTAAACTCTTTGTAACTTAGTACGTAAATAGTTTCACTCTACGCTGAGATCAAAACTCGTATTTGTTTACAAATAAACTGACAGTTATAGCGGAGATACGTCCTTATATACCTCTCTCTAAACGACCAATCAGAGACGAGTATGTTCTACAACGTGTTGACAGCCAATCCCGATGTTTTTAGATTTTATTATGGAAGTCTCCCGAAATTACCAGATTAGTCGAGAATTTGCCCGATAACCCTGCGTAGACCAGAACGCAGATACAAGTTAGAATGAGATAGATAATACGTTCAGTGTTTCCAGCTATTAAAAAAAATATATAACATGTTTTATAATTCACGTTTGCTTTAAAAAATAACACATGTATGTATAATTTATGTGAGATAATACCTTATTAATATAATTAATGCGAAAGTTTATAATGATGGATGGATGTTTGTTATTCTTTTACGCTAAAATATTGAATGGATTTGAATGAAATTTTATACACGGATAGGTTAGGTATATCTTAAGTTAGCAATTAGGATGCTTTATAATACTGATTCGCGTAAATGAAATCGCGGGATATAGCTAGTTTTTATTAAATATTATAATACTATTTAACATTGTTTAGTAAAATCATAAAAAATCTTACTTAGAAGTAATTAACTTAAATAAGAGGAAAATAATATACATGTATCAGTAATCTACGAAATAAATCTAAAAAATGAATGAAAAAATAATATATACATTATGTGTAAGTATTGTTCGATATATAATTTGTTTTAAATTTCAATTATAAATTAAAAAAAAAAAAACCTTAAATATTTTTGTGAATTATGGAAAGTTAGTTTAATTTTATGGTTCTTGCTAAATAATTCAAGATTAACAAATTCCATTGATCAGATATGTTTTGATAATTTTAAATATTACATAATTATTCCATTAGTCATTATTTTTGGTGGTATTCAGTGTATATTATATATTTATATCGGCACAGATAATATAATACTATACTAGATATTGGCGATATTAAAATAATCTATATTGATATCCAGTGGTCAACACTGGATATCAATATAGACTATAGAGCGACGACGACGACGAGCTTCGTATTAGCAAAAAAAAAGTATTCGATGTATAATCTAAGATTGGACATTTATAAGATGTAAATGTTAGTAAACATTGATTGTACCTAGCAGTTAAATGGATTTATTTTAATTAAAATTTAATAAATGTTTAAAACTTGTCTTTTTTTTAAAGTTTTTCCCATTAAAATTAACTTATGTTAGATATTTAAATATTTAAAAACGGATAGCACTCTATCAGTTGTCAAAAACATATTTATACTTAATGAATTTGTAACAATTTAATATTAAATAAACAGGAGTGTACTCAAAACTAAAAAACGTAATAATTTATAAAATAAAGTTTTGAGAAACATTGTTGAAACAAATCTTAAATGTTTGTTAAAACAAATCTTAAGTGGATAATTAGGTTTGATTAAATGTATTATACTTATTGACCGTTTAATTAATTAACTTAGAGTAGTTTATCTTAAAAAATGATTCATATTTTATTTCTAAGTCGGAGATAAAATAATTAATTATGGAAATATGTAATTTCTTTGCTCCTGGAAACACTTATTCATCTGAGATAGGTAAATAAAAGGTGTATTTTCTGAATCTGTAACGTATTATTTTTATTTTATTGTATTTCATTCATTTAAAAATTGATGAACACAGAATTTTATTGTATAATAAAATTGCATATATACATAAAATACGTTGTGAAATCATTATATGTATATTGAATGAAGTATATGGCGTAGCATACAGTATTCACTTGTACAATGATTATTTAATATTACTGTACTTGTAATAAAGTTTATTATTTTTCTTATACGAAAACTAATTGCAGATATTTAAAATATATTATTGTACCTAGTCAGAATTAGAACAAGTCAATTCGCGAAATTTTTAGAAAATTCTATCTGATGAAAGCATATTCCAGATGGAACTTTGCTTGTGTATGATGTTTGAAACCTCTACCCACCGCTAGATGTCCTCCTAGCCGGGCATTTAAAATGGGCATTAATATATTGTAATTATAACTGAAATTTAAAAGTAAATAATAAATTCTAATTCTATAAATTATATTTTTCAAGTTTATGGAATTTTCTAGTAGTTCGTATAATCCTTCACTTTTGACGATAGTGAACTGGACGTTTCTTGAAATATCTAGTCTCTACTCGACGTCAGATGTCGTGTTAGAGCGGGGTATATAAACCCGTCGCCGAGCAAGATCCCTGCGAGTTTTAAATACGAGTACAATACTAACGATATTCAAAGCGAATTGGTTCATCAGCACTCTCTTTAATCCACTGTATAAACTATATTTAATTCATATACAAAATGTCTCTACTACCTTTCTTCATTGGCTACGATCAACCTCACCGTATATTAGATCAAGACTTCGGTTTATCGCTTACTCCAGATGACTTGCTCACGACTGTTGTTTCACCGATGATGTCCAGAGACTATTACCGGCCCTGGCGGCAGCTGGCTGCTGCAGCGAGAGACGTCGGTTCCACCATCAAGTCCGACAAGGAAAAATTCCAAGTGAACCTGGATGTACAGCACTTCGCGCCTGAAGAAATCTCCGTGAAAACAGCCGATGGGTACGTCGTAATAGAAGGGAAACATGAGGAAAAGAAGGATGAACACGGCTACATCTCTCGGCAGTTCACTCGTAGGTACGCACTGCCCGAGGGCTGCAACCCAGAAACGGTGGAATCCAGATTATCGTCTGATGGTGTATTGACTGTGGTTGCTCCCAAAGTAACTCCGGCGCTGAAGAACGAAAGAGTCGTGCCCATATCCCAGACTGGACCTGTGCGGAAGGAAGTCAAAGATCACACTTCCCAATCTGAAGCTGGCGAATCACAGAAGTGATTTTTGTTTTATGCGATGAAAATGCTTTGTCATAATAAATAATTTATATTCTATTGCTCAATATAGATCATAGATAAATTTAATAAATGGTGAAAAAAAAAATGTGATGCGATAGGTGGCGGATTAAATAATAAAATTGACTTTTTTTGTAATTCTTATATAATATTTGAAGTCTAGTTTAATTATTTCATTATTAACTGTGTATTAAATAAATTCGTAATTTAAATTTATAGCTATTTTTGTTTTTATTTAAATATCAACTTCTATCGAAACGAAGAATTCAGTCCTTAGTTCAGTGGGTAGGTAAACATTTTTCAAAAACTGATCACAGATTACGAAGTATCTATTATTTAATTTTGTAAAAAGAAGACACCTATAATTGAATTGCCTATGGCGATATTGGTGATATAGCGATTCAATATGCTTCCTATAATTGCACTATGGCTACAGTTTCAATTGTTGCACAATACAAACAATTGTATTCAAGAGTACAACTGTTACTATTTATGGTCAGAGACTGACTATTTCAAACAGTACAACTATTCGAAACCCGTAAAGTAGGTTTCTTGTACATTACATTGAACCTATTTATTTATAATTATATGATGTGTAATGTTAGAGAATTTTTATCATAGTCCTCTGCTCGAAAAGCTCACAGATGAAATACAATTCCAATATCTATGGAAAATCCAAAACAGAGAAAGAATCGTTAATAATAAAACTTATTAGCCTCATTGTTAATAACTTAGTTTATAATGTACTACGTGTTAATAATATATCCTATGAAGTCGAACTTGACACGGTTCCCTTTAAAATCGTAACAGTCATAGACTAAGAATAGTACTTACCTCTTTCTACGCTCATGTCTTTTCATAATGAATTTGTCACGTTATAACTTGTATCCAAAGTCATAAAATATATTATTAAATAAAAAGTGTGATTATATCTTTTAATTTTATTATATATTTTGTATTTTTAAAAAAATAATGCCTATAATATGACAACAATACCCAATGTAGCAATTGTTTTTACTAAATAATGAAAAAGATTTTCCAAATAAAACCAATAAGTCCATAAAAATGGATTCGTCCGATAATAATCAAGTTAAACCAGATTCCCAGGATTGTGCTATACCGGCGCCTCCTGGTATTTCTGGGATTGAGGTGAGATTTTTATCCATACTTTCAAGATCATATCTAATCTAGAATCAATTACGGCCAACAGTTAAAAAAGAATTTTCTTCTTTTATTCCCCGTTCATATTCTTGCATAGAGTCACCATATTGTCCTTGTTATTCGTCAGAACTTGTGAGGAATATTGACAAACTTAATATTTATATTTTTATAATAATTACATTATTATTTTAAAAGGTTTTTTCTTCTCTGAACAAAATATATTTTTTAATTGAATTATTTTTTCAGCCAATAAAGTTACATGTAAAATCGTCACCAATGGCAAGCCCCTCGAGCCGCAAGCCCATTATCAATGCAAAAAAGAAGTTGCGTGCATTCTCCATTCAGAAGAAAGAGTTAAAGGCTGCAATTCCACCAGTAGCTGTGCCCAAAACTGTCACCAGTGGGAGTATGTTATTTTGTTTTAAGGAATATATATATAGTTTGGAGTTGCAAATAAGTTGACATTAGCTTGTTTGACATTGCAAGTGCTTATATTATCACCATATTGGCTATTAACTGTTTACTGCCAGACCATGTTTGACAGGCAGGTTAGCAACCGCAGTTAGGCTTTGGTGATGTTTTAAACGGGACACTTCTATCTATCCCTCAACCATAAAGTTTCCTTAGTCGTCTTTTACAACACCCATGGGAAAGGATGGGATGACCCATTCTATGCCGGAACTGCACATGATATGCACATGCATAGATATTATCAACTGAAATTGCACTCCTAATGGAGTGCAATTTCAGTTGATAATAGTAAACAAGAAATTCACCAATTGCTCTTTTCAAACAAATGTAACTTACAATTTATAAATATATAAGTTTGTTTTAAAAAGAAATAAAATAAATATGCTCATCTTTGATGTAATAGCATAATCTTTCTCCAGACGCCTCTTTACTGCATAATTCATTAATATGTTAGCTTTGATAATGTGATTAAAAATTAGAATCAAAGGAATTAAAAAATTTCTTTTTTTAGACACCACAGTTCTAATAGGCAAGTTGAGTAGTGTGAAGGTGACCCCTAAACCAGAACCAGAGCCTGATGTGAAAAAACCACCCAAACCACCAAGACCTGGCTCCTATTATGGTAAGAAAAGTTTATTTATTTATTTATTTTAATCAGGTAATAAAAAACTTTTTATATAATTTGTGAAACCAATAACTACCAGGGGGGGGGAGAAAGGGATTGTTAGTAATAGGCTCAAATAACCCCATTACTAGCAATATACCCTGTCAGGTCGACCTCCATGTGGTTCCCCCTGGAAACCATCGTGGCTAATTCTAGTTGAATTCGTCAGGATGGGCTAACTAACCTGCTTTCATCCTCATTAGTCATCTATCACTGGTGCTCCACCAGTGTATACTGATAGCGCAGACAGGGTTACCATATCATCATCACCCATTAAAAAACCAATAACTACCACAAAAGAATATGTATGAATCACTTAGGAACAGCATTATATTAGGAAGTATCAAAGATAATTGTAAACTTTCGCCTTGTTGATATAATATATATTGTAAATAAATGGAACTTAACACGCCATTACAAGTAAGTAGAATTAATTGTTGATGGAACTTAATATAGTAAGTATTTAAAAAATCAAAGTAACAAATGATTTGTTGCTTATAGTGAAGCTAAAAATATATTTCTTTATATATAAACTATATTCTATTACAATTAATAATGAGTAAGTTTATAGGATTGTATAGATGTTTGTTACACATTTACACAAAAACTACTGAACAGATTTGAATGAAATTTGGTACACGGATAGGAATATATTAATATACAGAACAATTAATATATCGATTCACGCGGGCGAAGCTGTGGGAAATAGCTAGTAGTCACATAAATAATAATATGTAGTTTCTGTTTTGTTTGTATTCTTGCTTAACATAGGATTTTAATATCAAATGAGAACTTACAAGGTTATGTATTTTCTAATGTATTATTTGTAATGTAAATTGGGCTTATTATAAATCATCACAAAGAGATTATTTCTCTTAATTTAAAAAGACATGACGAGGAATGAAAGTTCCACAGAGACATGATTAATGGATTGACAGACTATTGTTCTATAAGGAACAGATTGCTAATGAGCGGATTAGAAAAAGAAAAAAGAAAAAATATAAATCAAATGAGAAACAGCATAAATTAATCATGACTTTTGACATGTTACACATTATGACAAACTGTATTTTAGTACCCTACATAATAATACCTTTTTTCCATAAAATGTTATCAGATTGAGGGTAGTTCTAGAAAAACACTGACACATAGAATACAAGAGGACACTTATTTGCACACTAAGCATCTCATTGGGGCTGTTGTGGTGTTGTTGTGGCTAGTACAGTTGTCCAAATTCTGTCTAAAAGCTTCTTGGTATCTTCACAGGTATTACAAAGCGACCATACTGTTCCATTTATATGATTAATATTTTTATTATATTCATAGTTACTGTAATACTATAATATTTCATTAAATAAAGATTTTGATTTGATTTTCTGTCAGTTGTGTGATTTACTACCATTGTGGATTATTTTTATATCATTTAATTTATTTCAGCCATTAACTGGCTACTGCAGAACATAAGCCTTCCTCATAAGGGGAGTTTGCCAGTAGTTTCATGCTTTGTAAGTAAGTTGGTGACTACAGCTAGGCCTTTAGAGATGTTTTAAGAGGGACACTGCTGTCCATTCCTCTACCATTAAGTTCCTTTAGTCACCTTTTATGACACACACAGGAAAGCAAAGGGTGGCCTATTCTATACTGGAATCACACAGACTTCTTTTATGTGATATCTTTAAATTGACACAAAATATTGGATCTTGGCCCGATCATATTATGAGCTCTCAGTCTGCTATCTTTATTAATTAGATAATTTAAAGCAAATATGCTAAATGTATAAACAAAGTTGAGTGTTTGTAATAGCATTGTAATAAATCTGTTACAGATACATCCTATTTAGAGCTGCAGAAAAAGAATGTGGCAGAGATAGAAGATATGAAACGTAAGATGGAACTGGTAGATTTAGGGATACCACTAGGTCTCATATGTCCAACGTCGAGCAATGAGAAAGCAATGCCTACAAAGGCCATGCCACCAATAAAATCATTCTTAGGTATGTATCTACATGTTTTTTATACTTTTTTTTACCTAGAGTTGATTTTTTTTTTATTTGTATAACTTTAACATACGCAGCACAAAAGATAAAGGTATGTTTTGTAAAATAAATGCTTTGTTTTACCCATAGACAAAGCAGACAATGGTTTATAGTGTAAATAAGTGGAAAAATGTAATAACTGGGTTGTAGTAAACATATTATGGTATAGATGAAAGGAAGGCCTGTGAGTTTGTTTTCTCTTCCATGTTGCATTAAACTATTGGATCATTAATATTAATCTACTAAAAGTGTTATAAACAGCTGTATATACGGGGCTATATATATATTAAGGCAATATCCTGGTTATATATATACACAAGATTTTGTCTCATTTGTTAAATGAGTTTTTAGTGGAAACTTAGTTTCTTTTATTTTTCTGTTAATAATGCACAGGCAATGTGTATTATTTCAAAATTATAAAAAAATATTATAAATGTTTTAGAATAATTTCGATGTAAATATGCAAAAATTTTATATTGAACCTTCTAATTGTCATTATATTATATATTTTTATGTTTTGGTGTAATAAAGAGTATAGTAAATAAACAAATTATATAGGACATGTTACTGGTTTTCCTATTTTATTTTCGCTTTATGGTCAAAGTCCAACGTCCAACATCAGACTAGCATCTAAGTCATGCTTAGCGACTATTAATTATTGAATTTGCACTATAGACTAACTGAACTGCTTTCATCCTCAAGTTTCGTCGCTCACACTCGTCAGCGTATACCAATAGCGCAGGCCGGGTTACTATTCCATTCTCAACCATTAAAAATTATGCTGATCTGGTCTTGAGGCGTTAAAGGACAATGACTAAGTTTACGTTTGCCTCGACCGCTTGTAGCAGTCCTTAGCTTCCGTCCGTGCCCCGCACTGCAGTTGTGCCGCCCGCCTTCCCCGCACATATCTATTCACCGAGCCAACAGCGACTTCGCTAGTGAGTCTGGGAAAGAGATTGTTTTCTTATCGCTTTTTAGTTGTGCATAGTTGTTCTTGCACAGTCAGCAATATAATTATAAAATCAGTAATTTATTCACCGATGATCAGAAACAATTTTTTTTTATATACAACTTAGAATGGCAAACAAGCTGACGGCCCACCTGATGGATAGTGGTAACCGTCGCCTTTAGACATGAGCAGTACCATGGACATAACAGAGCATACAGTTTCGCCCATGATACCCCCCACGCGTTGCCATTCCTCAGGACTCGGGTGTTATTCCTGACCCAGTAAATTCATGCCATACCCCACCTTTCAAACCGAAACACAGCCATGCAAACACAACTGCTTCACGGTTGAAACACGAATGGGACAGAGGTACCCAATCAATCGACTTTTGTACAAAGTCTCCCTCTGGTAAACTAGGAACAAGCTGCAATACCCAACTTCGCACGGTCTTTTTGAAAATTAAATCCAGTCAATTTTACTAGTTGATAAGGTAGTTATCCATAGGTGTAAGAATTTTTAAAATTGGTTAGGTGTTTTTTGTGTTTATACATTATAAAATAATTCGTCTTTATAATATTAATTAATAGATAATGAAATATTATTTTGCTGATTGTACACAGTATTTTTACTTTACGCAT
This sequence comes from Galleria mellonella, assembly GCF_026898425.1. Taxonomy (NCBI): domain Eukaryota; kingdom Metazoa; phylum Arthropoda; class Insecta; order Lepidoptera; family Pyralidae; genus Galleria; species Galleria mellonella. The sequence continues at coordinate 5,039,486 of NW_026442084.1, forward strand.
AGTTTTGAACTGTAATTGTAACCTCTAGTTAATAATTAGAGTAAAATAGAAACTAAGAATTATAAATGTAGAGATAATAAGATAATGATTTTAAACAACTATTTATTCTAAAATAGATTGAAGCAGTTAATCAGTATTAGGTTAAGGATTTTTAGTTAATTATAGAGTAGTAAATTTTAGACGTAGATAGCGTTAATATAAGTAAAAATTAGTAATAAAATATTGTCATTATGTTGTATATTTAAAAGCACTTTTTAAGTAGGTGTTGTTAGACAAGAATTACTTGTAAAAGTAATTTAATTGTAAAAATAATCAATGTTAGGTTTTTACTTTCACGTTGCATAGTTTATGGTTTATAAGAGACGGAAATTAACGTAATCGTTTACGTAAACTATGATTATATATGATACGTGACCACGGCCGGTGTAATCTGGTCAAAACCTCAAGATAACTAAGGTAAATTATCGTAATTTACTTAAACAATTGCTTTAAATCCAATATAAATTTAAATCCTTATAAACCATAATCTATATTTCTCTACCTAATTTAAAATTGCTCTTGCGCTCATTATACATATTAATTAAGATTTAATTATATATTTTAGATCCAGCGAAAGTAGACGAATTAATTCGCGAGGCTAAAAAGGCTAGAGCAGAGGGTAAGAAATTTAAATTTGATATCCAGAAATTTTTACCAGATTACGATAATCCTTTCCAACGCAAAAAAGATGCGCCAGACTCCGAAAAGAAACAAGATGACCATCGTCAAAGTACAATTGATAAGAGAGATATGAAAAAAAGTAGTAGATATGATAGTAGAAGACATTCCGATTATCGGAAGGATGACAGAGATAGATATAAGGATGACAGAGACAGGTATAAAGATGATAGGGATAGATATAAGGACGACAGAGATAGACATAAGGATGATAGAGGTAAATATAAAAGTAAGAGTAAGGAAAAAGATAGAGATCATAGAAAAGAAGACAACAAGAAAAATGATAAGTATGAAAAAGAAATAAAAGAAACTGATGTCAACTTAAGTGATTATTTAGTTTGTGATAGTTGGTCTTTAGATACTGAAGATAAGACGAATAGTTCGAGCCCTAAAGTAATAGATAAGGCTGCTAAATCAGCAAAAGAAAGTAAACCGCCAATTGAACAAACAAAAGAAACAAATATGGTAAAAGAATGTGATAAAATTGTATTGACAGATAGTCCGTTGCTTAAACCTGTTAAAATGGAAAGGCTTAAACCAGTTAATGATTCTTTTAAATTTGAAATTGACCCGAATGATGACGAAATTTTAGATGCAAATGACGAATATGATCAACCAATTGCTGAGAAAGATTCAAAGTACGAATCTCCAGTTTTGAAGGCAGATTATGATGAACTATCCAAAGATGTGTCAATTGACAACAACGATGAGTTTTTAGAGTCGATTATAAATGAAATAAAACAGGAAGATATGAGTGACGTTAGTCAAGATAAAGGGCTAGTAGAATACGATATGTCTCCGCCGAGGAGTGACTTGCAGGAAGACCCGAGTCAGGGATCTGTGACTCCTGAATTAGATGATAAAATGAGGGATCTGACTAGTCAGCAAAGTCATTATTCAGATGGTTATAGATCATCTGAAAGCGGTTATAAGTCTACAGAGAGTGGATACAGATCGCGGGATAGTTACAGGTCTGATAGCTATCGGATGTCTATAGAGAAGGATTTGGTTGCTGCAGGGGATAAAATGTCGAGGTTTACAGTTGATTCCTTGGAGACTTGGAGCTTCGTATTGAAGATTTGTCAACCCCTACTGTTTAGGCATGACAAGAATAAATGTTATAAGTAAGTATCTTTCAATATAATTAAAGATTTTGCTCTGCAAAAGGACAGTGACTTCAGTTGTGGCAAAATTAACATGAGATGAGCAATTTCAAAAAGAATTATCAAAATTAGTGCAAAATTGGGAAGATATGTGGAAAAAAGTATGAATACAGTCTTTTCACCAAATTATTTAAATTGTCAAATTGAAATTTCATTGCTATAAGTGATAGTATATAGTTGTGCTCCGCAATTTTACATGTGTGAATCGGTACATAAAGTTCTATCTATAAATTAGGATATAGCCTACCCGTGTACCAAATTTTATTCAAAGCTGTTCAGTAGTTTTTGCGTGAAAGAGTAACAAACATCTATCCATCTATCCTTACAAACTTTCACATTTATGGGATCATAATCATGAGCATATTCATTTATTTTTTACTTTTTTATGTTCCACAGAGAGACACACACAGTGCCTAAGATCTGGTATACGGAAAATCCGCGACTGTGCGCATGTGTGAAGGACCGTGCGATTGTCTATGATGAACTGGAAATGTGCAAGATGGGACTCGTCGATCGAGTCTATGGGTGTGATCAGTGAGTCTTAACTTTAATTACTTTTTTTTTTATGGAGAAGCAATTTAGGCATATCCCCGTATTATGAACGTAAATAAACGATAATAATCGCATTTACAAATAGCTGTGCTAAAATAAAATACGACTTTTTTTGCTAAATTTCTTTAAATTTTCACGGTAGGGACTAGGTAAGCGACTAAATTCGGCAGAGGTTACTGGTAGTATTAGTAGATAGTATAACGGGAATTTTAAAATTTACTATGTTCATCGTTTCCGACTACATTCGGAAACTTTCGTCAGTGGGAGAGGAGGTGGGAAGTTACTATGCGTCACAGCATTTCACCTCGCACTGTAGGCTGCAGCTCGCAGAGCCCGTGAAGGACGTCGGTGCGAGCGGTGATGGGGGCGGAGATAGCGGTTGTTGTTAAATTGTTTCTTATTTTTTTCTTATCTGAAGACCAATTTGTTGTCTTCTTTATGTCGAAGGACCAATTGTTTTATTTATTTATTTCTTATTGGATTCCATAATGTGATTATTTACATAATATTACAACTTCAATTATGGACCCTGTTGGGCACAGCGAACAGGAGAGACAGAGAAACAACCCTTTTTTTTTACTTTAGAAATACTTCAAGAGTTTGTTACAATATTATCCAGTCATTGAAATTATTTCACCATAGGTACGTATTGTTTAGGCCTTTACTAGTAAAGGATAATGATATAATGAAAAAACAGTTATAATTCTCGTTGAAGTTATTTCAATTACTACTAAAGCAATAATAAAATGAAAATACGCATAAGGTTCCGTCGGTGGCGTGACACGAAGTGGCGAACAGAGCCGACCCAAACCGAAGCCAACCGACGGCTTTTAGTGTTGCCGTTCGATTAAGCTCGAACAAGTGCTGTCAGAGATCAGTGGCCATGATCAGTGTCTTTGTAGTTGGCTGTGGAGGACTTCGCTGCTGCTCTCTTCTGAGCTGTCCAATACAGTCTGGAATGCATAGCTTACTGTATCATCATTTAATTCGTGTATCGATCTCCGACGTCCATGCAGACATGTTATCCAGGCTTGTCCACCCTTTGTCTTTATTGAAATTAGGCGAATAAAATGAACATAAATTTTAAAAATATTACACTCATAATGTAACCAACTCTTTGTCTTTTATCTCAATGTCCTCTACCCAAAGATTGCTTAATTGAAAGAGATTACGCTAAGGTCGCCTTTTGTATTTCTTTATATTACAATTAAGTGTATTTATTATTTTTATAAATGATGCAATAAAGTGTAAATAAATATTAACCTAAATAAATACTTTGCACAGGATTCCAGATTCTCCATTCCCCACTGCCCGAACGTGGTACCCTCAATTCGACTTCTGTGTTCCAACCAATAGTAGCCTGCAACTATCAAGTGAGTGGGAGATCGAGGACAGTCAGATCGACCTGCCGAAGGGGAAACCCAAAGAGAAGGAAAGGTCAATGACCCCGCAGAGAACAAATGACATTTACTTAGACAGGCAGTATCAGAGGTTGGTTGGAGATGACTAACATTTTACTTGGGAGGAGGAAGGGGAGGGATTGTTAGTAACGCGGTTGTAATAGACTCATTGCTAGCGATATGCCCCATCAGGTCGACTCCAAGCGGTTTTCCCAGTTAGCCCATCGTGACAAATTCTTGTGGAATTTGTCACAATGGGCTGACTTGCTTTTATCCTCACCACTCATCCCTCACTGGTGCCTCGTCAAGGTATACCGACAGCGCAGGTTTTCCATTATTATCTTTAAAAAAAAAATCTTTGGAGTACATTTTATTTAAGGGATGAAAATGTTAACTCCGCTTGCGCTATTAGTATTTTCTTTTTTTATACATCTTAGAATGGCAAACAAGCTGACGGCCCACCTGATGGGAAGTGGTAACCGTCGCCTATAGACATGAGAAGTACCATGGACATAACAGAGTATACTGTTTCGCCCATGATACCCCCCATGCGTTGCCATTCCTGAGGACTCATGTGTTATTCCTCTGTACCCAGTAAATTCACGCCATATCCCACTCTTCAAACCGAAACACAGCCATGCAAACACAATACTTCACGGTTGAAACACGAATGGGACAGAGGTACCCAAGCAATCGACTTATGTACAAAGTCTCCCTCTGGTGTAGTATACGCTGGCGGGGTACCAATCAATGATGATAGGTGAAAATAAAGTGAAATCTAAGTGAGTTAACCCACCATGACAAATTAGCCACGAAATATCCAGGATGATTTCCAATGGGAATCTGCTGGAGTCGAGCTACCCTGTGTGGATTGTCTGACCCTTACCTAAGGTGTATTGTTAATAATGGGGTCACTGAACCCCATTACTAACAATTCTCTTCTTCCTTTTGTGTTGCGGCATGAAGAATGCATGACGGTGAAATTACAGAGTATAAGGAAGGGGTGGCCTACCGGTCGATCGTGACAAAGAAAAAAGAATTTTGCTAATCTAGCGGTAGATGCTCAGACGCAATGCTCACACTAATATAAATAAGTAGTTATCAAGAATAATTTTCAGTTTTATGTTTTCCCTCTTAATAAAAAATACTATAAAACTACATAATTCTGTATTTTTTTTTTGATGGGTGAAAATTATATGGTAACCCCGCCTGCGCTAACGGGATACGCTGACGGAGCACCAGTGAAGGGTGATAGATGAGAATGAAAACAGGCCAGTTAGCCCATCTTGATGAATTCATCAAGAATTGACCATGATAGTTTCCAGGGAGACCCGCGAGGAGGTCGACGTGGTTGGGTATATTGTTAGCAATGGGATTCTTAGTCTCCGTTACTAACAATCCATTTCCCCCCTATAATTGTGTATTGAACTATGTTGTTTCATTTGAGATTTCAAGATGTATGTAATAGGTAGATCGCACATGGTTTCGTCAGTAAACAGTAGATCTTGGGTCTAGTCAAGTCGGCCACCCTTGGTATAAGACATAACGTCTTAGTTCTGGGGGGTAAGGGGTGGTTAGCAATGGAGTTTGACAGCCCCATTGCTAGCAATATGCCTTATTAGGTCGACCTCCACGTGGTTCCCCCTGGAAACCATCGTGAACAAATCTTTTTGAATTCGTCACGATGGGCTAACTGACCTACTTCATCCTCACCTATCATCCTTCACTGGTGCCCCGCCGGTTTATACCGATAGCGCGGGTGGGGTTACCATTCCATTATCATCCATTAAAAAAAAGTCTTAGTTCTTAGCAGAGGCAACGGATGCTAGATATCAGGGACATATGGTGTATTCTGTCAGTCCATGGTTCACCTCTGTAGGTGAAAATTATCTAAAGTGCATAAAAAAAGGTCCGCGGAAACAAATCCGCGGGTATCGGCTAGTTAAGTAGTATTAGAACGCAGTAATTTGATAAGTTTTTTGACTCTTTACGATGATCGTATAGTGGAAAGAACTTTATTTATTTATTTATTTATTCATTAGTACATACATGTATACATGGCGGACTTAATGCTAAAAGCATTCTCTCCCAGTCAACCATAGGGAAGTGTCAGAATACTCAATGGTTATATTTATTTAAATATAATTACAATTGTTCAGATCTAAAAGCAATGAATGCGACACGAATGAAAGTGTCGAGTCAGCGATTAAATCGAATGTCAAAGAGAGGTCACTGACCCCCCAGAGGAATGAGGAGATTTGTCTTGACACAGAGTACCAAAGGTTAGATTATGTTACGACCTTACTGGACGGAACATATCGACAGACATTCCTGAAAAAGCCACTATACGTAGTAAATTTTATAGCGAAATCTTGATTATAGTATTTTGCAAAGGGATATATCTGATTTATAATTTACTAACTTTCGGCTAATGTAAAACATTAACAACGACCCAGATTGGTCAAAACGTCGAGTCACGCGGCCTGCCACGTAGGATTGCAATTGCTCGGCGAATTGTGGGTTTGTCGAGCGTTACGTTCATCATAACGGCGACAGTCGACAAATGCCTCTGTCTACCCCATTAGGGTTTAGAGTTGTGAGAATATTTTTTTTTTTATAATGTGTTCAGAAATGTCGGTCGTTTTGTATAGTTTTAAGTGCTATTCTGTTTATACTATTATGAAAAATAATGTTTCTTTAACATATTACTTATATAAAAATAATATTATATATATAATTTATCTTTTGGTTACTTACATTATATATATATATATATATATATATATATATATATATATATATATATATATATATATATATATATATATATATATATATATATATATATATATATATATATATATATATATATGTTATTTAAAGTATTAGTTTTGCACCATATATGTTATGCTTTATATACAGATCCATATTATGCAATGAAACTAGTTTCAACACATATGTTTTGTGTGTAAATTTGTAGGTACTTAAACAATATATCGTCATACCATCAGAAAGATAATTCGTGTTAATCTTAAAATAGGTTTTTACAAGTAAAACTGTTGTTGAGTTTATTTCGCTGAAACTAGTTTCTTCGACTAGTTTCAATCGCAGATTATCTTTAAACTCTATGCTTTATTTGCTTATTAAAAGAAAAAAATTACAAAAAAAAAAAAAATACAATCCGAGTTAAACTTAATATTTCAGATTCATGCAAGCCGTTTGGCCAGAAGTCAGTTCCGAGGCAAAACCTGACGCGTCTAGAAGCACGACACCTGTCCGACAGGAGAGTAGGAAGAAAAAGAAAAGCGAAGAGGAGATTGAGACGGAAGAAAAGAGAAAAGCTAAAAAGATAAAGTTGAGCAGCGAGGGATGGAGTCAGGAGTCGGATGTTGAGGAAGATATGGAGAAAAGGTTTGTATACCGTCACCGTCATAATCCATTGACCTCCTGTAATTGTAAAGCTAATAGTAAAAGTGATGTATTTTTAAATGACGTCAAGATGTAAGAGTTTCTGAAATTGAACATTTATTTTTATGATTTCTCTGGAAATTTCTAAGGTATACTTTCGTGTTGATATCTATCTATACTTATAATTTATATATATATATATATATATATATATATATATATATATATATATATATATATATATATATATATATATATATATATTCCCAAAGAGGATTGACGTCAGGCAGGCGGCTGGTCGTAAAACTATAAGCCAAATCCTTTAGTAATATGGATAAAACCATATTACGCCGACTCCAAATAATAATTGGGATAAGGGTAGGAAGATGATGATCTATCTATACTTATAATAAATCTGTAGAGAGGTCAATTCTGTACATGAAATATATTTCCAAAATAACTATCAGGTCGTGATTAGTGATCGATACTAATGCCAAAAATGCAATCAGTAAAATTTTTGTCTGTCTGTCTGTCGGTCTGTATGTTCGTTATAGAAACAAAAACTACTCGACAGATTTTAACGAAACTTGGTACAAGTATTCTTCATACTCCTGGGCAGGTTATAGTATATTTTCATCACGCTACGATCAATAGGAGCAGAGCAGTGAAGAGAAATGTTGGGAAAACGGGAGAAGTTACTTCATTTTTAAGCTTCCGTCGCGTGTGCAGCCTTAATGGCCACTTTTTAAAATGTAAAAATGTCCACCTGTGCGAAGCCGGGACGGGCCGCTAGTCATACATATTATTTTAATTAAAGAAATTAAATTAATTTATATTTTCGTGGTATAATGTTGTTGTTTTTTTAGCAGAAAGACGAAAATAATAAAGGAAAAGGAAAAAGAGAAAGTCCGTAAACGCAAGCATTCTTCATCTTCTACGATCTCTACTCTGTCTGATAGTGATGAAACTGCTCCCAAGAAGAAGAAGGCATCCAAGAAGAAGGTAAGGAGTCATTTATTTCAATAGCTATTTAAGTAATGTTATTTCTACTTAATTTTGAATAAATATTTTATTGTCATGTCTGATTTTGTGACATATTTATTTATCAGAATTTTCACTGCTCATATATAAAATATATATATATATATCCCCTTATAAAATTTAAAATGGCAGGTAGGATGTTGTTACAAAATTATATCAACTATAAGAGTGTTTTGTAATTTTATTTTTTATATTTTTAATACTTTTACAGAAAAAGAGAACATTTCAATGTTTACTTAATGTTTCCTATATTCTTTCTCTTTCTGTAGACAATGTTTTTATAAATAAGCGGGATAAAATATATATTTATTTCTTTCATAAAGGCCAGCAAAAAGTCGAAGTCCGCCAAACGACGTCGCTTTAATAAAAAGTATTTGAAGAGATTAAAAGAAAAGAAAAAGAGGAAATTGGTAAAATTGGAAAAGATGTCCGATTCGGAAGATGAAGAAACGGGTATTAATATTTTATTTGAATACGATTATATAAATAAATATTTGAAAAAAAGAATTTTGATATAATTTTTATAGCTTTGGTATCAATTTTTAAAAATAACTAAGCCTCAGTGATTAATAATTCTATTAATATCATATTTGGTATATATAGTTGTTAATTAGCGAAATCTATTCTACAGTAATAGGTATGTACATGCCTTGTACTGAATAGTGTCGTTAGTATAGACACAGGTTATTTGTTTTTCAACAATTTCTTTAGTTTTTTAGGTTTTTTTAAGAAAAAATAAAAATTTTTTGGAACCCAATAAGATTAAATAAATTTTAATAAATGAATACTAACACTAGTTTTAAGGAATGGATTACTTTAATTAACATACTGTATAATTCCTTCTAATCGTGTAATAACATTAAATATGTGGTTTCATAGAAAGCAGAAAGGAGAAAAAGGCTAAAAAGAAAAAAGAACTAAAACTGAAAAAGGCACAAAAGAAAAGGAAATCTCGTGCTAAATCGACATCGACAAGTTCCTCATCGAGTAGCGACAGCAGCTCAGAAATGGACACTGACCATAAAAGAAAGAAGAAAAAGGAAGCGCAAAGAAAGAAAAACAAAGAGAAGAAAAGAAAGCATTCAACATCTGAATCGAGCCAGAGCGAGGAGTTATTTGATGTTAATGTACTAAATAATATTAAAACGGAAAGGTTGACTGACGACGAAAGAATGTTCTCACCAAGAAAACAGAAGCCTAGAGAAATTATTAATGTTAAAGAGTTGCAAAATGATTTTGTGGGGAATAATATACACATTAAGCAAGAAAAAGAAGAAACAAAAGAAATAGAAAAGAAAATAGAGAAGCCTGTAGAAGAAGAAGTTACGACTGAAACACACACTGCCGTTGTGGAGCCTAGTGCTGTTGTGGAAGCGAGTAAGGTCGAGCCTGTATTGGAGCTTGATCTAGAACACATTCAGTTGCCAGAACCTATAAAAATAACTATTGATGTAAGTCTAAAACATATACATTTGCACCAATTAAGTAGATTAGTTTATTGTTATTTTTTACTTCTTGTAATTGTATTATACTATATGTTATTATTATACACAAAAGTGTTAGTGATTATGCGAGTCTTGAAAGCATTACTCTTGTATGTCAAAACGTGAGGATTTTTTTGTTAATGAAATAATTGTTGAATCATGATTTGTCTATTAAGGATTTATTATAATAAATAATTAAAGAAATTTCAAAAAAGGGACTTCAGACATGACAAATTGATAAGAGGCAATGCCCTATAAAAAATTATCTAAATTGGTTCAAAATTAGCCTAAAGATATGGCGAAATTGCTTAAAATAACAATAAACTTACAGGAACCCCAAGAAACAGTTTTTGAAGTACCTCAAGTTATTTCGCAAATCCCTGTCGTGGACGAGTCTAACGCGTCCCAGTGTTCGTCACAAGAGTCTGTATGTAGCGTCAAAGACCCGCCGGCGTATGAAAAAGACGAGAGTCACCTCCGGCCGTCGTCGCAGAACTCCAACTATAGTTTTAATGATGTCATCAGCGCCAGTCAAGGTCAGGGGCTGTACCAGAAGGGGTTGGAACTGGAAGAGGACAAGTATGAGAGCTACGAACAAGGCAACTACGAAATGTATGAACAGTTGGCAATGGCGTACCAGAGCGATGTTGCCAGTCAGGTATGCTACTGCTATTTTCATTTCATAATTTTATATTAAAACTTTATACAGTTTGGGCTCAGATATTCTACTGTATTTAAAAAAAACCGAGGAACATAAACGTATTGTTGAAAAATGAAAATAAATAAATCATTTACTAGGTAATCGACACTAACGTATGATCGATATTTTTTGTTAGAAATTTCTATAAAATTATATACTATTTAATAAGAAATATACTTCTTTACTAAACAGCAAAAAAAGATTATTGTTATAAATTAAAAATAACAGTGGGTTCAGAATAGACCCCTGAGACACCTATTTGCATAGGACGTGCGTAAGGATGGTAATATGGATGGTGTAGGTAGTGTACAAAGTATATTTTTTTTATACAACTTAGAATGGCAAACAAGCTGACGGCCCACCTGATGGAAAGTTGTAACCGTCGCCTATAGACATGAGCAGTACCATGGACATAACAGAGTATACTGTTTCGCCCATATCCCACCCTTCAAACCGAAACACGGCCATGCAAACACAACTGCTTCACGGTTGAAACACGAATGGGACAGAGGTGGGATATGGCGTGAATTTACTGGGTACAGAGGAATAACACCTGAGTCCTCAGGAATGGCAACGCATGGGGGGTATCGTGGACGAAACAGTATACTCTGTTATATCCATGGTACTGCTCATGCCTATAGGCGACGGTTACCACTTTCCATCAGGTGGGCCGTCAGCTTGTTTGCCATTCTAAGTTGTGTAAAAAAAAAGTAATCGACTTTTGTACAAAGTCTTCCTCTGGTAAATCGATACAATATGACGGTATCGTAGACACGTTTGCAGGCCGCGTCTCCGCCGGCGAACGAGTCGCGGCGCATCGAGACGGTGGTGCGCGCGCGCGGCCGCGGCGAGATCAAGTGCGACTGGCGCGCCGGCGACCGACCTGCGCCCGCGCCGCACCGGCCCTCGCGCTGGGGTACGTACTCCACTAACCAGTCACTGGGGGGGGGGGGGGAGGGATTGTTAGTAAAGGAAACTCAGTATCCCATTGCTAGCAATATACCCAATCAGGTCCACCTCCTCGCGGTTCCCCCTGGAAACTATCATGGTAAATTCCTGATGAATTCATCATGATGGGCTAACTGGCCTGTTTTCATTCTCATCGATCACTCTTCACTGGTGCTCCGCCAGCGTATCCCCTTAGCGCAGGCGGGGTTATTACCATACCATTTTCACCCATAAAAAAAAAATCAGTCACTGGGAAACATTTTCACTTTTAGGTTTTCCCTCTTAATAAAATAAAAAATACTACTGTACTACATAATTGTGTACTTCAATTAAATATAATGTTATGGTAACCCCGCCTACGCTAACGGTATACGCTGGCGGGGCACCAGTGAGGGATGATAGGTGAGGATGAAAGATGACAGGTCAGTTAACCCACCCTCATGTATACACTTGGAATGTAGCACGATGTGTAAATATGTTGACATCTATATAATACTAGCGACCCGCCCCGGCCTCACACGGCTGCAATGCTGATACTAAATATACCTACCTACTAAAGAATGTCCTTATAACAACAACGTTTACAGCTTTTATGACATTAGACAATACAAACATGATAAAGTGCTATAGGGCGAAGCGCGGCTTTCTAGCGCTATTTATAGGCACGCGCCGCCGGCCGGGCCGGTACCGCCACACTGCTATGTCCCTGCATTTTAAATCTGTAATATCTTCGGAAATATTTTTTTTATTTACGACATCACATTAGAAATCTCTAAATTTATCAGTGTTTTTCTACAATATTATGCATGTATTCTACATATAAACCTTCCTCTTGAATCACTCTATCTATTAAAAAAAACTTCTTCAAAATCCGTTGCGTAGTTTTAAAGATTCGCTAACAATCGCTTCCCCCTATAATTGTGTACTGAACTATATTTCATTTGAGATTGATCTATATCGATTGATGATAATATGATGAAATCAGGTCTGAAACCGGGTGAAGTGAACATCGTACTGACAGGCGGCAGTGAACAGTTCCCCATCCAGACCGTGGAGCCAGTGTACCGCATCGAGAGCCTCGCCAACCGCCACGATAATGTGTCCATTAGGTGAGCTGGATAGTTTTAACGTCAACGTACTTACACTAGAGGGAGACTTTGTACAAAAGTCGTTTGTTTGGACACCTCTGTCCTATTCGTGTTTCTATTGTGAAGCAGTTGTGTTTGCATGGCTGTGTTCGGCTTGAAGGGTCAGATATGGCAGTGAATTTACAGGGTACAGAAGAATAACAACGTCCTCATCAATCATAGGCGAAACTGTATACTCAGTTATATCCATGGTATATGCTCATGTCTATAGGTGACGGTTACTAATTTCTATGAGGTGGGCAGTCAGTTTGTTTGCCATTCTAAGTTGCATAAAAAGGAGTTGTTTGCCATTCTAAGTTGCATATTTTTGCTTTGTTTTCTGAAAGTCAAATACAGTGGAATAGAATTGTAAGTAAGATTGATATGATTAACTGTAAAACGCTTGAAACATTGCTGTGTTGTTCCAACACAGGGTGGCCACTCCTTCTTTCCCCATGGTTGTCATAAGAGGCTACTTAGGGAACTTATGGTCGAGGGAGGGGCAGCAGTCTTTCTTAAGATCACCAAAACCTGTGATTGCCAACTGCTTGCCAAGTGTAGCAAATACTAGTAAACCCCTTTATGGGGAACCCTATGTTCAGCACTAGACAGTTATCGACTCATGTAAAAATAATAACATGAAATATTCGTTTGATAATAGTTGTAACTCCTTTTTGTCCTTAGCATTGGTTAAAATGCAATATCAAATTTAAGTTTTAGGTAATACTCCGGAATAGATTCCAGCCTCTGTTTTATGAGAGATAATGAAATGGTAACCCCGCTTGTACTGTCGATATATCGCTGCTAGAGCACCAGTGAGAGATAGGTGTGGATGTTGTCAGTAGGCCTACCATGAAATGAATTCCGAAATTTCGGGGACGAACGAAACAGAAATTTGATGTTAAAATTACATAATACATGCCGTTTGAAATTATTAAAAATGTTAAAATATCGTTCCCCTGAACTATTAGGATAGGATTTATGATGAACGAAATGTTAAGCTCCATTTACTGGCTCGATTTCGGTACGAACAAAAACACGAAATTGAGCCCGAAAATTCGGAATTTCATTTCATGGTAGACCACCAGGTCAGTTGATCGATCACCCTTACAAAGTCACCAAGCAAATTACCAAGATAAAGAGGGAGGACCGGTGGTGGTTTCAAGTTTATTCCAATGTGTGTTGTGCATGTATTTTAATTATAATATCCAAGGTCCAGTTTCCCATACAGCTACGATGAGGCGTACATGGACATGTACGGTGCGGCGGACCGCCTGCAGTATGGAGATTGCTTCGCGCCGGCACCGGAGCCGCAGCTTGCCCCTGAACTGTCACCGGAGCCCGAGCAGCCGCCTTCGGAGCCTGAGCAACAACAGCGCCCCACCGGAAGACGATCCCTCGACGCACGGATACATCTTGCACTTCAGAATACAGGTCAGTGTATTGAGTGATAGGGATGATAATATATAGCAATATCTATATATTTTAGTTGCAATACTACTACTAGAGGGAGACTTTGTACAAAAGTCGATTGCTTGGCTACCTCTGTCCCATTCGTGTTTCAACCGTGAAGCAGTTGTGTTTGCATGGCTGTATTTCGGTTTGAAGGGTGGGATATGGCGTGCGTTTACTGGGTACAGAGGAATAACACCTGAGTTCTCAGCAATGGCAACGCATGGGGGTATCATGGGCGAAACAGTATACTCTGTTATGTCCATGGTACTGCTCATGTCTATAGGCGACGGTTACCATTTTCCATCAGGTGGGCCGTCAGCTTGTTTGCCATTCTAAGTTGTATAAAAAAAAAATACTAATCCAATGACGAATATGTTGTAAGTCTGTTCAAATAATTTATACATAAAATACAAGTTACAGGATACAAGTTTTCCAAAAAGTTATATTGAATAACAGATTTTTAACATATTCGAAAATAGATATCCGACCGATATGGGCGATATCGAAATGACCTTTTTTTCGCAATCAATGTACTATAAATGTACCCAATATATAGATATCGGATTGGTATCAATATTACCCATGTTTATTGCGTGGAACAGATAGTTGTAAACAAATTTTTTAAGAGATTTTTTGATATGATAAATAAACGTGATAAAAAAAACTTTCTTTTTTGGAATCTTTTTTAGAGTTTGGGTATTTTTTTTTGCAAGGGTATGATAATATCTATAGTAAGTAGTTATCGTTAGAATTTTATTAGGTAACAGTTTCTTTTTTTCAAATCGTATAACTTGTAATATTTCAACAAGTAACGTAATATAGAATTTAAGCACTTATATTCTTAATAACTTAGTCAGTCATTTGAATATACAATAGTTCTGTCTAGTGTATAAGTAAAATGTATCCGGCTCGAAGTACCAGAAACTATATATATAGTACCGAAGTTGGAATTTCTTTATGTCGTACAATAAGATTTTTAAATATACCTAGACTAAAATAACATTGTTATATTTATTATTAACTATGTATTAAAACTATATTTCAGTTTTGGGCGACGTTGCAAAGGAAATGCCAGAGACTGACGCAGATAAAGATGGGAAAGGAATCTTGCATACGTAAGTCTTTATGATAGGTGTTCCGATTTTTTTTTTATATGAAAATCAAAATGGAGATAGAAAGAGAGGATGGAGTATTCTATATTTATACCACACGTATTTTTGGATAGTAATACCAATACAACATATACAGATATGTGACATGGCGAACTATGTATGTTGCAGCAAAACGTTATCGAAATCGGGTAAGCGTGTCAGCTTCGCGGACGGATACAAGCCCGGCCAGGATTCAGACACAGAGGATCCGCCGATTAAGAAGGTAAGCCCCTTGTTTTCAGTGATTTATTATCTTTCAAGCCATATTTACAATTTGCTGCAGATTTGCATTTTTTTTAATGAAATACAGTGTGTACTAGCGAATTACATGGAGTGTATTTTATTTATTGTAGCTTTTTATAGGTAAAACAATTTTTGAAATCAGTTAAGTATTTTTTTTTTTTAGTTTATTCAACATAAATAAAAAAAAATCTCTTTAAAATATTAGTGTGATATGTGTATTGTGAGAAGATTGAATCCGACTATCGGAAAATATTGAAGCATTTCGTCATACGACTGAGGTCGTTTGAAGATGAACATGTAATGTTTTAATGGATGATAATGGAATGGTAAATGTGGGATGAGGATGAAGATAGGTCAGTTAGCCCATTGTGATTAGTCACGATAGTTTCCAGGGGGAACCGCATGGAGGTCGACCTGATAGAGTATATTGATAGCAATGGAGATTAACTTACCTATTACGGGGGGAAAGGGATTGTTAGCAATTGAGTTTGATAGCCCCATTGCTAGTAATACGCCCTACGTGGTTACCCCTGGAAACCACCGTGAAGAATTCTTGTTGAAGTCGTCACGATGGGCTAACTGGCCTGCTCCATCCTCACTTATCATCCTTCACTGGTGCCCCACCAGTGTATACCGATAGCGTAGACGGGGTTACCATTTCATTATCATCCATTAAAAAAAACTTCCCCATTACTAACAATCCCTTCCCCTCCCTAATATATATGTATGTGCGTTGGTGTGCAGAAGAAGAAGGCCCGTCGGTACGGGTGCGCGTGGCCGTGCCCGGCGTCGCACCCGGACCACGTGCCGCTGTGGGACGCGCTGCCGCCGCCGCCGCCGCCGCCGCCGCCGCCCGGCTCGCCGCCGCCGCCCGCCGCCGCCGCCGCGCCGCCCGCGCACCTGCTGCGCCGCCGCGCCGCGCCGCCGCTGCTGCCGCTGCCGCCGCCGCACGCCTTGCTGCCGCACCCGCACCACAAGTTCGGTCAGTGCTCAAGTCAGACCAACTCGAGTCTCGATTATACGAATCAAATACAGCGAGGGGTATTCCGAATAATCGAAAATCCGGATAATCGATTTCAAAGTCAAATCACACAATAATAATATTTTAATATTTATTTTATTATGTTCAGTTGTTTAAATACGTCATTTCCGTACATAGAGAATACGATACAAAAAAAATATGAGCTGTAACGATAAAGGATTATAATAATATATACTTACCAAATTAATAAATACCATTTCTAAATCGGTAATTAGAGAGCCGTGAAGAATATGTCCGGATAATCGAATATTCGGATAATCTAGATTCACTGTGTAAAGTCGATTGACAAATAAGAACCTCGCCTACCTGAGGACTATATTCCTGTTACTAGTTGTCTTCCAAATTATCATGTAATGATGATGGTATCAAACCGCCTGTTGCTCTGTGAGTTTGATATATAACATTATATTTGGACGGGCTATTCTCAGGAAATATTTTGTTTTGGGCTCGCTCATTGAAAAGTAACTCAAAATATTGGGTAAAGTATGAGAATTATTAGAATAATATAACAAAGTTAATTAATTAATTGACACAATAATATTATTATGACGTTTATGATCATATCAGCCGTTGGCCGTCCACTGCAACACAGGCCTCTCCCTCGGGAGATTATGACGTTATTATTGATTTATTATTTTTTTACATTTAACAATAATTAAACTGTGTCACTGGTACCATTGCTAAATGCCACTCGAGAATCTTTTCTCGTCTCCCCCTTATCTGATTTTATCAGTTCTTCAAATTACATAACTTGTTTATTGGCTTTTAAATTTAAAAGGTGGCGTTGCAAATAGTGAATAGTTGTATTGAAAATTTGTAGGATATTTTATGCAACTTGTTTTTGGCGAACAAGTAATCTGATGGAATATGATGGATATAGTCTTCGCCTCATTATTTCATTACTTTTATACCATATACGACACCCACGGAAAAGGAAGGGGTGGCCTGTTCTATGCCGGGACCAAACGGTCATTTTTTTTCTGTTACCTCATAACTCCGTCAATTGTAAACCGATTTGGAAAATTCTTTTTTTTTTTTTTGGATCATGAATTTAATTATTATTTCGGTACAGTCATATACTCGGATTACAGATGACGTTTCAGGTTGAAACCAAGTATCATATAATTGAAATATTTTTTGTCCTTACAGATCCGAACACGTCGGTGCCTCCATTCATGCCGCCGGAGCCGCCGCCCAGCCTCATCAGTTTCCACTAGTGTGACATGTATATAAATGTGTAAATATATTTTTTTTATATAAAACAATATGTTATACGAACATTCTGGACTTTATTCTGTTTTGACTAATTGATAGAATTATCAATAATGGCGCCGATTCTGAGGTGCAATTTCTATAAACTTATCGCTTAAAGTAATATTTTAATTTAATAATTTCGCGATTTTTGTTTTATATCACAAAGGTGGCAAACAAGCATACAGCCCGTCTGATGGTAAACGGTCACTATAGCCTATGGGTGTCTGCAACACTGGGGGTGTCACGTGCGCGTTGCCGACTCTGAAGAAATTGTAATATACCTTTTTTGAAGAAACCCAATTGTAACTGTTTTATGCACCATCCTAAATTAAAATATAATAATTTTGACGTAAATCTACGGGAATAGAGTACTTGAAGTATTCAACAAATCCTTAAAACGTTTGAAAGAATGGCATTAACAAATTTTCCTGCGCGCGCAACCTCGCATGGACCCTCATCGTCATATCAACCTTTCACGTCCACTGCTGAACATTAGCCTCCCCCTTTGGGGTTTTGCCAGTAATTGCCACGCTTGGCAGGCGGATTGGCAATCGCAGTTAAGCTTTAGAGATGATTTAAGAGGAACGCTGCCGCCCATCCCTGTTTTAATTCTTCTTGCATGATAATACAAATAATACAACTTGAATTGTCTCAATGTATTTAGCATTAATGTAAACCTACGTGGTTTCTGTATGTTAACAGAATATGTTTTCTGTAATTTCTCAATTTTTGTTATAATAAAAAAAAATGTATATCCATATCTGATCTGTGTTACTTAACTCTAAAAGTAAACAATTGGTCAACTTGTATAATACTTGTATGTCTACAAGAATAAGATCATACGACCGAGCTTTAAGCTCTTATAAAATGTAACTGACCACCTCATAGTCGCGAGCAATATAGTGAGAGAGGTCTCAATTTTTATGTATTAATTTTATATTTTCATTGACTGGTAGTTAATTTAAGCTTTCGCGTTGTTTAAACACATTTTAAACACACTATCGGGACTTAACGCAATAAAGAAACAGATATGTAGGTACTATTTACTTGCAAAAAAAATTTCATTCCTGATAGTGTATTTAAAATACTGACTGATCTTCATCTGTGAAGGTTTTTGTACTATCAAATATATAATATTATTTCTCAATTTACTTACTCACTGGCGCATTTAAGTGCTAATATTTTTTTTTATTGTTGGGTAAAAAAGTGATGCCTGATGCTAGAGACAAAATATCAATTCCCAATGTGATGAATGAGATCACGTGATCTTATATTTAGTGATATGTACCCCTAAGTATGTTTGTAATATTTGTAATGTCGCGTCTATTTCAATTGTAAATGTATTATTTCATTATGTATATAAAACTTTTTTTTTATTATATCTGTGCTTTTATTTCTCTCTTAATAATGGGTTAATACTGTTCCCCTTATTCATAAAAACGTCCATCTCTCTTAAACGTATTTTAGCTTTTGAAGTGATTTGTCTTTTTGCGTTAAATTCTCAATTTAAAAGGCAATGATAAAACACTAACAGATAAAATAGGTTTGTACCATGTTCTAGTATTTATGTATAAGGGTTAGTGCATTATGTAATTAATCTGGTATCTAATACTGGCTTGCCTATTTCTGGTATGAAGCAGTATTGATTTACCATTCGTGTTTCAACCGTGAAGCAGTTGTTTGCGTGGCTGTGTTTCGGTTTGAAGGATGGGATATGGCGTGAATTTACAGGGTACAGAGGAATAACATCTGAGTCCTCAGGAATGGCAACGCATGGGGGGTATCATGGGCGAAACAGTATACTCTGTTATGTCCATGGTACTGCTCATGTCTATAGGCGACGGTTACCACTTTCCATCAGGTGGGCCGTCAGCTTGTTTGCCATTCTAAGTTGTATAAAAAAAATATTTCGACCTGAAGGGCAATGGGAATCTATTGATTACGTGAACTTAAGGAGGGAGAGGGGGGCTGGTATTTTTTCTAATCTCATTTATTTATATGGCCAATGAAAATCTGTCGTCAATTTTAATTGGTATAAAAATATTAGAAGATTGGTGTTTAAGAGATAATGGAAAAAAAAGTCACCAATGTAATAAATACATTTAAATTCTCACTAAGGTAGAATAGAAAGGTGAGGCACCACGTCTTATCAAGTGACGGAGAGTAAGGTCCAAATTTTTAAGAATTGTATATAATGGACGTTCCCAATTGACATATTATATAATAGTATGTTATTTATTATGGGGAAAATTAGTTGATATATATTCCCATAATCAAGATGAACGACGCAAACCTGTGTAGACGACGGGCAATTTTAACGGCGTACGACAAATATCTCTGTCGATCGCGTATAATTTTATAATGACTGATTAAAATAACGCCAAGTATTGTACCTCGCCTGCACAGGTTTTTGATATCTAATATAGTTTTTTTTTTATTTCAATTTCATTATACTGATTATATGTTTTTTTAAATACTTATATTTAGTTCCATAGTGTTTCATCATCTTCCTACCCTTATCCCAATCATTTGGGGTCGGCGTAATATGATTTTATTCATATTACAAAAAGATTTGGTTTTTAGTTTTACGACCGGCCACCTGCCTGACCATAGTTCCATTGTGATTATTATAAAATATTTTTATTATGCACATACGTGTGTAAATAACTATAGAATTTCCCAATTAAAAGGATGGAACTAATTACAAGTATTTAATGTTTATTTAGCGAAATTGGCGGGCGACACACTCGCGAAGGAATAAATAAAACCACAGTATTAAAAACAATAAAATAGATTTTCATTTATTGTGAGACGAAAAATACAACAATGGGACTTATCACCTAAAATGGTTAGTGGCAGACTGTCGTGTCAAAACAATTTATTGTTAGGTACGTCCGGCTCGCAGCCGGCGGCCGCGTCCGGCACTACATTACAGTAGACTCCTAATTTATGTCTTTCATTGGGGTACTGGTAACGAATTACAACCAAAAAATACAGAATACACAAAACGATACCATGAACTCTCTAATTCACTGAAATCATAACTATTTATTATTTATTTAAACATGTGAAGTTTCAATAGTTTTCATTTTTAACTAATTTTTTAAAAAGGCTTTATTGATTTGAAGCTAATACTTAATTACTTACAAGATTGTTTAATAGTTGTCGCGCCACTCGTCCGTCCTTGCTCTATCGTACTGGTGCGTCTGTCTGTCTGTACACAGCGGCTTGCGTGGAACGGAACGCGCCTACGAACCTCACAAATAAAACGTAACAACTTCTCAATACCGCTACTATGAAACGTTCTATACAAAATTGAACATTGCCGATTCACTAGATCGCTTTGATTTATTTATTACTAAAAACAAGTGGGCGGCGAGCGGTCGGCCGCTCTCGTGAGACTCTCGAGTCAACCCGTCACTAAGTCGATTAAGTACATGTCTTACGTTATAAGTTGAAAATGCCACTGCTGTGATCCTACGTCGCGTGTCGGCGGCGCGCGCTCGCCGCGGGCTACGCGTGCCCGCCACTGGCACTGGCATGGGCACTGGCACGGGCACTGGCACGGCGAGTACGCTGCTACTAGCGGCTAGTAGCGGCTACGCGGTACTTAGCGGTATACGGTATACCAGGTAACCAGTACGCGGTACGGGACGCGGGACGCGGGACCGCAGCGACGCGCGCCTCGCTATTGCTCGTAGAGAAAAAATTCCAAAATCAATTCGTTACATCGTAGACTATATCTTGTTTAATAAACTTGAAGTATTTATCAATAATCAATAAGTACATTATAATAATTGAATAATTAGTATTTTGTTTTCATATGAGACTAGCATTACAAATAAATACCTTCAGCTATACAATTTAATGTTTATTTCTATTTTAAACATTTTGAAGATGTTTAAAGTGGACTACGTCAGTTTTTACACAAGAATATTGCTTTACGGTTCTTGTGTAGAAACCTTTAGTTGATGCGTCTACGCTTCGAGATATGACTTAAATGTATACTTAGATTTAGGGGAAAAAGGTTGTAAAAACAAAAAAAAAAGTTATTGAAATTTATAACAAACACCTTAACGAATACTTCAATAATTTAGTTCAAGTATATATAGTGTGCGCTGGCGGCAGGGGGGGCGCGCTGCGCAGCTAATATCACTCGGGCGTACGTACAAACGATGATGCTGCGCTACAAATGAAATAACTTTATACAAAAGGATGAGTCGATGTGGCCGCGCGGCCGCGCCCCCTCCCCGCGGCACTCCCACAACATGTCTTTGACAAAAGCAATATAAAACATTTCATTCCGTGTAAGAGATGACACGATGGTATGCGAAAACTTTTATTTTCAAAAAACACACGTCCATTCGCTCGTCCTTGCGCTTAAATCTAAAATTAATAATTAGACAATATTTTTATTTGTTCAACAGACGCGCGCGATACGACGCGCGCGTATAATAATAAAATATTTTCAAAACAATCGAATAATTAAACACACTAGTTAACAATATAACTTATGCTCAAATACACTGGTGGATGTGAGTAGGTACAGAGTGCGGCGGACGCCGGGCGCCGGGCGCCGACGCCGCCCCACGCGGGCTCGAGCACGGCATACCCTCAACTCAACCATACATGTTCAAAATCAAATACGAAACTTCATCATCCACGTTACTTTAAAAATATGATTTTATACACAATCGTTTTAGCATTATTACAATATAATTAGAGCGATGGCAGCGTAACGGTCGGAGAAGTCCGTGCGCCTCGGTCGGCGCCGCGCCGCGCCTGCGTAATACTGATATTATCGCTAAATTATTGCATCGGTGAGCTGCGGCGCGCGGGCACTGTATACCTATATCTATAGAGAAGCGACACTGCCGGCGGCGGGCGGGGCGGCGCGGGGCGCGGGGCGCAGGGGCGGCGGCGGCGGCGGCGGCGGTTACACCGCGGTCTCGGTGTGGCTGTGCGACGACAGCCGCTCCACGTCGATGTCGTGCGGCGCGAGCGTGTCGCGCGCCGCGTCTGCGTAGTCGATACTCGACGAGTGCGAGAAACGCTTCGACAGCGCCGTCTGCTTGCGCAGCGCCTCCGCGAGCGCCGCGTCCGCCAGCGAGCCGCGCGAGTCCAGCCCCTGCCGGAACGCGTTCACCACGCGGATCTGCCACCACCACCACACCGCGGTTAGTTCACCACACCGAGCGACTCGCTTTGCAAGCCGCGTTTACGCGGTCGCAATTTTGCGGCGCCGAAATCTCGCCGCCAGTAACCATCGTCGCAGCATGTTTCAAACAGTTTTTTAAGTACGGGGAAATGTATAAGATATGGGGGTCAGTTGCGCTATAAATTAGATGACCTATTACGAACCAGCGCCGATTTTGCTATAACTGGGTTCAGATGTTTTGTTTTTTTCGTGCAAACGCTGGCTGCGAGATTTCGGCACAGAAAAATTGTTGCCGCGTAAATATGCCATTGGTGACGCTCTGACAGGCTGAGAGACTGCATGGACACCTTTCACGACGCGACGTGCGACCATCAAGCTGACTCGGTTGGTGAGAGGGAGTTAGTTTGTTGCCACTCAGTGCGGGGACTTCGTGAGCGGTGCCCAGAGGCTGATATCCACAAATGTAAACTCGAATTCAAATACATAATTGGGTAACTTAACATTGGAGAAGAAAGCACATAACTCTTAAATGTGTCCTGTCCTACGAAATACTACAAGAGATTTGATTAATATTTTCATTTTATAAATACTAGGGTAACGTAGAAATAGTAATTGTCAGTCGTCTACTTATTGTAAATAGATTGTAATAAAAAGACAAGGGCACGAAGGTGATTCGGTTCATAAGTAAAGAATAGTTTTAATCAGAGCGGCACAAATGCATATGGCCAGCTTCCCTGCGACGGTGACACTACGAGGGAGTGCGAACGTACCGGGCCGCAGGGAGCGAGCGACGGGTCCATATAATAATATAATATTGTCAAATGAACATAAATGGAAGCACACCGAGCCATAAAAAAGAGGCGAGAAAGCGGTAGGTAATTCAAAATCCCAGTCACAGATCGGCCGGCGGCCTCCGGCCCTCATGCCATGCAGTGAACTCGGTGATAGGTAAACCACACTTGCTTCCTCAGTATTGCACCTCTGAATACAGACATGTCGTCGCCGGAGCGGTGCCGTCGGTGTACGGGCCCGGGCCGTGTCATGCAACGTACTCCCTGACTTACTCTGTGACTGTATTCGGATGTTTACCTAGTGGTCTGGCTACTTGTACGCGAAGCTGTATTGTTGCCCTATACACAAACTATGCACATGATATACTAAGCAACATCGAGCGCTCTCCATGTCCTATATATCCGAACATTTCTGAAGCAACGTACAAGCTTACGGACCCTCTAGACCAAAACCTTCCCATGACCTAAGACTAAGCGACTGTCACTAGCCTAGAATATATAAAATTTTAATGATAAAAGCGATAAATTTTATGCGGAGATTCTTATGAATTAGAAGCGTCCCTTACGAACCCCTGCTCGTAGAGCGTCGAACCCAGGATCGATCGATTTAGTGCAGAATGTGATGCAAAAAAATAAACACTACTACAATGCTATGATGTATGGGGCGAACATAAAATAATACTGTAAAGCTATTCTCTCGCGTCCAGTCTGGGAGCCGCGTCGTAAAACTAACATTGATTTGTTCATCCGTGATAATGTTTCAGCAATTACATACTCATCACAGCGTTGAATTAGTAAGAAAAAAATTATAATATTTATCACTTAATTTAGTGGGAATACAAGATATTCAATATGAAATACGGCGATTATGTACAAACATTTACATAAGCAGTTATTTTTAAGGTAATATAAAAAGAATCGACTTCAATTGAAAGAATACATTAATTAATGCAATATTTATAGATATGCAGTTATTTATATAATGAAAGTAATAAAATTGACGTGTAGAAAGATTGAGAAATTTTTGAAGTCGATTAAAAGCTATAAATATATAATATAAAGATTTATGAAGAATATATAAGATTATATTTACAAATTACAGTTTGTATGAATAACACAGCGCATGCGTCAGGATACATGCAATATGATAAAATTGGAACATGCAGCTTCACACTGACCTATTAATTTCAAATTATGTAAAAAATTTGGAAGCAACATTTATAAACATATATATATAATATTAAAATATGTAAAAATTATTAAAAATATATGACAAGTTTTGAAAGTAATAAGGTCAGCGTAGACAAGACGAGACATAATGGGACAATAGTAGACAGAATGGATACAGTTGTAGGTAGATAGACAGAGTACAGTATTAACAGTTGAACATAAAAACAAAACAAAAAACCAACATAAAAATAGTTAACAAGAGACGTGAGTGAAACGAAACAGGCTTCCTTCACATATTGTATCAAATCTTACAGCTTGATCGGTTGATGTCTTGCTGTAGGGGACCGGTATCAAGCGTTCTTGTAACTCGCCACCTATGACCTTCCGTGTGCAATGGGGTATTCATGGAAAAGAAAATAAAAACGAGAACATGAAGTAAAGAGTCACGACACGAAGAGAGAAATTAGGACTGCGGGCAGCCGCCCGGCTGTATAGGAATAGATATTGTACATAGATATTTGCGGTGCTTGATATCGAACGCGATTCTAAATATAAATTGTATAATATATAATTATATATTATTTTGTATAAATATAATATATATAATGAAATAATTCATGATACATATAAAAATGATTAAAACACAATTTAGAAGGGCGTTCGATAAGCAGTGGAAGTATTATCACCAACAATGTGTATATCAGAAAGTATAGAAATCAGGGACTGACGAAGCAGTGCGCCTCGCGAAGCGATGAATATATTATAGGAAGAAGATATATATATAAATATAAATACAGAGTAAAACAAAATAATATATAACGCAGGGTTCGTCCTATTTATTACCTTAAGAAGCACATTCATGGGTTGTGCACTTAAAACTATTCTTTATTTTATACATTTTCCATCCAGGGCTCCGTTACTTCGTTTGGAAACGTCAACTCATATAAACAATAAGAACATAAAGAACTTAACATAATATTTAAACATTGATACATGGACATCGAACATTTATATGGTTTTATCCAACATTGGTCGTTGCGAGCTCCGTGAAGCGTGGTACATCCAGATCAATGTATTTATGTAATAATCATTAAAAAAGAAACAGTTGTTTTTGTGCTGCTGTGTATGTGTGTGAGTACTTAATGAACGGCACTCGTGTATGTGTGTGTGTGTATGTGTCGTGTTCATGTTATCTTCATGCCAACTATTATGATCTAGTGATAGTGAAGCACACATAGTTTCGACGTCGTCGCTCACATACCAGATATCTATACGATGATATAAATCTTGGTCAGTCGCTAAATCACTAATAAGCTACATAATAACAACTATATACAAAAGCATATAAATGGACATTGTGATTTTGCAAATAAACAACTGAGTTACCTACATATCTATTTTAACGTTTCTAACAGAACCCTAAATGTGTGGGACTATTTACATGTTTCATGGCAGATCACTAAGAAGCTACGAACAGTCCAATCCATATATATATATATAGGAACGTAGTCAACGCATACACACGAGTTCGAGGAGCTACTCGAATATTCTGAGATGATGCACGGAGTGTATGCAGTGACGTCACTTTGTTTCATCTAGTTTGGTGATGCTACATATCTACAGTACAGTAGCGTGTAAGCGCTAAGCGAGTCTAACATCGATCTAGACCGTACGACATACACGGGCCCATGGGGGCCACGGGCCGCCAACAACAAACATTTGGACCAACATCGATACAACATCAGTTCCCATGATGGCCAGTTACCTTAATATGCAGCGCTCCGCAACGTGGCACAGTTGGGTGAAATGAAAGTTACTTTGGAATATAGATACTTTATTACTAAATTTTAAGAGACAAGAAGCGTTAGAAATAATCATTTAACAGACAGTACCAGTTTAGGTAGGTAGGTATAGCAGGAGATCATGCTTCACTATGATATTAGTGATATTAGAATCCACTATTCGGCGTGTGAGTACTCACTATAAGCGTATTTAGTTATCTTTCAATGAAAAATAATTTTACATCTAATTTTGGTTTTAAGGTACACCAAGACACGATTAATCATTTATATTTTAATATAATATTTTATGTATATTATATTTAAATCTTAACATTCATGTAGCAGGCAACGATTTAAACACTACACGAAGTGCTTTAGACGAGTTTTTCATTTAAGTATTAATTAATACACAGCAATAATTATACTTTAGCTATTATACTTAACATATAAACGTTATATGATATACTAATATCCCACCGTAGGTACATATCGACGGATAGTTAAATTTGCTTGACATCCGATACCTTGGATAAGAAAAGAAAAAAAGAATGATAAAGAAATAAGAATAGGAAAGTATGGAAGACCAGAGAGTTATAGAGAATTGTGTATAGTGTATAAAGAAGGTCACAGTGGCGTATCGTGGTAACGGTGTACCGTTCAGTTTCGGACTACTGTACTATACGTTCAATATTTATACTCTATGTACACGTACCATTACCACGACACTTGAAATAAGTAGCTAAGGTATCTTGCTTATTGCTTTCTTTGTTGATTCAACCGTCTCTTATCTCCATGCATTCGGCAGCATCTATTTAAAACCTAGTGCTAACCACCAGCACTATGCATTCAATTTTGCTATTTGCACTACATTTTGCTAAAATCTGTAAACTATAAAAGAAATCAACAAAAACAAAGTTAAATTAAGAATTAGCAGGTCGTGTGTCGGTAGTGTTTGTAGACATACAAGGATCCACTGCACACACTACGGTACACAATTATAAAGGAGTTACACAACGAGCTTCGAGCCGCTATAAAAACATATATATATATATATATCTAAATAACACTTAAACATGATCAGTTCACGGTATCGACACACATCTAAAAAAAATGGCATTCTTTCAAAATACAAATAAAACAAATAAACCGATAACAAGCAAATTTAAATATCATCCTAGTTTAAAAACGTTTATAAAAGCACTTGAGTAGCACAAATTGTGAATATGTTATTTTTTTTTCTATTTATATAAAAAATGGCACGTTTTTTTTTCATATTATGTACTTTATACTTTAGTTTTATAACAAATATAAATATTATAATAATATTAATTACAAAAGGATGAAAGTATATATAAGTATGTATTTACAGAAAGTAATTTTTATTTGACAATATCTTTAGTAAAAAATAAATACATCAGAAAGTGTGTGTTCCGATTTTTTTTTTCAATTTTAATTTTATATTGGCAATGAAACAGATGACACTACTAAAAATCTAAGATATCCGACCGAAACAATGGTGCACCATAATAATTACATACAAATCTATTCAAATATATTTTGCAATTTCACTAATATTTCTCTTAAATCTAAATATTTTAGTACACATTATAACCTCACGATATCTACCGCATTTACATTTTAAGAAGTTTTAGAAAGGTTTTGTTTAATTTAATAATAAGAATTCCATGAATTATTTAGAATATAATTTATATAATTTTATATTATATTTGTTTTATTGGCAGTAATAATTTTGTTACGTTTGGACTGTTAACAGTATAGAAACCTGCAGAGCGTCGTTGTTTTAGATCGTTCGCGGAGTATTGCGTCTCCGGCTTTGTTTTTTTTTTGTATTGTTTTGAATGGTTTGGTTATATATATAT
Source organism: Galleria mellonella (assembly GCF_026898425.1). Lineage (NCBI taxonomy): Eukaryota > Metazoa > Arthropoda > Insecta > Lepidoptera > Pyralidae > Galleria > Galleria mellonella. Next base: position 5,067,951 of record NW_026442084.1, read on the forward strand.
TGGGGACATTTTATTCATCGCTTTGATGCGATGTGGGGCTGAGCGCGGGCAGCGAGCTCCCGCCGGATTGCACGCTGATCCTCCGGTGCTCCGCCAAATAATTATTGACAAATATCCTGCGGCCGGCCAATATGTCCGCCTTTTGCTGCAAAATAACATGACGGCCGTGTCAGTCCCGGCTCGGGCGCGTCCGTCTCTACTACACTCCACAGCCGTAACCAAACTGCTTTATTGCCAATTCTAAACAAAACGTGGGGACAGGGATATTTGGCACTCCAAAACCAAATATAAATATTAATATATATGTATATAAATATAATATAATTCGGGCACATGTGAACAAATATGAAATTTGGCTTTAGAATCTCAAAAACTACTAAGAAGTGAAGTTGTAGCTGTAGAAAAAATCTATAAAATAAAGGATAATTTAGAAAGCAGTTTCGTTAGTAAACAGGTGCCTAACTTGAACTAGGATAGGGGGCATTCACACTAGCTGGGTCGGGGAAACGAGGGCATCCAATAGCAAATACTATATAAAAAAAAAAGATAAATAGGAATTACCGTGTGAGAAGCTAGTAAACTACGCAGGTAAGTACCTATAGGATCCGGTATGTGAGCTACACCGCGCGCTGTATGCTTTGTTACTGTTGTCCACTCGAGTATTGTGTCATTCGATTGAGGTACAAATGAAATATCAATGTTTTTGAAATAAATAATTTTATTTCAAGAGTTTTTATGATTTATATTGGTAGTTTAGAGCCGGTTAAAAATTATTTTTTTTTTAACAATAAATAAGACTCGTTACATAAAACTCAAAATAAATTATTAAATCAACTTAGTAAATAAGTACATACACAACCGAGTTAATGATATAAAACTAAGCGAAAATAAAATGTAAAAGCCGCTTTTATTCAGTTTAAAGTGATATATGATTTCTTATTAGACTACTTTGGTGTAGTGGAGATTATACAGATACCTTCAATTTTTTTCAACGTCTATATGTAATATTTTTTTATATAATTATTCAGCTTAAACACTATCATGTTAGAAGTTTGGTAAGTTTATATTATATGTATAATATATAAAAAAAAGAAACTATACTTATTATATTTAAAAATCTAAAATAAAATTCGGATATAAAACTTTTATGCGAGAAACTGATTACATATAAAATGAACACTTTAACGCTAAACATTATCAGAATCTTTGTACCAAACATCTATTAAAAACAATTTTAAAATGAAAAAAATATACAAATTGTGCATACTCACAGACATCTGTATACATGCAAAACACTGTAAACATAAGCACGAACACTCTATAAATGCCAAGCATAATAAAAAAAAAAAGATTAAAAAATTGGCTTTCGTACCAATAATACACATTATCTTCAATATATACTCAATACTTATACGACTAATGAGGCGCCATTTTGTTGTGCACTCGAGCATACAAAATGGCGCCCAGAGCTCTCACCTTTAGAGGTGGTCATAAATGTATACTGATTTATTAAATACAACTCTTGTAGCGTTTCCTGTTTATTTTTATTTAACAATAATATTTGATTGTGTCAAAGAGAGTATGTACCGAAGAGCGAGTCACTGCGCAGTAGTCGTGCATTGACATGAATCCCATGCTCTACACAATGACTAATGACTAATTAATCACTCGTTATGGTGTACCTACTATGGTTGGCCTCGCCGGTCGCTTACAAATACTTACAAACGTTACTCCCTATGCGAGTCAGACCTAAACTTACCGTCAACATCTGAAATAGAGCGATTTTTCTAAAACTGGGCGGCCCCCACCATAACTATACGAGTGGCGAAAGAAAATGCTATGGAATTTGCTTGAAAATTTATTTATCAATATAAATAGTTCTCGTAACATTGGCAAAACCAAAGTAATTCAGATAATACATTTTTAGAGCTCTCGTTTGCTTACTAAGCGTGAGGTGTCCCATTCATACTAAACTTTAGGCATCTGCATACAATTTATAGATAGATTAACACGTTATTAGACAGATAATTCGATAAAAATATTATAGTTCAGTACATAACTGTTTTAGATCTAATTGTATCTCAGTTATTAAGTTTAGAAACGGGTTAAAAGTGGTCCCAAAATTTACTATGAAAAAAAACACACTGACTTCCGAGTATCGAAAAACTTTACAATAAGTAAATATATTCCGTAACAAACTACTTACACAAAAAGCTAGTGAGATTGAAAATTTTAAAAGATCAGTAAAATTTCAAGTCTAATTTTTAAAAAGTTACAATATTGAAAAAGGAGTTTGCCTCATCTGTTTCATCATTAAATAGCTACCTATACAAAATATCACTGCTCCGATATACATAATAATAAGACGTCAAGAATCTCTAGCTTATGTACAAACACGATCGTCTCTAAAATAGCAGTGTTTCATTTACTGGCAGATAGATTCGTACCATCTACGTACACGTGTGTATACGACGAGGGGTCCCGAAGGTGACGTCGCACGCTCGTCGGCGTGGACGCGACGTCGGAACGATAACGTGAAACATCAACAGAGTACAAACATGAATTGAAAACGTTCAGGCGCGCCGCCGAACGGGGGCGCGTAACAGGCACAATTCGGTTTAGGAGTCTAACGTCGGGCCTCTAATGTCCTCTATTAGTTTATTGCTATCGACTACCTAGCGCTAAATATTTTCAACAATAATAAAATCTTACACTAAATTAAGAATCGTAAATCGTCCGAGCGGCCGAGAACCGAGCGGGAGCCGATGCGAACGCGGAGCGAGATGGCGCGCGGGTCGCCGCGGGAGGTCGACCCGCGCGCCGGCGCAAATAAACAGAACTAAAGAAAAACAACGGTTCGTCGGGTGCGGGTGTCGGTGTGTGTGTGGCCGGTGGCGCGTTAGAATATGGTGGTCTCGGTGCGGGCGGCGGCGGGCACGTCGTCCGCGTCGATGTACGCGATGTCGGCGGGCGGCGCGCGCAGCCGCGAGCGCAGCCCGGCCGCCGAGTGCGCCGACAGCCGCTCCTCCAGGTCCTCCAGCGTCGACTTGAACGCGCGCACCACGCGCAGCTGCAACAACAACCCTGCGCGCTCAGCCGCCTCCTCCGCCTCCTCCACTCCTCGCACCCGCACCGCCGCGCGACCCGGCCCGCGCTACTTACTCGCCACCGATAGCTCGACAGAGAGTGTGGTGTGGATGTTCTTTATGACCGATACTGTCTGTATTCAGAGTTCGGGACATCGACGATCGTGGGGCTAAACATGCAGCTATCGAGACCTGTGCGATTGACTCTACGCTACCGAGTGATGACCGATGGATGACCGGTGCGTGGGTGGCCATGCCAGAGCTAAGTACTAGGTGCTAGCGGGACTGCTAACGTGTACTACGCGGCAAACCTAGAGGCTAACGGGACAAAGCGGGGGGACGACAGGGTGACGACATCGATGCTCGGTCGGGCCGGAGACAGGTGCTCGGGTCGACGAGACGGTGCCATGGAGACAGATGAACAGACAAGACGGAATATGCTCGGACAGGGCGATGTACAAACGAAAGACGTGGGATGCAAACAAACGCTCAAACAGAACTATAGGTGCTCGCGGCGAGTGAACGACACTTGTTTTAATTGCGTATCCCGCAATGGAATTCAAATTTCTTCTAGAAATATATGACAAAATTAACGTTACTGTATAGTGATTATAATAAAGACAAATAATATCAAATTACTTTGGTCATTATTTACTTGATGCAGAAAAACAATTCTATTTTATATATTTTTCAAAATTTAAATAACCAAAGATTAAAATACTATTTAATATATAAAACGTATAAACTTTATTACATTGTAGAAACTGCATCACCACTTCCTATAAAATATAGGCCAGTGTATAAAAAATAAAGTGATATTCCAATTTTAAAATTTAAATAAGAATATTTGAATTTAGAATAGATAGTGTCGTCGCGCTCGCCACTCGCGGAACGTGCCCGGGGCTCTACGCTATGCTAGGGCGGGCTCGGACGGGTGTGGGGCGGGGGTCGGGGGCTAGGGGTGCGGGTACCGTCAGCGTCCGTCGCACGCAGCGCGCCGCCAGCCGCCGCGGCCGCCACTACACCTCGGTCTCGAGCACGGGCCGTTGCTGCCAACAACATCTCTCAACGCGCGGCTCGACGCCCCATTCGACACCGTCCTACGCGGATACGCCCTAGCTTTACAACTGCACGGTGGCCAGATATGGGACGGTGTGTGCTCTGTGTAATCCACTGTATATAATCGACATTTGTCATATACACCACTTGTATTAATATTGTGTATGTAAGATTTCTATAAACCTGATGATTTTAATAAATATGTATTATTATTTTTAAACGATTTTCAGGTTAGTTGCAAATGAAAATAAATTAAATTAGTTTTTATTTTTTAGGAATTTTTGATATTTAACATTTAGTTGAGTTAAATTAATATATGTATAATATTATACATATTATATTATATTGTATAATTGTGTAAATTATATAATATGTATAATTTATAAAATATTACAAAATTTATATTGTTTTAAATTGTTTTTTTTTATTCATATATAATGGAAAGCAATATTTAAATACGATAATCGTTTTAGAATAAACTTTTATTAAAGTTCAAAAACTAAACTGATAAAATACATTCTATTACTTCTATATGCATGTTCAAATATAAAAAAGCTGTAATTATTTTTGTTTGTAAAAGTATTTAAGCAATAAATGAATAAAAATATTAAAAATAATATGGATTTATATTGAAACAAAGTTACAAATATTTAAATTATATAAAAAAAGATTGCAACTACAAATCTTATTTTTTTTGTAGATTTCCATTTATTCACAAAAAGACTCGTCTCAATTCAAATTTATTAATCAATATGCACTTATTGTTTTAATTAAAAAAATGACAGAAATTGTAATAAAATTTATCTATGAGTGCAGTCTTATATATTATTTTTAATACTAAAGATCATTCATTCACATCGACTGCACATAAACTAAAGGAAAACTTGAAATAAATATATACATAGAAAATACTTACAGTTTTACGTTCATGTTATTGTGTTTTTTGTGTCAATATCATTATTAGAATATCAAAAAGTTTGTCCCATATCTGTCCTAGCCACAAGCAGGCCAACACGGAAAAACAGACCCTTTTTGAAAAAAAAAAAAGGAAATAAATGTGTATCGTGTCATTCTGATGCGTGTATGCGGCACTTGAGCGGCCGGTGTCACGTGATACGAATATGACTCGGAAGAGTGCCAACCGAATGAAAGAAAACAACTCAAATATAATGGAAATAAACAGAATAGGATTCGATCGAGGCCTTAACTACCCTGAAGATCGACTGTCGACTACACTAAGCCTACACAACGCAGGGAGATGTCTTCCTACAAATGCTTGGGTTGGGGTCCAGGGTGCACTACCATCCTCACCGTAACACCTAATTTTATATGCCACAGTATAATGGCTTTCAATTTTATTCTCTTCTATTTAATTAAAAAAAAGAATGCATAACTTTTATTTATAATTTTTTTTTATTTAGACTTATTCAAATTCCATATTAATTTATGCCTCTATGGTGGTGGCTCGCATTTCACCGAAGTTACATATACATGTGACATTAACAATAGGTACTTAGTCTAATAACTACCATGCCATGTTATTTTTTTATTAAAACACATAAAATTTAGGAGCCAAGGAGGAACAGTCCACGATATTTTTTTAGTATTCTTCTGACATTGTACAATTATGGAAATATAAAGTGTATAATTCATCTTTAGTTAAATATTATGTTTTATATATATAATTTTAATGAATTTAATTATATTTATATATATTTAATATATAATTTATATTAAACTAATTATGTGTATAATTAAATTTAGTAATTAATTACAATATTTCCATAAATGTACAATCAAACATATGTTAGAAAGCTAAACAAAATAATCATTTATTATTTCAATTTTAATAAAGGAAATATTTGGATTACGTTACTTGTTCTATATATATACTTACCGATATAGCAGCATCACCTATTGAATACCACTATATACATTATATATTATGGATACTACATCAAGCCTAACAAACGTACGCAAAATAACACAATGAAGGCAATTATCAACTGCAAGGCATAGGCACACTACTTGAACACCCTTCGCTGGCCAGTTTGACGCTTTCACCCATTTCACCTGAATGACAATGACACCCCGACATAGCACGGCTCTAAGGGGGCAACAAACATTCACAGAACAAAAACGAAAATAAAATATAAAACAAACAGAAAAAATATATAAAGGTAACACAAAACATCGACAGTAACACAACGGGCAAAGGGTAGAGGTCCGAACGATTACGGTACATCTGTTAGTAATGCGAGCACACTCGGCATGCTCTCGCTACGTGTGTACTTATATTGTTTATTTCTCTCAAGAAAAATCCACTCCACACTCAAATTAACGTTCCCTTAACAGCAGTAACTGAACACAATACGGTAAAATAATTAAATCAAATCCAAAAACAATATATAACAGTGGATAAATTAGAAAACGAACATGTTACTGCTTACGTATCGGTAACGGTATGTTAGTCGAACGTGTGCGGGCGGGCCGCGTCGTCGGCACCACACTCAGAGCTGGGTTGCTTGGATAGTAGCGAGGATGTAACGGGTTGGCGTTTTACAAGCAAAAATAAAACACTATTCCTCAAAATAAAACGTTAAACAGACAAAAATAAAAATAAAAAATAAAACAAAATAAAACAAAGTAGTGAAAAAAAAAATCAAACAGTCAGTATGACTCAGAGTAAATAAAAGAGAGATAGAAAAAGAGATAGTCATATTCATACCGCGATGTAGTTCATGTATAGTGATATATCATACAATATTAGGAGAAGTCATAGTAACTGTTTGAAGGTTTTGAGGGATAAGTAACATCGTCACAGCCTACATAAAGAGCATGCCAATAGGGTAAGGGTGGGGGCGGTACAGTCAACTCAGGTTTTATGAAGTAAAAGTAAAATAAACAAAACCGGGAAGCGTCAGACTGTATACGGTACTGCTGATCATGCACGGCAGTAACACGCGATGTACTAATTAGTGTTATACTAACGGAGCTGTACCGGTTTCATGACAACGAAACTTTAGGTGGAAACAAATATATATATAGGAACACGAGCAAGTAAAGCGAGATTGAAATAAGAGACAGATGAAGTTTAGTCGTGGGGACGTCACTCGTAACAGCATTGCTTACATGCAGTAAACAACCCGTTATTTAAATTTCGACTTTAAATTATGTGTAGCACGATACATTTTCCCTTTCAATAGTAGTGGCAAATTTGCCGGATAATTTATCTTGTCATAACAAGACAAGAGTAAAATATATTCTGCTACACACAATTAAAAGTCGAAATTTAAATGACAAATTGCTTGCTACGTCGAAGCGGTGCCGTTTCTAGTGACGGCCCTACAAACACGTAGAGAGATGGCGTCATGAAACCAGGCACTAGAGAAATCAATGAAAGTATCTCGAAATTAAAATCTAGTAAGTATAGCGTTGCTCGGTTGCCAATTTTGTTTTATGTACTAATTAAGCTACACATAGGTGCTTTACTCTGACGTTAAAATTAGTGACCGAACAATATTTAATCTACGTTAAGTATGGGCCAAAAATAATATAGCGTCTCTACTATTATTACTTTGTAAAGTGTTTCTCTGTGTAGGTATAAAATAAACTGAACGAGAACAGAAGTATAGGAGAACGAAATGAAAATACGAGACGTAAAAAAGAACAAAGGTTCGAGATTGAAAAAAAAAATAAAAAATAAAAAAGAAAAAAAAAACTAAAAGTATGAAAACGTAGTTATATCGAAAGTTTGATTCTTATCGAAATTATATTAGTGTAATATTTTTTTTTTTATTTAAAATCGAGTGATATATCCGGCTTACTGTACCAACAAATCAAAAAGATGTGTAATAAAATGAATCAGCGTAATCTCTATTGTTCTATGGCGATATAATTCTATATATGGATGCATAGTATAATTGAAAATGGTGGTATTATTCGTTTTGTATGCAAAATAGTAAAAGTATATATAAATGGACAATATATCGAACTTAGCGTTAGGATGCCCAAGGTATCCGCAGTGTTGACCTGTTGACTTTGCTGTATATATTTTTATATATTAGCTGTAAACTAAAAACTTATCCCTCTTTCGTATTAAGCACGAACATGTTTCTGCCACTCCTATTTTTTTTTTAACATATTATTCCATATTTGAATTTTAAATTCCATATTTAAATTTTTAAATTAATATTGTTACTGTATGAGATAGTTTGTTTAAATTTAATATATAATTAAGTTTATATTTTAATTTTAAATTCAGCTTATACAGTAACAATATGACCACTCTTAGAAAATATTATATAAATATATCATAGTATTTCACCATGGTTTATTGGTACTGATTATTTTTTGTATCAGCGCCAATATCCATGACGCTGTCTATGATATGAAACAACTGACGGCCTACTGTTTCGAATTATAACGATTCCATATTGAATTATAAAATTTATAAACTATTATCAATAGAATTTCAGAATAAATTGCAGATGGCCGTCAGTTTAAAAACCGTAAATAACATTTCCATTAAAATTTATTTTATTATTATTTTTTTTTTTAATATATTTTATTTCACGTGAATATAAAACACATAAATAGTTTCTATTTTGATAATTATTTACAGTTTTCGATATTCAAATCTGATTTCTAAAAATATTTTGTTTAATATTTTAAGATTCACATTTGAACTCTGTGGGACGTGTTTCAATCATAAATAATGGACACCCTTCAGATACATTGACAAATTCCCAACATTTATATCCCCCTAAACTTACACTTCCCATATAAATTCTATATTAAATATTAAAACGAGTATAATATTTATTATAGAATATTAAGCAAGAATTCTTTATAACTATAATAAAAAAACTCAATGCCATAGATAGGGTTCCCAAGGAGACATAGATAGACGAGATAATTGCCATATAAAAAAAAAAACATTATTTAAAAAATCAGTCTTATATTCTATTAATATTATAAAATTGTAAAAATAAATTTATGGTATCTTTATTTTTAAATTTTAAAGTTTTTGAGATCATATTTTAGATACGCACATAGTATTTTATACTTTAATTCATGCAGATAAAGCTGCCTGTTACAGGTACTTTGAGCTATATTTAAAAAATAGAAACTACACTAGAATTATTTTTATTATAAGTAATTATCCCGTCCCTTGACGTCACTTCCACTTGGTACGAGCGCCGAGCGGATTGCGAATGGCGAACTAACGGTGCTAGTATTCGCCAACAGGCCTTCGGACTTATTTAGTAATTTAGTAGAGTAACGAGTGATTTAGTTGTCAAATAATCTCAACAATAAAAAAAATTTAGTATAATGTTTGCTAAATTATTTGTCACTCGATTAAATTACTAAAGAAGATCGAACTAGGCTGTATTGCTAGTACTTCGCACCGGGCGGTTCAGGATCTGGGATGTGGTAGGGGCTGTGGGGCGAGTGGATGGGCGTATGTACCTGCGTCTGCAGCCTGGTGAGCCCCCGGATCCAGAGGATCTGGCCCGCGCGGGGCTTCTTGTCCAGGTCAGCGTCGTAATCCGGCCCCGGCTGGATCGTCTCAGGGTCTGGCTGACCGCGGCCCCATCTGGTCATACACCGTAAATATTTACACCGTAAATATGCATTTCCCTTGGGAAACTAAAGAAGCTTATGGTGGGAGTAGAGCAGCAGTATCCCACTTAAAACATCACTAAAAGCCAAACTGCGGTTGCTAATCCGCCTGCCAAGCGTGGCAACTACTGGCAAAACCCCTCTCATAGGGGCGGCTATGTTTAGTAGTGGTCAGTTAATGGCTGATACAACAAATATTTTATTATATTTATTGTCACTTTTGGTCAATTTGGTTTTTACAATTTGGTCCAAAACAGCTGTTTTGACAGCAGGACCAAATTGTAAAATTATAATTGTATGATTCTCAAAGTGATATTATTGTAATAATTAACCAATGCAATAATGTTTCCAAATTATATTAACAAATATAAATTACAATGAATGGAATGAAAACTAAAAAGAGATAGTTACATAAAACACGTAATAGGAATAAAGAAGTTGGCTTGTTTTCGACAAAGCATTTCTATTGAGATACTCCATCTAAAGGTATAAGATCTAGACCTGCATTTGACGACATTCAAATCAATCTGTGGATACTTACGTGAGAGTCTTTGGTATCTTCCTAGTGGGCACGGTGGTGACGAGTTGTCCCCAGACGAGGGTGCCAGCGCCGAAGAACAGGCACCACAGCCACTGGTCTATCGAGAGGCCGGCCGTGCTGAACGCCATGCCGCCGAATTGGATTATGATTACCTGGAAATTGGCGGCAGTCACTATTATCACGATGTCCTGGTAATCTGGTTTGGGCAGTGAAATTAGAGATTCCAATCTCGATTCGATTTAAACGAAGATATTTTTATTCTCGAATTTCTTCGAATTTAAAGATCTATACAAAAATGTACATAATGAGATCGACCTGTCCTTCTCTTTATTCTCGTAGGCGTCGGTTTCTGTGGTTATACTTCTTGTTTTAGGTAATATCTAACATATCCATAATTGGGACAATATACATGTTCGGTGTATAGATAATTGACACCAAACAATGACGTCAAACTCATCGAGTTATATCCGTTTGACCCAAAAACGACAGTGCCGTGTCCGTCACCGTAACGTGCAATCATTAACATTAATAATTAACATAACATTACAAACATTTATTTAACATTTATGAACTTTATTATTTGAAGTTCCCACCACTGCAACACTGCTTAACCCAACATTTTGGTCCTTCGAGCCGGATATTATTAATTAAAATATATAGATATTGTTATATATTACCACCTCTAGTGGGATATGATAGTAACATTACAGAGTGGAGAGACACAACACTATAGTCGTCAGGGAGAGTTCTTTCTTTGAGTGAAAATGGAATGGACAATCCCATCTATGAGTAGAGGGGAAAGGGATTGTTAGTAATGGAGACTGAGAATCCTATTGCTAGCAATATACCCAACCAGGTCGACCTCTTCGCGGTTCTCCCTGGAAACTTTCATGGTTAATTCCTGATGAATTCATTATGTTGGGCTAACTGGCCTGTTTTCATTCTCATCTATCACCCTTTTCCATCCATTTTTACCAATAAAAAAAAAGCCAGCGGTTACTACGCTCCAAGTTAACCGTTAGTTTATTCGTTATTTCGAGTTGGAAATAATTTAGATGACCAGTAAAATCACCTGTTCACATGACAGGCCATTTTATATAATAACGGCGATTTATAACTATCGACACCTGAGAGCGACACTTACACGTTAGAATGAATTAATACCTGCGATAACGCCGTTCCGATCCATATGGAGTAGAATATAGGGTTGGTGAAGAGGCCTTGGAACACGTTCCTTTGGCCGTGAATCTTTCGCGCGTTGATCTCGTTAAAGAGAGTCATCATCACGAACGTGTTGAAGATGATGGTAAAGTGCTGAGTCGGTTCGGTGCCCAGCGGCTGTCCGCGCCCCGATGGGATATTCAGCAGGATGTCGCCTGGAATACAAATCGGTTTATCATGCTTTGTCTGGCATTTGGATCATTGTTTTTCTATAAAGAACGGTATGTCTGCTGATTTCTAATTTAAATGCATTACAGTTCCATTCAGCTTAGTTCTAAATAGTCCAAAACAAAGGCACTGCCTGTAATGGGCACTTTTTTCGCTTACGTCTTCTAAATCACGCAACTGATTTAATAATGTTTCCACCATTATTTAGATATTCTTTTAAATAAATGTATTGTAATATAATATTTTGTATAATTATATAGCGTAACGTGACTCACCAACAAACAGCAGCGCGAATATTATGAACAACTGGTATATGGCCTGTCCGAGGATATTCTTCATCATGGTGCGGCTGATGAGCGCCTTGGTCCGTCCGTACGGCTTTCGTTGCAGCAGGTCAGGCGTGGGCATTTCGGTGGCGAGCGCGAGCGACGCTAGCGTGTCCATGATCAGGTTCACCCATAACATTTGCACCGCCTGGTGGGGAATTAATATATTTACAATTGAATTCCAAACAGAGTCGAAGGCAACAATTACTCTTTTATAGGTGATATAGGCGGGATGGAATTATTAGTAACAGGGATGTCATTCTCCATTCATCATCATTATATAATTATCACCAGCCATTAACTATTCACTGCTGAACAGAGACATTTATTTATTGAGGGTTTTGTCAGTAGTTGTCACGCTTGGCAGGCGGATTGGCAACCGCAATTAGCCTGTGGTGATGTTTAAAGTGGAACGCTGCTGCCCAACCCTTGACTATTAATATCCTTTAATCGCCTTTTATGACACCCACAGCAAAAGGAAAAAATATAGATACATATGAAACAGGTAAAATCAAAATTAGTATCAAAGAAATGTTCTTTGAGGTTAAATTGATTTTATCAAATTTTGAGTTTCCATAAATCAAGGTTTTAAGGAAAATTCTATATTTTTTGGTAATGCTTTTTTCCTTTTTAATTTTTCCTGCACTGTCAACACCGTCTTTTGTCGGATTTAAAACCGACCATGCCGACGAGGTGTGTATAGATATAAAAAGTGAAATTTTGTCTGAAAACAGAATATCCCTCGTGTGCACAGACCATTAAAAAGAGTCAGCTAATCTGCCAATAATATGAGTTGGGAGTCGATTTTGAAGCCACATTTTCTATCTTTTAAAATAAGTTTTTTTTTTTTTATATTACAGTAAGATTATTTTAAACTGTTTCAAATGCTCGATGATTCATATCACAACAGTTTCGTTAAATTATCCATTATTCAAATTATATTCAAATTGTAATTTTAGATGAGTTGGTATGGTATGGTAGTGAGTGGTGCACGGGTGACATGCGCGCGCGAACCTTGAGCGGGCTGTCCTGTATCGCGCAGGCGCCGATGAAGGCCACGATGACGGCCACCACGTTGACGGTCAGCTGGAACTGGAGGAACTTGGCGATCGAGTCGTACACGTTGCGGCCCCACATCACCGCCTTCACGATCGACGAGAAATTGTCGTCGGTCAGGATGATGTCGGACGCCTCCTTCGCTACGTCTGTGCCAGCGATGCCCTGGAATACGTCGATGGCCGCTTGTTATGTAAATATTTAATGAACCTATAATGTTTTATTATTATTTATTTATTTGTATTCAGTGAAGAGAGAGGAGGGGAGGGTAGGAGAGAGATGCAGTGGTGAGAGTTAAGAGAGAAAAAAGAGAGGGGAGACAGAGAGGAGACAGGAGAGAGAAAAGGGGGAGAGGAGAGGGGTGAGGGGGGTCTCAAATAGTGCTAATAAAAATATGTCTCAAATCATTTTATAATATTATTGACAAACATGTTGTAAGTACAGAATAGAGTTGTGACAATCACGATGACTCACCATAGCGAATCCAACGTCAGCCTTCTTCAGCGCCGGCCCGTCATTGGTCCCGTCGCCGGTGACGGCGACTACTTCGCGAGTGTCGAACGCCTTCGACTCGATCATTCCTTTAACTAGCGTGTATTTGTCGGTTGGGGAGGAGCGTGCCAGTACGCGTAACTTGGGCCACACTTTGTCTATTAGATGTTGTTGGACCTGCAACGATATAATTATATAATTATGTCAAGTCATAAGAAATCCGAAGTATTTTTGACAACAAAAAAAGCTGGGGGAATTTTGACCAATTGAAACTATGTTTAACTGGCAAAAAACAATTTTTAGGTTATATTAATGTATTTTAACTTGTGCAAAAGATTTTAGTTGGTTTACTCTATAAGGTACATACATAATATATAAAAATTCCATGTTTTGATGTTCCTTCACACTAATCTCTGAAATAGCTCAACCGATTTTAATAAAATTTTGTAAATGTATGTTTTTTGTTTCAATTTGTGAGGTAACTTTTGTATTATGGCAAGTTACTTATAAAAAACGTATGGCAGATCAATAAGTTTATAATAAAAAAGCTAGGATACCTCGCCGTTGCTATCCCTAATCCGCCTGTTGAACTCTTTGCCTTCGAGTATGAGGAAGTCGTCCGACGGTTTGAGTATGCCGCACTTGATGGCGATGGAGCGGGCCGTGTTCACGTTATCACCAGTCACCATGCGCACCGTGATGCCCGCCTTTTGGCACTTGCGGATGGCTTCCGGCACCTTAACAATCACGTATACATAATCTAATTATGTATATTTAAGAAATCAAAATAATTTTCGCCAATACCTTTCAGTATGATTGTACTACAATAGTTACTATTGTTACCGTTAGATGGCGTTAATATACAACGCTAAGCAAAGATATTTAGCAAATCTGTATCAAGATAGATTATGAAAATTAAATACGTAGAGTTACTTAAAAAATTACCTAAAAATATTTACTATTGAGTGATAACTAATACTGCTAATAAGTAATAAATAAAAAAAAAAAATTCAAGGCCAACGGGAGTAAACCTTCTGATTAAAAAAAGAGCATTATTTATTCAGAAATGGTGAAAGTATAGCCTTAATAGTATACACTATTATTATTAAGATAAAAAAATACATATGTTAAAAATATTTACATGTAAAAATATATATATTCGTATCTGTATATTGCTCATAAGGCAATTAAAATAATGATTAGATTTCTATTATAACCAATATTAATTACAAATAAGCATATCCATACCTCGGGCCTGACTGGATCCTCGATACCGACTACGCAGAGGCAGGTCAGGTTGTTCACTATGTTGTCCTCGTCGTCCCAGTTCGGCTCCTGGTCTATGTGCACCTGTGTATAGTTAAACAGTTAATAATGAAGTAAAGTGACATAGGGTCTTATCATCATCTTGAAATTCGTCTTTTAAAACCCGGTGATTTAAGTAGACAATTATTGGTATTATTGTAATAAATATATATTTGTCTATCTGTAAACATGTAAACAAATGAATAATTGACCCTACCATAAGACAGTCTGCTGATATCCAAAAAGTAATACATTTTTTTTGTTTATTTATTAGTTGTTTCTATTCTTTACCAATTTCATTTATACTGTTTCTATGATAACTCCAATGGAACTTAGAAAAGTATTTCATTAAGTTTTATCATAATAGACTTTTTTTTTTTTTTTTTTTACAACACAGGGGGCAAACGAGCATGCGGCTCACCTGATGGTAAGTGACTACCGCCGCCCATGATCACCCACAACACCAGCGGCATTGCAGGTGTGCTGCCGGCCTTTTAAAAAGGAATATACTCTTTTCTTGAAGGTTATGTTGTCGTATCGGTTCGGAAATACTGCTGCTGGAAGTTGATTCCAAAGAATGGTTGTGCGTGGAAGAAAGTGCCTTGAAAAACGCACGGTGGAAGACCGCCACTCGTCCAGATGATTGGGATGAAACTTTAGTTTGTGGCGGGTTGTACGGTGGTGAAAATCAGCAGCAGGTATCAATCCGAACAATTCCTCAGAACACTCCCCATGATAAATTCGGTAGAAGATGCACAGAGATGCAACATCCCTGCGCAGTTTCAGTGGATCAAGTCGGACAGTAAGGCGTTGACTATCGATAATTCGAGCCGCCCGACTTTGAATGCGGTCTAACGGAAGGAGTTGGTACTGTGGCGCTCCTGCCCACAGGTGAGAACAGTATTCCATATGCGGCCTGACTTGGGCTTTATATAATTTCAGGCGGTGTTCTGGCATGAAATATCGTCTCACCCTATTGAGCACTCCTAACTTTTTGGAAGCTATCTTAGCCTTCTCCTCCAGATGACCGCAAAACTGGACGTCGCAAGATATATCAACGCCCAGAATTCCTAGACTCGACTTTTTATCAAGGGAAGTGCCCTGAAAGTGAGGAGATACGACAAACGGCGTCTTTTTTGCGGTAAACGCGCAGACTTGTGTCTTTTTGGGGTTAAATTGGACAAGATTTTGTTCACCCCAGATCGAAACTTGATGGAGTGAAGTTTCGATTTCAGACACAAGTCTATTCCGGCACTCATCGGTATGTGCCCGCGAGATCTTTGCATGACCGGTATATAATGTATCTCCTGTACTGTCGTCTGCATAGCAACTTATAGACTATAACTATCTCATCATCAGATTAGCCGTTAACTGTCCACTGGTGAATATAGATTTGCGTGGTTTCGCCAGTAGTTGCCACGATTAGCAAGCGGGTTGAAAACTTTAGTCAGGCTTTGGTGACGTTGTAAAAGGACATTGATGCCTATCCCTCGATCGTTAAATTCCTTTAGTCGCTTCTTTTCACACCTACAGGAGAAGAAGGGGTCGTCCCGGCAAATCATCTTTGTGATTGGTATAATATTAGTGGAAACAGCAAATGACCTGGTTGATCTCCGCCTTGCCCGGCACGAAGTCCCTGAAGGCCACCGATATGGTCCTGAGGCCGTCGCACGCCATTGGCTCGATAACCTGTCGCACGAGCCGCTCCTGCATGTCACGCGTGAACTTCTCCAGCCGGCCCTCGTGTCCATAGATGAATGCGCATCTGTATATGTGATGACACTTATATACTATAATTCTGTATGATGATGGAGGATGGATACTCGTGTAGTCTCGTATGTTGTGACTCGATGGGTCATAGACCCTGCGCTGCGGGGGTCCCAAGCTTCGGGATGGGGGTACTAGTGCTTCTGAATTTTTAAAGTTTACTAACGGGCAGCACTAGTTGTATTTATTGACATTTTTGCCGGAGACCTCTTTAATTCATACGTAGCCATATGAATCCAGAAATATACAGTTACGAACAGTTTCTTCTGTGTCTCCATTTATCCAACGATAAATGGAGACACTACACATCGTGCTAATTATAAATAGAGATTCTATGAAGTGTATGAATATTTGTGAAATAGTTTCATATACACTTGCATACAAATAATATTTTTTTATATATTATGATCCTAAAGAAGTGTCAGGTGTTCGTTCACAGTTTACGTTCTAAATATCGATTGTTTGCTCCAACATAAGAGACAGCATAGTCTTTATTATTATAATTAAGAATTGGTTCAGTAGATGGTGAAAGGGGGCAAAAGGACGTTTATCGGGTCAGCTACTTCTACCTAGTCCCTACACATATGATAATATAAACTTAGTAGGAAAATAACTTCTAAGTTAGTAAATCAATGCACTCACTTCTTGAGAACGATCTCGGAAGCCCCCTTTGTGTATAACCGGTAGCCGCCTTTGTACGGTATGACTGTGGACATGCTCTTGCGTACACTGTTGAAGGTGTAGACCCTGGTGAAGGATTCCTCGGGATGTCGCTCCCTGACTGCGTCGTAGCTTTGACCTAATGCGACAACGAACCCGAGAAGAGCGCATTCCGTCTTGTTGCCGACTTGCATTGGTGGGCCGGTCGGGTCTTGAGACGGCTGTGCGGTAAGAGTAATCATTAATACCAGGCTTAATATGAGCGCTATATAAATTGGCACTAAAAATGTAGACAAAACAGGCCAGTTTGGTCACGTGACATAAACCTGTCAAGTTTTTAAAGGTTTGTGTCAAGTTCCTTACAAACTTAAAACTAAGTACGGATACAAAGATCAGTTAGAAATCGCTAGGTATAATGAATAAATAAGAACATTTCTTGTTCATCATTCGAACATCTCTTCTCTGTACATTAACTTATTTAAATTGTTTAATTTGGGGTAAAGGTATGCCATTTTCCTAATAAATAGAGGCTTTAATCAGATCCAATGAAAAGACAGTCAGTTAGCTAGTTAAGTCAGTTTTCTCTTGTTATATTCATCACCTCTGTTTTGAAACGTATTGGTGATGAGAACGTCTGGTTTGTATGAATAGTGGACGGTTGTTGGTAAAAAAAAAAATCTTACCATAATTCTAGAAGTGAACGCACTGTTGACAGATATACCCTCGACGAGTGTCTCTCCAACTTCGGAGGGTATATCCCTAAAGTTGGGGATAACTTTGCACAACTTCTCACAGATGTATGATTGTACGACCGTCATTCGGTTGGTGGTGAGGGTTCCCGTTTTGTCTGAACAGATGGCAGTCGCATTACCCATCGTCTCGCACGCATCCAAGTGCCGTACCAGATTATTGTCTTTCATCATTTTCTGCAGGAAAATAAAATTAGATTAGGTGTGTTAAACACTTGATATAAATTTTTAAATGAGCGTAGTAATAATTTTAATCGATAACTAAAGTAACCCCAGGGGGAAATTTATGCAATATATAATAACGATAGTTATAATTATTATAAATAAAGAATTACAATGTATCACAAGGAGAATAGTACAATCTAATAAACTGTGTGACAACTAATCTTTAGTTTATGTTCTTTTTTCTTTTACCGTATATTTTTTTTTATCTCATTCTCACCTTTACGGAGTAAGCCAGAGAGAGGGTAACAGCAAGCGGTAGACCTTCAGGTACAGCGACCACCAATACGGTGACACCAATGATGAGATGTTTGACAAGGTTGTTGACATATACTGCGCTCCATTTCTTTTGTTGTTGAACAAAGGTATACACACAGAATTGGATGACTAAGATGATGACAGTGAGAACCGCAATGGTGGAGCCGGCGTAACCAATCTGTTGAACGATAAGTGAAAATTAATAATAATATTATATGCAAGGGGACAAACATAAACTAATTAGAATAGCTACCATAATTATGTAACTTTTAATTACATTACTTTTTAGACCTCTTTATTACATTGTACAAAAATATATCCTTCTAACTATATGTACGTGGAGCTATAAAAACTAAAAAAAGTCCTCACCTTATTAAAATGTTCAAAACTATACAAATATGTGTGCTTTGTAGTAAACTGAATAAAAATTAGTCAAAGACGCCGATATTCTGTCATTTCTAATAATAAAAATCTATTACTAATCCGATTACCCCGCAGTAGCTAGGGGGTAATTACGTAACATTCAAAATTAAAACTCTATGACGAAATTACTATGTTTTAAGTGACAGTTACACGTAATTCGTACCTGAATAGCCAATTTAGTAAGCTTAGCCTGTAAGACCGACTTTTCCTTCTTATGTCCAGCCTCGGCGGCAGGCTTGTCGACCGCCGGGGCGGGCACGTGGTTGTCGTCAGGCCGCGCGTGGTTTGCGCCGTGGCTGTTGCCCGACGCTGGCAGTGTTGCATCCTCGTCCCCTACACGATCAACGTACGCGTCAATGGATTGCCAACAAAGAGATATTGCTTGGTACGGTCTTTTGTAGGTTTTGGGGTAACAATGATTATGTATGTTCTTTTTTAAATTACTAATTAAAAATGTATTATTTTAAAGTTATATTGAATTAAATGTTTGTTAAATATATAATTTACATGTACGTTTTTACATATATTTACATAATAATAATAGGTAAATAATATTAAACATCTGTGCATAACAACTCAAGTTTATTTTTTTATTTTTAAGCTTGGATATGGTCATAAAACAGTTAATATAATTATTTAATAACTGTATTTATTATTTTATAAATGGTACAATAAAGTGTAAAATAAATAAATAAAAATATATAGGTATATTACTGATTTAAAGTTTTAATAAGAATGTCATTATTGTCTTGTATAGATTAAGATATAAAGATTTGGACTATTAACGCACGTTTTATATATATTTAATTAAATAGTAATAATGTATGTAATATATTCATGAAAGTACATATAAAATACACACTAATATTTATATAAAGATTATAAGATGTAACAAAACCATTTTCCAAAAAGAAGTGGTAAATATTCTTTTACACTAATAAAAAAAAAATAAACAACATTTAATTCATATTGTGGAACAAAATTTATTAATTAAAAAATGTCTTTCCATACCAAACAATATTTATTGTAAAGTTTTTTTGCACTTGGGGACAAATTTATTATTTAAGAGGTGCATAAAGTATTTCAAAAACAGTATTGTGGGTTTAGAATATGTATAAATATATAAAACTACATATTAGGATAAAAATTTAGTAAACATTATTCTTGTCTCTTTTTAAAGCTTATATTTTAAAGAAAGTAAGTAGATATGAATAAATTACTTATATTAAACTATAGTGATAAAAGAATGTAGAATGCTATGCAAAAAAGTCTAAAATGCGTCAAAGGATGGTATGACAATGGCGTTAGTCAACTTTACCATTATTAAAAAGTTAAAACTTCGATACACTATACTAGGTGCTTTTCAAAGAATTTTATCTACTGTATTACTGTACGAGTATCAGCTAGAATTAACTACGGTTCGTAAAAAGATTGTTTACAATTTATATAATTTAACCAGCTCGGCGTACACTTAAGGACAGATTAATAATCCCACCACCACAATAAAGCGAAGCTACAAATTTAAGCACCAACATTACCCTATAAAACACAATACAATACTTATATAATACTCTGGCCCTGAATGTACGCAGGGTTTTCATTTAAGCGGGGGATAGCAAAGGGATTACTTACCGGACAAACTCTTGCGTTGGGTTCCTTTTCGTTGCTGCTTTTTAGCTTCTAATTTCATCAATTTTCCATATCCGTTGCGAGTGTAATTTTCAATAATATACAAGCATACACATTTATGGCAACGAGTTCATTTTTTTTTATACATCATGCAGTCAACACGACAGTTACACGATGCAGTATCAATGTGTATGTTTTTATTTATTTTATATTTATTTATTTATTTTCATCGGCGACATGGAGGTGGGCGTGCAGCAGGCCGGGGTCGGGGGTGGAGAAAAAAAAGTTGGATGTCATTGAACGGATCACACTATGGTTTCGTGGCACTAATTCTATGGAAATTAATGTCATAAATCGTTCAAGTATTTGTGGCGTTAAAATAATCAATTTATACTTTTTTCGGCCACAAGTACTTAAATGTCGCATCTAAAATTGCATTTACAAATGGTTGCTTTTAACGGTTGGTTTTTAAAATTTGTTTATGATTTTAATTGACGAGATTATTTATTTTATTGATGTTTTTACATTTAAATGGAATTTTAAATAGGTACATAGTTAAAAATACAGAATAATATAGTAAATTCGTATTTAATAATAGTTCCATGCTTCCACAAGACAACTCAGGCTATTAGTCAAACACAACAATAAAGACAACATTTAACAATGACGGTAAAAATAACAAAATTGTATATAACCATAACCTTACGTAAAACCTTTGTGGTCAATACAATAAAAAAAATCATCAATAAATAAAATAATCTCATATGTTGGAAGAAATTGATAATTATACATGAACTGAACTATAATTGAACTGAACTGTAATTAAGTAATAGAGAAAATACGAAAACGCTTACAAAATTATATTTTGCTTTTATCGAATTTCTTCCAATAAATATTATATTTAAAGGGACAAAGGGGTGCAGTGAATAATGGTGGATGGTAGGGGAAACTCCTTACTTCATTGTGGGTACACTAAAATATGCAATAAAGCATAAACCTCGCACTATGCTCATTTAGTCTATGGGAAACTTTATTTTTATTGCTTTATAAGTATACTATTTAATTTAAAGTCTGCTTTTTATTTTAATCATTAACACTATTAACATAAAAGCGTATATAGAGTATTCAGCGAAGTAATAAGACTATTATAATGCTATAACGCCCCGCATTGTTTTGCAACCATTACAAGTATGCTGTAAAGGATACATAGTTACAACATATATTGAATTATTCGTAAAATTAGTTATAAGTTGCAGCTTTATTTTGTAATAAAAAGTTATTTATGTGTTAAAAGATGGTCATTCCATTATACTAATTTTCAAAATTTTACAATTAAGTAGGATATGGGTGTTCGACAGAATTCATAATAAAATTATTTCTAAACAACCCTGACTAAGACCATTGGGAATGAAGTCGTGAGCATATTTAGTTTGAAATAAATTTTATAACTATTTGTGTTAGAATTTTTACCGTAAATTAAAGTAATTTTGCTCAATTTGAGTAATTAAACTTTGAATATTTATTACACAATTAATTATAAAAAAAATATATTTATTCTATTACAGTTCAGAACTAGTTGGACATATTCGAATTTAAAACGTAAGTTAAACCGATGTAAAAAATATGTTTTTTTTTTTTAAATAACTATGATTGTATTTTTATTTTCACTTATTTTGTGAAGCTTTTCCTTTGGTAAAAAATAGTCTATACGTACGTAAACGAAATCAAAATTAATATGGTTGTATTTGCATGAAACGTATTCACATATGGTCAAATTAGAATTTCAATATAAATGAACGTGTCAAGGATTACAACAAACAGCAGACTATTCAGTTATTCACTATGAGTCAAATCAAAAAGACCACAGATAAAAAAAAATATCTTTTAACTTTAAAACGATTTACAATCTGTTGTCTTCAGGGATATATTGAAATATTTATTTATATTATTAATATACAGTAGTACGTACATACAAGCATTTTGACTTTTTTGTAAGTCTGTCTATGCTTTATAACTATAACTAAATGAACAGAGCGTTAACACAATGCTGAACTATAGGTATTTTGCGAAGTCGCACTATTTGGGATGCTCCATCTGATGATTTTGATTCTACTGATGAAATGACTGATTATAGTATGGCATACATGTTCATATGACTTTACATGTTTTCCTAAGAATATATTGTAATACTTACATTTGACTCTTTTGCACATAATTGTGAATTGATTGGAGTGAAAGGACGGAACGATAATGTCGGAGTTACGTGCGAGTTAAATTGTCGCGTTTTGGAAATACAAAAAAATAAATTAATAGTTTTTTTTTTCTATAATATAATATGTGACTACACAGTCCCGAGCGAATATTGAGACAACATGGTTCACTAATGCAATCAACCGAAAAAAAAATTAATCTTTTTAATATTTTTGTTTTACGAAGAAAGAAGACAAACAAGCCTACAGTCTCTGATTGATGATAATTGGCTACCGGAGCCCATAAACACTTGCAACACAAGAAGGGTTAAATACCCCGTTGTACACGAATTGTACTAGAACTTGCTTCGTATATCACCATCGTCATATCAGCCTTTAACTGTCCACTGCTGAACATAAGGCTCCCCCTTTGGGGGGTTTGCCAGTAGTTCCACGCATGGCAGGTGGATTGGCAATCGCAGCCAGGCTTTAGAGATGTTTTAAGAGGAACGCTGTTGCCCATCCATTGCCCTTCCTTAGTCGTCTATTACGACAGCCACGGGAAAGGAAGGGGTGGCCTAGTCTATGTCAAGATCACACGGGAAAAGGGATTGTCAGTAATGGGGTCTAACAGCCTTATTACTAGTAATATACCATATCAGAACGATCTCCACGCGATTACTCCTGGAAACCATCGTGGTTAATTCTTGACCTGCTTTCATCCTCTCACTGGTGCCACACCAACGTATACCAATAGCGCAAGCGGAGTTACCATTCCATTATTATCCATTAAAAAAAATCCACAAAAGTATCAATACTGCATATAAGGAAATCATGTATACAATACACAAAAAGATTTGTAAGTAATTTTTTATTTGCATTTGTGTTGTATAAAATTATTGTGTAGTGTTCACGCAACACATACACACATATCTTTCTTATTTTCCTTTACCCTCCTTTATAAGCGTGCGCGTGTGTGTGTATGTGTATGTGTGAGAGAGAGAGTGTTGTTCATGTCTATAGGCGGCGGTTATCAGTTTCCATCGGGGGCATAAGCTTGTTTGTCGTTTTCAACAGATTTCAAAAAGAAGAATTTCATAACTCCATCAGCTGTAAACTGATTTGAGAATTAAATATTGTTTTATAAAAACAAGCGATCAGGTCTAAATTTACATTAAATAAATTTATACTTGGATACTATTAAACCAACTATGCTCAATTATACGTCATGTATACTTGGACATCAGGAAGGTTTCAAACACACTTGTAGTTAGTAAGAGGGATATTTACTTTCAGTCACGAATCGTAGGCTAAATCAGGACATATACTTACAAGTGTCTGTCAAAATCTTCAAAAATAGGTACCGTTTTTCTTTGCGGATCAAAATAAATAAGATATTAGTAGTTTTCATTACACATAATACAGATTCACAATACTTTTATAAGAACTTGACTTTTAAACACAAAATAATTATTATTCACGAATGTAACATGTAATATTATGCGTTACACAAATGTATGCCAATAACTACCACCATACTATAAACATAAAGCCCATCGCACACTGCGCAACATAACAAGTCGGCAAATGAAATCATTAAAATTACAACGTATCCAAACGTAAACTGCTGTATTTATTTTTATACGTCTGGGAGTTTTCTGCTATAACGCACGTTAGTTCTCATTAAACATTAATCGACGCAAAACGATACTTAATTATGTTTCCAAAAAAGGCACTTCTGTAATTAGGTGTATAGGGTTCATGAATAAAGAACAGTATGGAAAGCTTTTTACAATTTGTAAAATTTTTAAAGTTTGTATTAATTTCTATAGTTTAAATTATCGGCTTATTCATATTTGTTTGGAGTAAGGCTTCAATTCGATCTGATCGAATGGAAAGATCGATTAAAATTTAACAAATTTGAATATATATTCTTATTGTTCATTCTTTACATTGGACACAAAAAAAAAAGATTTAATATACAATGGCGGACTTGACCCATAGAGGGGTCTCTTACAATCAACCTTGTTATTTTGTGATAGTGGAAACTCATTGTTTAATTTACTACTGCGAGTAAAGTCAATACTCTATGTAATAAAGAAATTTCGAGTAGCAACTACGTATAAGTAAAAATAACACGACCTTAAGTTTGCTTTTACAGAGTCGCCCTTCTTGAAAATTCTCCAATTTATGCATAACTTTAATTGTCATTTAATGTTAATGAGGCCGAACGTAAAGCGTTATAATATCGCGTGAAATGAAGCGAATACGGACACACTTCCTTTATTGCTTACAGTACAACGCTATGCCAAGCAAATAGAGACCTTTGCATGCCATAAACAGCTTTAAAACCACACATCGTGCCAGTATCTTGTCGGCACGATAATTTGCCTCAATCAACTTAACTCACAACACGATGCAAACTATGGATTCGAGTTGATCACTTAAGATTATTTCATTAAAATATATTCGTAGTAAGTAATTTAATCTTTAGAGATCTTTATTATAATTGATTAAGAGACTTTGAAAAGGTTCATCCTTTTCTCATATCGCTCTATCCTCATGTCACTTATCTATTTAAGTAATAATATTGCTTCATGTCATCGCCAATTCTATACCAGTTTTGGAAGATATTTCCAATCGACAAGACATACTCCCGTGTGCTAATTGAAGCAGGTCTCTATTGTAACAAAATATTTTTATTCACGATCTGTGAGTCGCGGAATAGCTAGTTACCAGTACAATAGCTTAATAAAGCGTCAACAATTAATCAACGATTTCACTCTCCGCTGTCGCTGTCGTATCGCGCAGTGTACGATCGGGCACAACACTACAAAATCATCAGAAAGCGCCAACTAATCGAACAATACTGGCTACCGCAACCATTTCAAATGTTAATACACACTGACCTTTTTTCATCTGTTTAATTTCTTTCTCCTGCTTGTCCACAGCGGCACCGAGTAGTGTGAAGATGATGCCGGCTTGTGAGTTCACACCTACCGCTGTCACAAGCATTTTGCCAGAGCCTGGAATGTAATGTAGTTAGTTATTCTTTATCTGTTTTTCTATCTACACTTCACGGCCTGTAGACAGAGTGACGACCAATTCTTTTGTTAGATTAGTATTAGATTTTTTTAAAGGATGATAATAGAATGGTTATCCCGTATTTGTTATTGATATACGTTGGTCGGGTATTAGTGAGGTGTGATAGGCGAAGAAAGAAGAAAATAAATTAGCTCAATGTGACGAATTGAATAAGAATTAAGTACAATAGTTTTCAACCGCGGAATGAGGGACCGCGTAAAGGTCAATTTGAACTCGAAATAAAGCCTGCACCGAGCCACCTGACCGTCTGGGTAATAGTAGGCTTTTATGTTATCTTGCGTTTCCAATCCTGAAGGACAAAATACTATTACCACATCAGCTGTTAACTGTCCACTGCAAGAGTGTTAGTAATGATAATCCCATTGCTAACAATACACCCTTCTATCAGGTCATCACGTGGTTTCCCCTGGAAAGTACCGTGGAATTCTAGTGAAATTCGTCACGATGGGCTAACTGACCTGCTTTCATTGTCACCTATCATACCTCACTGGTGCCCCGCCAGCTTATACAGATAGTGCAGGCGGAGTTACCATTCCATTATCATCTATTAAAAAAATGACCACTGCTAAACATAAGCCTTTCCTTTGGGGGGAGGGGGTTGCCAGTAATTGCCCCACTTGGCAGGCGGATTGGAAACCGCAGTCAGGTATAAGAGATGTTTCAAGAAGGACGCTGCTGCCAATCCCTTGTCCTCCCTTAGTCGCCACTTACGACACCCACATAAAGTACATACATAGGTAGAAATAGGTAAGAGAGTGGTATCAATCTAAGTAAGTTGCTTAAATTCTACCAATAAATAGTTCGTGTGGAATATTTATTATACAGTTGCGTGTTATGTACCCATTAATAATTTAGTTGGCACCTTGTCGTATTAATAACTTGCTAGTATATTAATAAACTCTTAAGAAACACAAATAATGTCAATGCGGCAAGGTACTAAGGAGTTTACGTATCGTCGCAAGTAAAATTGGTCCTTGAGACGTACAAAATAATGTACCAACCTTCCATAACGTGAGTACCAGATAGCACCATGGGATCAAAAGATTCACCCTTTTTGACATGGTCCGACTCGCCCGTCAGCGATGACTCGTCGATCTGTAACAAATAGGGACTAAGTAATCCACTGCATAAAAGTACATAATCTTTAGGAAATAAGGTTTAATTTGGATGCTTATTGAAATCTCACAATATAAATTGTTATATCCAACTTTATTAATGTGAAGGTTGGTAAACATGTTTATTATTGAATAACACTTAAAGGACTAAGAAGATTAGATATACAGGTGAATCATGCTCTGTTTTAATAGGTATACGAGAGAATACTTGCTGTACAGTACCTTACTGTACTTATACAATTGTATCGTTGTGTTTGTAAATTGCCTTGCTTATTTCCTATATTGTATAATGCAAATAAAGTATACTCATTCATTCATTCAATACTGTTATTTTAATTCAATCATCATCATCATCATCATATCAGCCGTTATTCGTCCACTGCTGAAAATAGACCTCCTTGGCGGGTTTCGCCAGTAGTTGCCACACTTGGTAGACGGGTTAGCAACCATAGTAAGGATTTGGTGAGTGATTTAAGAGGGACGCTGCTGCCTATCCCTCCACCATAAGCTCCTTTAGTCGCCTCTCACGACATCCACGGGAAAGTTAGGGATGGCTTATTCTATGCCGAGTCCTATATGACTATATAATATGTTATAAATTAGGGACTGTACAAAAGTTATTTGTTAGTGTTCTTGTTGCCAAGAAGTTGTTTGCATGATTATGTTTCGGGTTGAAGGGTAGGAATTTTGTGTATGTTTTTACTATTATTTAGTGATATTTAGTATATTGATTTAAAACTAGTCGCCATAAATGGTAATTCATGACAATACCATAGGCGATAGTGTATATTTATGAAGCTGTACTTGTCTATAGGTCACCATTTTTCATTAGCTGGTCTGTAGCCTTTACCATCGCAAATTGTATAAAAAAAAAATACCAACCATCAGCTGTTATTATTGCTGAATGGCATTGAGAAGATTATTAGTAAAAAGATATGTCATATTTGGAATAAATTAAAAAGAAGATATCGTAAGATATGTTGTACTACATTTGTAAAGTACATCACAAATATTACAAACGTGGTAGATAAAAATGCCGCATTCTGTCGTATTATCAGTGACTATTTGTAATCACTGAATACGTCTGTTTGTGCCGTGACATAATACTAGATTGACGCAAAAAGACTGACAGATAAAAATTTTATAAAACATATTCGTAATGGCGTGATCTGTTAAAAGTGAATATAGAAATATTTGACAGAATTCGTAAACAATCTTGATATGTCTTTTTATCGTTAAACATGCATGTGCAAATAAACGAACAGCAAAATTAAATAGATTTTTTTATTTATATTTTTTTTTTTTTTTTTTTTTTTTTTTTTTCTTTTAATTGTAAACCAGCTTTGGCGATTACGTACGAACGAGAAAGTTAAAATATTTAAAAAAAGTTAAAATTTAAGACAGGAATTAGTACTTTTTGGTTTTTAATTTAAAATAATAAATAATTATAGCGATTATTATTAATTATAATTAATCATTTAAATTAAAATTTGTTAATTACATTAATATTTTATTTAAATAAAATTTATTAATCGAATTATAAATTAAATAATTATCTGTTAATAATAATACAAATAAAATTTCGAATATTCGATTATTAATAATAGTATTAGTTGGGTAAATAGCTATTATGTAATCCATTATCTTTATAGCTCCTAATTTTTTTATATAGTATTGTCTAAATGACGTATATAAAACCCTTTACAAAAAAAAAATAAATGTAATTACATATCGTTTTATTTAACTTTAAAATCGATTATCCGAATTTTCGAATTTACGGTTTTATTTGATTCGGATAATCGAGATTCTACTTTAGTAGTATAATGAAAAAACATTCGAAGGTCACATAACGAAAGGAGCAGCTGTAGATAGCGTAACCCAATATACAGAATATCGACCCGACTACGGTAACCGTTAATATTTATCTGTGTGACGCACACGTTATCAATAAATCTGATAAAAGGTAAATATAAAAAAAAATATTGCTACCTGTTAACTGTTGATACAGCGATATTTTAAAGATAAAGTATATATTATTAAAACTATTACAGCGGGCACGGTTGATAATATTTTTAATTTTTTAATAGACAATGTCTGTGCATGGGATAAATTGTAGAAAAGTTGATATGAACGTTCTTAGTAAGAGCCAAAGAAGTTTTTTTTTTTTTATTTTAGAGTTTTTCTGTGTGTTTTTTCCGGCATCACAAAAACAAAAACAACTACGCCCAATAGGATGGGGTTTTCACAGTTATATTTCTTAAAGTCTAACCTAAAATAATGCTTTCTAGACAAGTGAAATTGTTACCGCTAGCGAGTCCATGAGATAGAAAGAGATAGCAATGTCCGATGATTCATCCAACTTATGGATTTGCTTGCGATAACGATTGCATCGATGGATTCCCTTGTCATTTATTTAGGAGGCCAGGCCCTCTAGACAAGTGACAAGCGAATTCGTCGATGGAATCGATATCGCTAGCGAGTCCGTAAGTTAGAATGAGTTATCCGGCGTTGCTATCCTATTCTATCTCACGGACTAGCTAGCGATGTCGATTCCATCGACGAATTCGTTTGCCATTTGTCTAGAGGCCTTTATTTAGGCATTAACTTGAAACGCCATCTGTAAGTGGTCTTGTCGTTGGGTTTCCAAAGACCCACCCAAAATCTATACAGAGTCGTAGGAAAATTTTATTGTTGAACCCTCACGTGTTTCAAAGTCTGATTCGAACAGAACGGGTTAATTGAGTTTTCAAATGTGACAGTGACGCTCTAGAGTTGTTCTATTGATTTTGTTTTAAAGAAAGTAATATGTAGGCCATTGTATACAACTTTGACACAATAATGTCAACAGTACTACCCTTTGTCCATTACATTTCTATAGTAGGTCGATAAACAACAATAAACGCGATCTAGATCGACGTTTCAGGTCAGTTTATCGAACAGAACGGAAATATCGATGCTATATTTATCTCTTTATTATATACAAAAACATTAAAATATACAATGACAATTAGAAAAATCCAAGTGAAATACAGTAGTATACGAGTACAGTACATATCAAAAATTATACATAAATTTCTGTTTACGGTGGGCTGGTAGATCCGCCGTTTACACTAGGTTAAGCCTCCAATAAAAATAGATTAAATAAAGGTAAAACCGATTTCAATTGTGACAAAGCCAGTTATGTTGATTAAAAACTAAACTTCTGAATCTGTAAGTCTTCTTTCAGATAAAAAAAGAATTTCGTAAGTCGGTTTACAACTAACATAAAAGAAACAACCAAATTGAGAAACTCCTTTTTTAAGTTAGTTAAAACATATCTATTTAAAACTGTGTATCTATAATATAAAATCCATCATGACTATTACATTCCAGGTGATGACCCGCCGCGCTCAGCTCACTGACCGGGCGAATTTAATATGCATAGCAAAGTTACGAATATACAAATGAAATATTTCAACTTTTATTTTTCGACTGATCAAATATTTATCATGTTTGCAGTTTGCAATAATTGAATTACACTTCTATAGACGAACGAGTCTGATTCAGTCAAACGGACAAATCAAGAGATACATATATATAGATAGATAGATAGTACAAGGAACATTTATAAATTGTTCAAGGCACTTTTATTTGGCCCCAAACCGGTTTTTGGTGAGATGCGCTGAGACTACCACTCTCCACCCCTTTTACTCAAGATTTATCTGTGAGTTTTAAAATATATTTTACAATTACTTTACTTCAGTGAATATATAAATTTTCACACCCTCTGTCTATAAATGAGATTTGGAGACATTTTGCCTTCCCCTCATTATAAGCTTATTTGTGCAAAGATTAATTGATCTCCCGTTAGACAGGGAAACGTTGTTAATCAGATTGGGTTAATGGTGGGCTGTTTTGCCGTGGGTATCGTAAGAGGTTGTAGTTTAAAGGAACCTTTTATATTAAAAGCATTTTCTGTTATGTAATTTTAGCTCTAAGGGATATGTATCACGTAAGGATTTTTAACTTATAATAATCCGTAAGTTTAGAATTATTCCAAAAATATTTTTTCATTTATTGGCTCTTTGACCGCTATTTTGTACGCGTGGATTTCAGAAGTAGGAAAATCAATAAAAGAGATAATTTTTTAAAGGTTATTCAATATGAATACAACTCTGAAAACAGCATCCAATTTGGTGCATTAGTTTTTTGTGTGGTGCTGTAACAGACATACATATAGACAGACGAAGGTTCTAAAAGTATTGTTTTGACACTTTTAATCCATTTTCTTAAATATCTGTCATGTTTCTGAAATATTCGCAGGTATAGTCTAGTTACAATTTTATTATATTAGTAAAATGAGATTTGTAAATTTTCTACACTTTTTTTATGTAACTTAGAACGGCAAACAAGCTAATGGCCCACCTGATGGAAAGTGTAACTGTCGCCTATAGACATGAGCAGTAACATGGACATAACATATACTGTTTCGCCCATGATACATCCCATGCATTGACTCTGTTACGATGACCAATAAATATTTTATTCTTCCTAATCGTGAGTAAGTGTAGTACAATAACAAGGTTTACCTTTAGGTCGTTACTCTGAAGCAGCAGTCCATCGGCGGGCAGCAAGTCACCATATTTGATTTGACAGATATCGCCTACGACTATGTCGCTGATCGCCACCTGTTTCACTTCGCTCCCTCGGATTACTGCAAACTTGTGTTCACCCTCTATCCGAGACTGGAGTCCTCTGGAAATAACAAAATAGCAAGGTTTAAAAGGATGGACACTTTCTATTATTATAAACGTAAAAGTTTATGACGACGGAAAAGATGCTTATTATTCTTTCCTAACGTGAATTCGCCACGCGGGCGAAGTTGCGGAATCAGCTAGAGCAAATAATAAAAAAAAAACACACACACATGAAAACAAGAGAAGAATTGAAAACCTTCTAATTTTGAAATCTTTCAAAAGTAAAATAAATCAAATTCGTACCAGTACAAAGGAACAAAACGGCTAAACAAATGACAAACGTATCTATCTTTAGTTTCGTTGATGCATGAGATAGGACAGACAGCAGCGTCCGGCGTCTTGTTCCTTGTCATGTGTGCGTAGCGTAAACGTATATACAAATAGGAACATTATTTTAGTATTTGTCTAGTTCCTAGAATGAATCGAGGTAAATCCAAGTAAACTGGTATTCTGGATTCTATGGACTACTTTAGTAATGGCAGTCAAAACTACATACCTGATAAATGGTAGGAACTTGATATGAATTAGGGCTTTCAATTTTGGGCAAAATTGTGAAATTCGATTTCATGAAAACCGATTTCGAATCGATCAAAAATTTCATTTTTTGATTAAATTGAATCGAAGTCGTAAATTCTCTATTGAAGCACACGGAACCAACAATAGTATATCATAATCATCAAGCTATAAAATGGTGGAATTGATTTATAATCAAGAAATAAAATATTGATGATGAATGACAGTCAACGGAAATATATCTCTGACAGTTATGTTTCAAATAAAAGCTATAAGTATCCGTATATTTTAAACTAATCTAAAACTTATTTACTGATATATGTATGTATACGCGCAGTGTCCTAACAATAAGGTGGCAGAGAGTGTAAAATCCACAAGCCCCTGGTCTGAAGTGACTCCTAGCTCCAATGGGTGGGGGAGCACAGGAAGAACCTAACATTTATTCCATAATTTTGTAAAAAAATGTAATTAATCAATTTAATTTATGAATGCATGTTTCGGAAATGCATGGTTCAGATAACAATATCTGCTGAGAAGAACCCGCAAGAAACTTCTCTAACTAATCTTTTAAACAAATGTTTGATGTTAACATAACATTATGTGTATTTATTTTAATGTACTATGTTTAAAATTGGTCATTAAAGAGACCGTGCGTGTTGGACTAACATGCACATTTGTCATTCAAGTAATCGTTTAGTGTGTAATAGGCTTTGTTCAATTTCTTTGTTTATCAAGATTTCTACAAGGTATTTTCAAGTAAAACCAGCACTAGAGACATTAATTTGTAATTGTGTTGGTAAATAAATATGCATATTTACTTAGTGTTATACAAAAATTTAATTATAACTTTTTTTTTAAGTAAATGGAGGGTCCTATCCGATGAGTGTATCACCGGGTCTCAGATGGTATAATAGACACGTCACTGGGCACGCGTCTTATATAAAAAAAAAAAACGCGCGTGCGGGTGAGTTCACCGAACTCTGGATGACTGTATGAATAAATTCGTTATCGTTCCAGACAAAATAAATAAACATTTCGGATGCCATATTCCTATGTAATTATCCAACTACCGGTAAAAGGAGAGTAATGTATTTTAAGTGTTTTATATTTAGTGCAAAATTGGCCGGAGTCAGAGGTTATCCTTAGATTTGTCTTAAGGGAGTGCTTTACGTTACATGGCGACAGTATACCATAAATATCACACTAGTAAGCTGCCAAAAACATTTTCTGTATCTATTTTCACGCCAAATCCATTACGGAG
Source organism: Galleria mellonella (assembly GCF_026898425.1). Taxonomy (NCBI): domain Eukaryota; kingdom Metazoa; phylum Arthropoda; class Insecta; order Lepidoptera; family Pyralidae; genus Galleria; species Galleria mellonella. Next base: position 5,101,457 of record NW_026442084.1, read on the forward strand.
TAGGCAGAGCGAGCATATGTCTAATACCTAGGATAAAATAATTTTTTTTAGAATAGGAGTTAAAAAATTACAGATTCACATTTTCAATATTCAATTTCTTTATCTATATAAATAAAATAAAATCCTCTTTGTTGGTCAGTGCATTTCATGAGAATAGCTGAATTAGTTTAGTTAATTTTATTTAATGTTTTCGTATTTCGATTAAATAGAAAAATATTTGGAATATGAACAGGGAAACGCCTTTTGAAGTTGCTAATTTTGTATAGAAAAATAAAAATATTGCGCCCTTAGTGTAATATCTAGAGTAGGTTTTAGAAGATGAGGAAACGGAAGTTTATTTTACAACCTGAACGGGAACCGTTACGTGGATAAGTTATTACAATATGAGACGTAATGGCCATTTCCAAATAATTGTACCAACCTGAATTGCCGTTCTTTCGTATAATCGTTGAACGCTGTGACTATAACGACGACTATGACAGATATTAAGATCGCCAGACCCTCGATCCATTGATAGTGGCCTTCCTCTTCGTCCAGATGAGCTGAAACATACAATTAGATACTTATTCCCCTGTACTGAAGGTAGCAATTAATGTAATTAAATAGACGAACACAAATTCTACGTAAGATATTAAATCAGAGCTTCTGTAATTAAAACTAATTGATTCTGATTGTAGATGTTCAACACTCCAAGTGCAGTATTGGGAACAACTATTTTTTTAATCAGGAAGTCTATTACACCAAGTACTGATACAATGTTTGTTTGTTCAATCCCATCACCATTAATGTGTTGCTACGAGCAACCATTCTGGCCAAGTTAATCTTTCGAAATACAAAATGAGAAAAATTTAAAGAAAAACGTAGCTTTAGTGTTAATGAATTTATACGTATAAACCATTTGTTGTAAATTTGTAACAATAGAACAATGATGGAATTAAACAAACAAAAACTTATATTAATTGGAAGGATACTACAGAAGGGTATATTTCAACTAAAGTGTGCCACTAAATCAATCATAGAGTGAATTTAACACTTAACAAGAATTAATTTATCATTGCTTGCTTCTAATTTAACCACATCACGAAACCAACGAGATCATAAAGATATTTAGGTTCAATTAAGACAGTACATTTGGGGTTTCTGCACTGTGATAAATATATTAGTTAATTGGTCACCCAGTTAGCCGGCATTATTAATTCAATAAACCGATATTGGACGACACGTCAGTAGTTCTATCTCAGTCGTGAACAGTAACAATAATAGGTGTGAATGAGATAACAGTACATTAAGTAACCATATCAGGTAGCACACTCGGTGATAAAGGCAGAATATTGAATTTAACGACACAATCTTCACATATGCTATTGCTATATTCTAAATTTTGTTGTCTTTATTGATTATTCTGCAAATTGAGATATACTGGATAATCTGCGGATACTTATACTAATTAACCTAAGTACCTACTACAACGGAGATGAAATTTAAATGTCACTTGCTAATTCTACTTTAAGGAGTAAAGTTAAATTTAACACGAAAAGAACAAAACATGAAGACAGAAACTAAAAAAAATCCATCGATTTCAATACATTTAATGATAGAAATTCTATTATTAATATAAACTAGACCCTAAAGATAATCCACGATTACGGTCGGTTTAGTATTTATTTAATATGTAGCCGCCATAATGATGAGACTCATTTTATATGGGAACGTACGACGAGTTCAAGTTGTAACCTTGAATGTGTTTCGTTGATAAAAAAGAAAATTAGTTATATATATATTTTAGTCAGATTTTTACTATATACATATGTAGTAATAATAAAATTATATGATTGATTAAAATAATATATAATTTGACTACTCTTGATAGTAATAATAATCTGATAATAATCTGTTTTTGGACAATAGAATATTATTTGATTCTTAAATAACAAGTGAAATTAATTATTGATCGCAAATTCAAAGTAAAAAACACATTGTATTGAAAGAATATGAAGCGGGTCGAGAATTGCTTTACTATCTTACATATCATGGATGTATGTATGTAATGGATTAACAGTTTCGAGGCGGCTATCTAATGAAGCAGTAGGTGGTCTGATCAATAAACACACTCGCCCAGGTGTAGCAAGAGGTGTAATTTCAAAATCCATATACTTTGGTTTTTAAAGATTTTCAATAAAGATTATTTCTAATTAATAACGATATAACAAAGTGCTTAATTATAAAAAATAAAATATTTTTGTTTGACCTACTTTCAAATCAACGATCTCAAGGTAACCAGTACATGAACTTCCAGATTGAAATATAACAAATAAAATTAATAAAGGGTCATTTAATTTTAGTAAATCGTGTTTATTAGAACCGAATGGCGTGTGCTTAATACTTAATAACAAAAATTGTTGTAGGTACAGATAAGAAAATAACATTGCAAACAGGATCACTACAAATTATTTAACATTACTACATTTATTATACTACTCTTAATATATATTTTTATAATATACTAAACAACAATATATTTGTTGGCTACAGCATGATGTTCACTGACATTATTTATAGAAGATGAAATTTGTTAAAATTGTTGAACACTTCTTAATAATGAATATTTTGGAAGGTTTTCCAATTTTAACAAATGAAGAAGGTCATGGAACATACAGAGATAAGACTAGCACACAAGCAGACAGAAAAAGGGACCTGCAAAGGACACAATCGGGGACGATCAGGTTGCATTCACTACTCAGACGAAGTAAATTGTACTCAAGAGTCGTATGCAACTAAACCAATAACATGCCCTATTACCACGGTATCATTAGTTCATTAAAACATAACATTTTTATGTCATGTCTAAGAAAAATGTTTGAATCTATGAACCATGGTACATGGTAATACAAATATTCACACACAGAAACAGAAATAAAATGTATGTACTACAGAAAACGTTGTCTTATCGATTTAGTTGCAAATTGTATTCGTAGATATTTTTACACTTGAAATCAATGCCAATTACTTGAGTACATTAAGGGAAGACGAGCGGATTATTATCACTTATCATTAATGCATATTCTTACCAGGATCATCTAATGTTTCCAAATTGTTATTGAAAAAGAAAATACACACATTAATCTATTATAGTTAATGGCTACTTCTATACAAGATGTTCTAATAATCATAGAGGAGGATACCTTACACAGATGAGTGTCTGAGCAAATGTGTGTATAAAATTATTTGATAAAAATATAAATATTTCACCAAAGGAAATTATAGAACATTCTCCAGAACACAAAACTATTTCAGATTTGATAGTAACACTAACAATTTATAGAATTTTTTATTTACCTTTAGCATGTAATAGTACAATCCTTTCTCTCAGTATTGAATTTACATTGTTTAAGATAAAAACATTAAGGTCTTTAAGGTAATTAAGATTTGTTACAAGAATATAAAATGGGATAATCAACTCCCAATTCACTCCCTGTGTACATCATGACTAAATTTGGGCCGGATAAGGTTACAGAATTACAGCGCAGATGTTTCGCTGGCTGGACATTAATCTTTGGACGTGAGCTGCACACACGAATTGCGGGGAAAACATCAAAAGCTCCATCTGAATAATTCAGAGTGGGCTCTTGATACACGAAGCTTCGGCAAGATCATGTATTTTCATGCAAATTCAATTGGCTATTGTATATTTTTCTAATACGTATGATGAAACATACATTCTAAATCTAAGAATTTAAAACCAATATTAGATTAAATAATAATTTGAAAAAGATATTTGTATTTTCATCGAGCATTGAAGTTAGAAAAAACTGAATGTAGCAAACTCACCAGGATCACTTGCGTCATCGGACGGCTTGTAGAAACTCAACCCTAGGGAGACGACGGCGGCCACCTCCAAGATGATCAGTGTCACGTCCTGCAGTGCCTCCCATACTAACGTCAAGAAGGTCTTGGGAGGTTTCGGCGGGATAAGGTTTGAACCGAACACCTCGCGCCGATGCTGCAGGTCCGCTTTCGAACCGCTAAGACCTGTAGACAATAGAAAGTAAATGTTACAATAATCCTTATCAATTATTTACTGTTTCTCTTTGTGATGTAAAAAAACATTTGACCTCAATAATTTAATAGAGCATTATCATCGTAGTATTGTGTCAATACAAATATTTCTTCTTTATTCTATTCTGAACTGACAAAGTGACAATGCGTAAACAAGGACATTTTTGTTTTGTTTCCTGCATGATATGAAAAAAGAATTAAACATTAATTGCGAATCCATTAAAATTACGAGTGTGTAAGACATCCGTTAATACTATTACACAAACAAACACTAAAACTACTTCTAATGCATTTGAAGTTCCCCCCCCCCCCCCCCCCCCGGTAGCACTGTGCTACCTTTGAAGCGTTTCTAATTCTGTACTCTCTATATTAGCTTATTTATAAATAGACCTTCTATTACGCGAGATAAAATTCTTTTCGGCTTGGACACGATACTTGATTGCAAAAACCGCTCCAGTAGGCAGGCACGTAATCGTAAAGTTTATGCGAGAGCAGTTTCACTGGGACGTATTCCTTTTCATTCATAATAGACGAGCATGAACGGTTTAGTGATAAAATAACACGCGCACCCATCCGTGAAACGAAACGTGTCGTGTAATAAAATTTAAGTGCAACAATGAAATTACTATCTGACGACTAGCATGGTGCTAGCATTAATTCTTTAGCGTTCTCTTGTTGCTCGTTGGTTCGTACGTTAATGTTACCTGTTATTGCGCTATAGTTGGGTTTGTAAGCTGAACATTACTGTAAATCATGAATCAATAAAATCCGAAGCCAAAGCCAATATCAATGAAATATTGTTATCAGATATGTATAATTTATCATGTGAAAAAAAAAATAGTTTACTGACGTTATAGGCAAAATGTTATAGATGCAGACTAAAAAATCAATACCATTTGCATTGTCCTCTGTTCCTTTCCATTTTATATGACTTTATGAACAAATTAAGTTTTGACAATGTAAAAAAAGTGTGGAGGTATGGTTTATATGTAAATATAGTCAATAATTATCAGTCTTTTATTTTATTCCATCAGTTTATTTGCTTTGCTTATTTATACTATCAATAGTATGAAAAAGACTAATAATCGAAAGCGACGGTATTATCATTAAAGGCGTTATCGTTCCACTAATGTTTACGAGACTCTTATTAGGAGAAGGATATTAGTATACTTTTATTGTACTGGTCACGTGGTTGGTATACTTTATTTCGGATTTTCCTTTTCTTGTACTAGCAATACTGGCATATTAAGTTTTGCTCTTTTAATCGCCTCTTTCATTATTTTGGGGACAGCCATCATTACACATGACGAGAGAGAAGACGCCAATTCCATTTCTTCTATTTCAATGTTACTATGTGTAAAAAAGAAAATTGCCTTGAAATCGAAAAACGTCGGACAGTAACCAGGAACCCCAATAATATATTATACAGTTTTCAACACCTGTGTTCTTTGGTATTTTGTAGTTTACTACATTAAAACTAATATAAACATAGGTCATATTTGAAATTTATTGTTGAATCGAGCGTAAAGCTTTTTTCCAGTTATATGCGTACATGTAAACAAGTTTCAAATATTGTCTGACCGTTGGAATGAAGTGGTGAAGAATTCTAAAAGAAATGTGTAACATTTTTTAATACAATTTTCATAGTGACGTTCGAAGGCAAGTGACTCAGCTCCGTAGATATTTCAAAGATAATTTTATTCGCTGTATATATTTTAAAGATTTGCAGCTCTCTTATTTCGATTCGTCTTATCTTTGTAATTAATATTTATGATAATTTAATTTTGATTTATAACTGTTATATATCACGTTTTACTACATACGTCAATGAATTATAGCATTGGATTGAAATTGTAAATAAATTGTTTCCATTAAGAAGATTGCTAATAAAAATTTAAATTGTAAATTAAGTTTAATTAGCTCTTCTAATATTTCTAAGCCTTGCCAATTTTGAACACACGTAAGTATGGAGCATAAAACATAATAGTTTTTTGCTCCGCAAAAAAAATGACACAATATTATGAGTACAATGGGACCAACACGGAAGTCCTATCGTATTAAAAAGAATTGCGAAAATCGGTTCAGAATTGGTGACGTAATCGTCATTTCGCGATTCGAATCGTCACGAAGCGATTTGCTAAAGAAGAAAGTTTTTTAGTTTGATTTTTTTACGACTACGGTTAAAAAGAATTAGGAGTAAAAATAGACAGACACGGACAGTGATTTGATTTAATATTATTCAGTGATTATTGGAGTGAAAAATCATCAACAAATCAACTCTCTGATCGAGGATAAAGGTCTCCCCCTTCTCACGAAGTGTTTACTGCTTACTGAATTGTATCTGATAATTTGTCGAATAAATTTCTTGTTTCGGAAGGGAAATCTTAAAGAAAGAAAGGGGGAGAGATTTGCTTTGACCTCTTAAATTTCTTATAAACATAAGGAAATATTCGCTACGAGGAGATTGGATCTATAAAATTGTATAAGAAATTGTTTGGGGAACAGTTTTTTGCGTTATTGCCGGATATTTCCGGCGCGGGGTGCCGTTTTAAGACTTTTATCGTTGCAAGTGATTTGGTAATTTTCGACAAAATGCAATAAATGTTTTTTTTTCTTTCCTTTTTTTTATTTTGATAATCGTCGTCTATAGTCATGGATAACAGAATACACAGAACTGTAACGCTCATGGTACACCTCATTAGTTACCATTCTTGAAGCCTAAGTGTTATTAACTCAGTACTCTATAATTTCACTATCGAAATCATGGTAAAAGTTTAGGATGGTGTATTTTTTTATTATATATATAATATGTATTTTCTACTATTGGTAGAAAATACCATTTATTACTTATTGTTACTTTATGTGTCCTTAATAAATATATTTAAAAAAATATTAATCATTTTATATGTCAAATAAGCGTAAGTTCCGCCTGATGGACCACATGCAATTCGACAAAATGTTCATAAATATGTAATCCACAGCGCTTGCAATAGAAAGTAACTTTTATATGAAATTTCTGTAATTTTTTAACGAGAGAAATTTAACAGAGCATAATTAATGTGGCAGCTTGTTAAAAATAATTAGCGATGCAAAGATGTAAAGGATAAATAATTTTACATATAAGTAAAATATTTTTCAAAACAAAAATGACCTTAGAGATTAAATCTGGTAAGAGATTGCTTTTAGCGATAAGATCGCCTTTTCTATATGCACATTCTGTATAAATACTCCTTATATACATCTCTATTGTTTGCAATAAAGAATTTATTATTATTATTACACAAAAGATGGATGTAAGGATAGAGTCGTTCGGTATTCGATTCTCTCTGCTTATCCAATACGGTATTTGTCATGAAGATTGATGCTCGGTAATAATTTTCTCTTTTGCTTAATTGACTATAATCTATCACATTCACCAATGTTAGATCCATTAGATTTTGTAGTGTAGTAGTAGGGGATGATGATAATGATAGCGGGAATTGACTTTAAAAAAAATATTTTTCTACTGATTTAAAAAAAGAGGTTATCAATTCGGTCGTATTTTCTTTTTATGTTTGTTACTTCATAACTCCGTCGGTTATAAACCGTTTTGGAAAATTATATTTTTATCTAAAAGGATATACTTACAGATTGGTTCCATAGACATTAGAAGTTTAGTTTTAAATCAAAATAACTAGTTTTGCTACAATTGAAGTCGTTTTTTGTGGAATACAATCTTAAATTATTAAATAACATATTGTATATAGGATACCATTACAGGTAAGAAACTAAGCAGAGAATTGAAATGAGATGTACCATAACCTGGATAGATATGACAATTTTTTATCTTAACATACACAGACAAAGCAGGGGAATATATCTAGTATAAGAGTACTAATTCGGATTGTTGTTTGTTACATAGATTCCATTATACCTTATATAAATAAACAATCATCTACGACTTGGAGGCGTATTGGTGACCTAATGATTCCCTTGTCAAGCACTCCCGCGTTCCGTAGCAGATAACACATTGGGTCGCGTTAAAAATTCATACAATAAAGTTTGTATGACGACGGTGAGTCACGGTCACGCTATGCATAAATAAATCTACCTGCTCAGTAATGGCGAGATGATAGCTTACGTTCTATTGGACTATAAGTAAATTCGCTATTTACGTGTTATTTGCACTTTGTACTTGAAAAAAGCATGTGTAATTTAAACAGGTAATGTAATTTATTAATTATTTTTCTATGAAATATATTAATCAGAATTATTGTATGTAATATGCTAAATAACTCTTGTCTTTAATTATTAAAACATTTGTAAATTAATGAAACAATCATAATTAGATTAAGTGTAAAAACAATTAATAACAAAAAATTAGAAAATAAAATACATAAAGAAAATAATTAATTAAAGAATAAATTAATACCTAACAATAAATGACTTTAATATTACCTAAGTAGGGCGCATATATGGTACATTGGCTGTGTGGTCCCAGCACAGAATAGACCACCCCTTTTTTCTCTGGGTGTCGTAAGAAACGACTAAGGAAATTTAATGGTAGAGGCAACAGCGTCCATCTTAAAAGATCTTTAAAAGCCTAAATGCGGTTGCCAACCTGCCTGCTAAACGTGACAACTACTGGCAAATCTCTATTTAAGGCATAGTATACTGTTAGGCAGCACTGAATAGTTAAGAGCTGAAATGCTGATGATGACAGTTCATATCTATGGGTCATGAATTTTATTTTAACTGTAGTAAAACTGTGTGTGGCGGAAATATATTTGGTAACACAGATTCTATAAGTATTTTCATATCTCTGTATAGTTCAGAACTAGACGGCGCTGAGTGATATTATTAGTATTAGTAGTAGCAATAAATTTAACCTACAATTCCATTACAGTTTTTGCAATCGATTGCCGTATCTGTTTGATCTATTTTTATATTGCAAATTACGAATTACACGTAATATATAGTCCGTCGACGATGATTATTCAATAAAATTACATACTACGAGTAATCGAATAACTCTATCGATCTACATATAGTAAATTGCAGATTGACCGAGAAAAAATCGACTCGTCGACAGAATCGATCCCATAAACAATTCAGTAGCTACCGTGTTGTGACTAAGAATAACTCAAAATGTATTGTATACAAATGAATTTTATGTTCGCGTTTTTTTTATCGATTAAAGTATAAACAATTTATTTTTTAGACACTTGTTACGTGTAAAAACGGTTTATTGACGATAAATCGGTGTTACGACTACACGGCTAAATGACGGTGGCCCTTGCGACTGAACAAACATACGCACACATATGTGGAAAAAGGTGCTGGCGACACTGAGAGGCAGGCTAAGCGAATTTTGATCATCTGAGTGGGGTGATTACTGGTAATAAAGATTAGAAGCTCCATAGCTAGTAACATCTTTTAGATCGACCTCTACCAAAACACCTTAGATATAATTGTGGTTTATTCCTGGTAAAATCATCTCGATAAGTCAACGGACCTGATTTTATTCTAATCTATTATTCTAGAATGTCACTTCGATAAAGTAAATCAGTGGCGTAGGGAGGTAATCGTTCTATTTAGATAAATATAAAAAAAAAAACTTCCGTTTAGCTTTCATAGCTTATCGTTCATGCGAGCTAAGAAAATTACATAGCGTAAATTAATTGGATTCATATTGAAAACTAAGAATAAAAGAAAGAGATATTAACGGGATAGGGTGCCGTTAGAGTCGACGTTCGTTTTTCGAGCAAGGGACCTCTCTTCATCCGCAAAAAACAACTTATAGCACAGCTGACATTGAAAGCTTACATTACGAGGTCTGTCCGGAAAGTTCGTATAAAAGTGTTCTGGAATGCGAGAAAGAGGAGTGGGGAGGCCAGGTAAGCGCAGGACCCCTTCCTTATGTCCCTAACAATGCTTCAGTTCTGGTCTGACCGCCGTGCGGTGCGAACTGGCTTGTCACGCCATCTGTGAAGTTACCTCTTAACGAAACCCCGTCGGCATGGAGCCCGCTTCCGTTGAAGAGCAGCGCGTCGTAATCAAGTTTCTCTCGAAACTCGGCAAGAATGGCCGTGAAAGCAAAGAGTGGAAGACATCCGGGGAACCACGAACAAAAAAATCAAGAAAATCCCGCTCAAATGTCAAGACAATGTTGATTGTTTTTTTCGATGTTCGGGGGATTGTCCATCAAGAATTCGTCCCTCCAGGCCAGACAGTTGATGGAAAATTCTACGTCGATGTGCTCAGACGCCTCAAAGCTCGTGTGGCACGAGTTCGTCCAGAATTGGCGCGAGAGGGGCGTTGGATTCTTCACCACGACAATGCCCCTGCCCACACCTCTCTTGTTGTCCGTGAGTTTTTGAGTAAAAATTCCATTACGGTGACCAAACACCCCCCCTATTCGCCGGATTTGGCCCCGTGTGACTTCTTCTTGTTCCCAAAAACCAAATTGGTACTTCGGGGGCGGCATTTGGGGGACATAAATGAGATAAAAAAAGCTACGACGGGGCAGCTGAGAAACCTACAACCAGAGGACTTTCAAGGAGCCTTCTCACAGTGGAAACGGCGTTGGCACAAGTGCATTATGTCACAGGAGGAGTACTTTGAAGGGGATAAAATTGATTTACCTGAATAATTGTAAAATAAAATTTTTAAAAAACTTTTATACGTACTTTCCGGACAAACCTCGTATTTAGTTCCTTCTTTTTAGTTTGGCTCAGTAGTTCGCTGTGCGAATTGACTGTCACATTATGTTAAAAGGCGCCGCAGCTACGCGCGTTACGCTAAGCAAGGACAGCTTAGCTTAACTCTCAGTGTGGCTCGCGCTTTATGCGTGTAATAAAATTACGAGTAAAATACGCAACGAACAAAATCCGCATCGAAATTAGCTCCGGTACAATGTTAATGGACAATTAATTGTAAATGGGGCGTTACTGTCCTGGCAAGTTGGGTCTTCCGTATTTTAATGCGTAGATATTACTTGCACGTGACTTTGTTTGCTATAACAAACAAACAGGGTTTATAATGAAAACTGTCATCGTTATATCACACACAGTGTGAAGAACTTTTGATCCTCCCACTGTATTTGCATCCTGTATAGAAATAAATAAACGTGATCGTGTAGTGAATTTATTGTAAGTTTAAAAATTATTAGGTACAATAAAATTATTTCTAACATCGGAATTAATACATAAATACCAAATTTATTTATTCGGATATACCTACAGTAGATTAGTTTTAACTATTATAGTTATTTAGTTGATACAATTTCAGTATAACGTTAGGCAGGTCGTTTATTTGAAGGGCAAGAGGATATAAACTTCTTTGCTCTTATATGTTTAATTATTATATTTATACATTGGATTTCAGCATTGTAGTAAAAATACAATGTGTATTTATTTATTTAAAATAAAGAAAAAAAAAATATCTGATATCGATTCCTTATGATACAATCAGAGGTATTAGTCAAATGTTGCCGATGGCCAATAGTGGTGGACGTAAACTCTTGATATATCCGCATATGCAGAGCTTTTAATACATAGAATCCTAAGTGCCAGCAGGCGAGTCTAAATCCGACACTAGGATTTCATCATTATTATCATCATATCAGCCTTTAACTGTCCATTGCTGAATATGAGCCTCGCCATTGGGGGGTTTAGCCAGTAGTTGCCATGCTTGGCAGGCGTGTTGGCAACCGCAATTAGGCTTTAGAGATGTTTTAAGAAGGACGCCCATCCCTCGCCCTTAGCAGATTCTTACGACATCCATGGAAAAGGAAGGGGAGTCTATTCTATGCCGAAACCACACGGCACTCACTCGGATTTATTTAACATTATTATAAATTTTCAAAATATAGGAATCAGTGAAAAACAGTATAAAAATACAGATAGATATAGTACCTATCTAATAATCAACCAAGTGGGATGCCTAACTAGCTCACGATCCTTGTAGGCAGCATTTGTACAGCTTATTGCTCTATAATAACTTTTTAAGAATGTTTATAACTACTTTAGTATTATAAGAGGTAATCTACTTGAGTGGTGCTTGGAAGACATTTCGCCCACACAGCGGTATCCAGTAATAGAAACGTGATTATTTTATTTTCTTAAACATTTGAGTAGACAAATAATAAAGTATTTTTTTTATTGTTAGAGAGACAGCCCACTTGATAAAAAGTGGTTACCGTCGCCCATGAACATTTGCAATACGAGAGGTTGATGTTTTTATAATCACGTGAAAATGTAAAATTAATAAACAATAAAGTTAGTTTTTTAGTTACTATAGATAAGCATTAGATAACTGACGGATATATTTTTAAATTAATTTTATATTTAGAATAAATATTTTTCTTTTTCAAGTAAAAAAAAAAGTTTAAACGTTTTATAATTATAATGTACCCAGTCGGGTAAATTATAATCTGGCTTGACGGAAATCTAATCGTCTAATAACTACTAAGGGTCAACTGCTCCGAATTATTTTTAGCCTAATGGCCTGGCATCAACTCCGACCGTCCCAGTCATAATAATTCAATCACTATTGTGTATTTTGTGTTTTAAAAACAGAACAATTATAATTATGCTTTACAATAGGTCAAGGTTGAACTTTATTTTCCATTTTAATTTCACATTTTCACTATCCACTAGGGTTGTCAAACGTATTTCGAAATGAAGTAATTTATTGAAGTTATCTCGAGTCTGCGAACAAACTTACTCTATACTTTTGAATACCGAAGCAACTACGAGAGCTTATTTGCAATTCTAAAGGTATATAATATTATGAGCGTTCAGACCGAAGCTAATCGAAGTGAGGCGACGTCGGAATATATGTAATAGATGTATATTATATATAATTATCTATTCTATGTCTCAAGTTCGAGCAAACAATATACATTTATAAAATTTCATTAAAATAGGTTTAGCGGTTGAGTGGTTGGAGTTAATGTAAAAAATATCATGATGTATTAAGATTTTTAAAACAATTAAATTAATTGATTATTTAAAAATGCTCTGATAACGAGATCGGCTAAACGATTTCAATGAAATTTATTAGATATAGAAACGGACTATATTTTGTACTAACATATAAGGTATTTTTTTCCTAACTCACATGAATAATGCTAGAACTAGTTCTAACAAAGATTTATAAGTTTGCCCACTTCAACTGTACCGTAACTTAAGGTACACAAAATAAAAAGTGAAATTCGTATTTACGCACACATGGCTAAACAAATATTGAATATATGACGAGCCGTCCTTGACCTCACGCCTCGCTATATGTAGCATTTCGACCTTCGACCAACAAAAACGTTAGAGAGGTCATTACAGGAAATGGAATGGAACGCTATTCTTTGTAATAACAAAAATATATATATGTTATATAAAATCATAACAAGGCCAAAACTGTATATAGGTACATACATGAATATTGTGCTATACCAACAAGTATATATAGCATCATCATCATCATCATCATCATCTTAGCCAATATCTGATCACTGCTGCATAACATAAGTCTCTTCTATAATATAGGTCTCCCATAAACATAAGCCTTCCCCATAAAAATCGACGGATTTGAACAACCTGCATCCACTATATATACAAATATATTGCTCCGCAAAAAAGATCTTAATCGTGAACGTACTGATAATAACGAGATATTTCGTGGATACTCAGCATTGTAACTTATTTCTGTCAGCATACCGATTTTGGGCTGGATACACAACTCGAAGAACCGACAATCGATGGGGAAGAAAGGTTCTTGAGTGGCGACCCCGTACGGGCAAACACAGTCTAGGATGACCCTCTACTAGATGTAGTGACGACTTTAAAAGTATTACAGGCAGTCAGTAGATGCAGGTAGCTCAGGACCGTTGTTTATGGCAGTCTATAGGGGAGGGCCTATGTTTAGCAGTGGACAGATAATGGCTAAATGATGACGATACAGATTTTGGGCAACAAAAAGAAGTTTTCTTTGCTACAGAAAAATATCCACTGCAATCGTTACCAGTTTGATGATGGAATCAACATAGGAGTAAACCCTATATTAATTGGAAAAAGTATACGTATTATTATGAAAATCGATACAGAATTGACATGTATAATCATGTAATAGTCACAAAGTATTCTGATCAATTGAATACTACGTTCGTTTGGAAGTCTAAGGATTAAGTTTTTTTATGCAACTTAGAATGGCAAACAAGCTGATGGCCCACTTGACAGAAAGTGGTAACCGTCGCCTATAGACATGAGCTGTACCATGGACATAACAGAGTATATTGTTTCGCCCATATTACCTCCCATGCGTTGCCATTCCTGAGGACTTAGATATTATTCCTCTGTTCCCTGTAAATTCACTGCTATATCTCACCCTTCAAACTGAAACACAGCCATGCAAACACAACTGCTTCACTGTAGAAACACGTATGGGACAGAGGTGCCTAAGCAAATGACTTTTGTACAAAGTGAGATCAATATCTTACTTTGTACAAAAGGGCTTGTGTAAATAATTATAAAATTCATCTTTTCAGTGATTATTACATATTTTCTTTTATTTTTTAAAACGAATTTATTTTAGAAAAAGAAAAAAAAAGATTCGTAGTATTCAAGAATATTAAAAAAATAATTTATAAAGCCTCGAGCGATTCGCTTACAGTATTTCATTTTTATTTACACAGAAGATTGTATACGACTATAATGTGGTTTGGACGTGGTCGCGATAGGCAGTAGTACATTTATGTTGTAAAAACTTCCGCACAGTGCAGGGCGGGGATTAAGTGCGCTATTTGTTAGATTTATGTAGCGAATCTTTGCTGTAATACTTCCTGTGACGTTGTAGTGGTCGCGGATTTGGGAGTGAGTGAAATTTTCATTGTAGTGTATTCAGGCGATGATATTATAATGAAAAAATCATTGTATTAAGATATGTAAATAGTTTACCGTAAAACGAAGTATCTAGTTAAATAAATGTATTTTACTTCTTTATTTTCATGAATTAATTAGTCGAAAATAATTATTATATTAAATATTATATTAAATAATTTTTCATCGTTCATCCCAAAAAGCGACGAATTCCAGAAGAATAAACCACAATGGTTTCCAGGAGGAATTGCATGAAGATCGACCCGATACTGTTAGCAATAGAACTATTCAACCTCATTACAACAATCTCTTTCCTTCTGGTCTGAATATCTTTATTGTACAATATGTATGTATTAACAAAAAAGTATTATCAATATTTAGCATCCATAGTGTAAGCTCTGCCTAAACTAAGTTAATGTAAAAGCGCTGTGTAATTTGCCCAGTTGTATTTATTATTATTAAAATGATATATGACAGCGGCCCCCCTTCGTGGTGGGAGGACGCGGCGGCGGCGGCGGTCACGTGACCGAAACAATACCAGCTATCTGAATAACTGATGAAGCGTCACAGCGCCGGTGTCTGGGCCACTACGGAAATAGAACATCGATAGCGGTGGGCCTAGCGCGCAACTAAGGCCTCCGTTACACGGCACTACACAATTGCAGGTTGTGCTGCCAGTTGTAATTGAAAATATTATCTATTTATTTATATGAGATAAAAAAAAAAAAACACAAGTTGGGCTGTGAAACAGGATGATTTCCAAGAGTAATCCGGTTTGCTGTTTTGTATGGATTTGAATGTTGGCCAGTAAGAGTAACGAATGAAAGATGGCGATATATAATTGAGATGCGAATGTTGATCTATTATGTGAAAAGAATGGTTAAGATAAAGAATAAGTATAGAAGAGAAAGTTTGTAAGTAACGGTAATAATGGAGAAGTTGAGAAGCAATTGTTTGTCGCAGTATGGGCATGTGATGCGCAGGGAAGAAGAGCACGTGGTCAGAAAAGTATTACGAATGTGTATGGCTATAAGTCTAGAGAAAAACCTTGAAAGATATGGATGAATTGCGTGAAAGATGACATGACCAGAAAGGAGAAAACGAATAGCGGAATGACTGTTAATAAAGAAGAATAGAAGAAGAAAATAAAACGCCTCTACAATATAGAAATGTGAAAAGGGCAGGAAGAAGAAGGACTATGTAGAAGATGACATAGCCACAGACAGAATGGGAATAAATGTTGAAATAAATGCAAATCGAGATGAACGAAAGAAGTAAACATATAACGCTGACTCTAAATAAATAATTAGGATAAAGGCAGGCATATTATAATGACGATGATGATGATATAGGAATCTTCTAGTGATGTGTTAACATGTTTTTGAATACCAATATTGTCTATTGTAGTCTAGTGTATAACACTGTATTTTTGTAAAAACTATGTCGATTTGCTGCTTAATTTTTAACGGCTAGAAGTCTTACCAGTAAAATAGTTTGTCAGGTAACCCACAAGTAATACTAGTAAATTGAGGGTGTAATATTACTAATCCATAGTAGGTAAATGTATTATAATTCATGTAAAGCTGGTTTTTAATACTCAAAACTGTCATCGAACTCGTCTAATGGAAGCCTAAAAGTTTATACTCGTGTGTGTTGAATATCACTATGTTTAATATATAGATAGTGGACAAATATTCGTGTGAGTCTCGAATATCAATCTAGCTATAGTATTATATAACAGTAATCGGTTTTTCGAGCTATGCGACCAGCGGGTCTACCATAAAATGAAATTCCGAAATTTCGGACTCAATTTCGTGTTTTTGTTTATACCAAAATCGGATCAATAAATAGAGTTTAACATTTCGTTGGTCATACATCCTATTATAAAAGTCCAAAGGAACAATATTTTAACATTTTTAATATTTCCAAACGGCATGTATTATGTAATTTTAATATCAAATTTGTGTTTCGTTTGGCTCCGAAATTTCGGAAAACATTTCATGGTAGGCTCTCAGCTCATTGCCCCTTCGGCTTGCTTATCCTGCTATTTTTTATTATTCTTTTTATTATTTAATTAAATTATAACTAACATTACAAATAGAGGTATGGCTCTAGAAAATACAACTATGGGCTTTTTATACTTTATCGTAGCACGGCACGAAATTGTAATCGAATCGATTTCGTGTCGTGCTACGGTAAATTATAAAAAGGGATCGAGTAAAAAAAAGTTATATTAGGTTCCATGACCTGACCTTCCGTTCTGGCACCACTATAATTACCCACATCCTGTTTGTTACTACAACTTTATCGCATTATATTCCAATATTATTTCAAATTAATATACTCAATACATTTTTAATTCCAAGCAGAAACTAATTGAAAAACCAGTTTAAAAAATAATAAGCGTAAAGCGAAGCAATTGGCGAAGATATCGAGTAAGATACATATAAAGAAACACAATTATATTTTATTCAATTGTCTTTTTAATTTGAAGAATTGAGGATATTATCCTTTTTTGAAATCGGTTAAAGGTGCCTTTATCAACAGAAATTACCAATAACAAACCAAATTGAAATAAAAAATGTCACACATTCACGATTAATTATGTGTACAATAATTTCTTTTATGTAAAACTTTTAGTATCAAATGTCGTTCTGGTTATTAAGTATTTCTAATTAAATGTAGGCACTTTTATGAGAGTTATTTTGAATATTTCGTGAACACTAACAATATAGTTGTACTAAAATAGGATAATCGGTCAGTGACCCCATATAACAAACAAATACATGCATCACCGAACATTTTTATATTAGTTATTCATACAGAAGTACAATATATGAAACATATATACATAAACATATATACACATATAAACAATATATAAACATACATTAAACATATAAACAGATTTCAATATATGAAAAAAAAAATACTGGAAAAGGAATTATGGAGTAATGACATTATTACTTTCTCCATCGATAAATGAATTCATTGTAATTCAATTCATTTAGTGCATTCTACAATATTATTATAATTTCTGTCTGATTGAGCTAATTTAAGATTTCTACATGTACCCTAATATGAAACGTTTAATACTTGCATTGCATCCTTTTATTTACGTAGTTTTTTTTTTTTATTACATTTGACTTGTTTTTATTTTTTATTAAAAATGGCAAAGAAGCTGGCAACCCACCTGATGAAAGGAGATAACCGTGATATCCTCATGCATTACTATTCCTTCCTTCCATTAATATTCCCTTGCACTCGAATATCTACATCATAATCCTTCCTTTTTTACATATCCCAACTAACTCAGTATGATGATAAGACGTTTTTGATTTTAACAAGTTCTGAAGTCATTGTATTATCTATATGATTTTTCCAAAATATAGTAAACTGTGACTGAAGATACATTGTTATTAACAGTGACATTCAACTTTCTTTTTACTATTTCCAACGTTAAGATAAGGTGGACATTAGATTACGGGTCGATTCCAGCCGTATCCACCGAAATTTGGCACGGTCCGACGGTCGTAAAAACCTCGGCAACTCTTTTACGCAAAGCCCGAATCGGGAACACTTACGGCGAGCGATGAGATATCGATAATATAGTACCGGGAATCGAGAATACAGTCCCTGTGGATATAATACACTTTAAGCGGCGGCTAAGAAAGGTTTTATGATTTTTAAGCGACCACCAAAAGGGGAATTCTTGAGGGTTAATGGAGGTTACGTTACGTCGCCAATTCTGAACAGTTCTTATTAAGTCTTTTCGCAATCGATGGGGTAAATTTTTGTTTTATTTACATGTTAAATTTGTGACATTTGATACTGTTGGTCGTGTGATCCTGGCATAGAATAGGCCACCATTTCATTTCCCATGGGTGGCGACTAAGGGAGGGCGAGGGATGGGCAGCAACGTCCCTTTTAAAACATCTCTTAAACCTAACTATGGATGCCAATCCGCCTTCCAAGCATTGTAACTACTAGCAAAACCCCCTAAGGCTTATGTTCAGCAGTGGACAGTTAAAGGCTGATATAATTTAATGTTGTTGTTTTTTTAGAAAAGTTAAAAACTGCATGTTACCAAGCAAAATCTAATGGCAAACAGGATTTCGTCTTCTAAATTAAAGAAAAAAAAAAAAATTAACGATATTGATTTTTGCAAAGAAAATGTACTTCTGTTTAAATACAACATTGTTGTATTTACGACACGAAAGTGCCACTCGACGCCGTAAAGGAGCGTGACAAAGGCTGAGTAAACTAAGAAATGAAGAAAGTTAATAAACTGGAAAATATCATCAATACATTGTATAGAGTCGCCCGTCGCCTGAATGTCTGTCCGCACTAAACTTGAAAGTTCTGAATGGATACTATTAGTTTTCTGGAAAAAATCTTTAGATTGTAGGCAGACTATTGTCACAATAGAGTTGGGAACAAATGGGTATGTTATCGAACAAACGTGTAAATGATGTAAATATCAAACACCTAATTAGTAGTAATTTGATCTAATCAAATTTACAATTAAAATAAGAAGAATTGGGATCTATCTATCTAGATAGAACAAAGCACACTGACTTTTGACGAATTAGGATCTTCCAATTCCTCAAAAGTCGGCTTGCTTTGTTTTATTTATACCTGTGTGATTGTGAAAGTGTGCCAGCCGTATGGTCCCGGCATGGAATGGGCCACCCGTTCCTTTCCCATAAGTGTCGTAAGGGGTAATTAAGGGAACTTAATGGTTGAGGGATGGGCAGCGGCATTCCTCTTAAAACATCAGCAAAACCTAACAACGGTTGACAATTCGGCTGCCAAAAGTAGCAAATACTGGAAAACCCTCCCTCATGGAGGAGGCCTATATTCAGCAGTGGACAGTTAATGGCTGATATGACGATAATTGTAAAGATATAGTATTTATAGAGTAGAATCGAACCTCATGTCAATATATGAATAAAATCAGTTCGTAAAATCTATGTAAGTTATAGAAAATTTATTCACTTCTACAATGACATAGTTTTAGATAACTCAAAATGATCCTATTTAGACCAATACACCATTAAAACTGCATTTATTCCCATGATTCTGAATTTATGAATAGGTACTACGTGACAAACTGGTAAGCAAGTGGATTTGACACCACATCGTGACCTTCACTTTATCATTATTTGGTGTCGTCGCAAAATGTTTTCCTCTTCCATTCTTACTTATCGAGCTTTTATCTTTGTCTTCACTTTACCCCTCATGTATATCACATTTCATATAATTCATCCTTTTTTTATCAGCATCAGTTTTCCATTCAAACTCAGATTTATGGATATAAGATGAAAGTGATACTACATTTCGTACAAATATATTTACTCTGCAAATAAACGGTGACTAGAATCGAGTCAAAACATACCGGTAAACGATTATATTTTTTTGTGTAGACATATTAGATTAAAAACATTTGAATTAAGAATGCAAAATCATGTGTCTATGAGTAGTTTGATGAGCAACTAGCAGATTTTTTACTCTGCAAAAAAAAAGCAATCAAGCTATTTGGAATCATATTTTTTTTGTAATTACAGTGGTGGCAACAAGCATATGGTGTATCTGTTCGTAAACGGTTAGTGTAATTATGGGCCCCTGAATCACTAGGGATGCTACGTATTACTGCATTATACATTATTCTTCTGAGGTTCTTTAAAAAGGGCATAATAAGGCCTTTTAGAAACCTTATCATCCTCTTGCCGAGGTTTCTAGGGAAAAGCTGTTATTTAATTTCTATCATTGTAAATCTAAAATCTGCTACGATTACAAGCAGGCTGATAAATAAAATATTATTTTCGACTAAAAATAAATATTTCCATTTCACTTTTATTTACATCGAACATCGATTGCCAGAGTTATATAACCTGTCACTACGCAACCAGTATTGGACATGAAAATATTCGAAATATTTGTTGACGTTATTTACTGGTTGAATGCCGTTTTGAAAACAACTGTCATCTCACACGTGACAGGTTGAGTTCATTAAAATATTATATTAATGTTAGTTTAGAAAAATAGAAGAGTCAGCCAAGAGCTTATTGTACACGCTATGTAAGCGTTCCTTATCAAGATCCTAAAGCCACAGATATTGCATAACTACCTTTGTGCCAAATACCTTATAAGGACATATAGAACCGAGTGGTAAATGAAAAAACCTTTACATTAATTCCTGTTTCCTAAACTTTCGTAAATTCTCTGATGCATATTCCGGAAACACTTGACTCCTTCTCCAGAAAACAATCTTTCTGATTATTACATAAGGTCTTCTCCGGTATCTAAATCTGCTCATTTTCTCATATGTGTAATTACTCTATCATCCGTAATTCTTTCTGTATGTTTGAATTATAGATAATTTACGTCGATAGGTTTTTAAATCGACACTTTAAATCAAACTCGCTCTTGCACTATTGTATTACGAATGTGGTTTGTTTATCCCTATTTCGCAAATTTTCCGCAACGCTCACGGCTCACATTTCGACCGTATTTATTCTATTTTCTTAAATATTAAATACTCAACTCTCGTTGCCATACAACAATGTAGGGACAACTATTGACTTTTTTATACCCCGCAGTATTTTGTACCTTAAAATGTGTTTCTGAAATAGTTTTCATAAACACCATTAATTTTACAGCATTTATCCTTCTCTCTGTATCTGTGGTGTATTTGCAAATTTATCTGAATTCAGACGTCATTAATTACAATAATATAATATTATAAATATTGTTTTTTCCTTCTCGAAACAAAAGATATGACAGTTATATCTTCCGTATTTTTCATATTCAAATGCCTTTGCTGATGAAATCATCTTTCGTTACTATCTAATATGGTTTGCAAATCCATGTGAGAGGAAATAATTACAGCTGTATAGAGCACACCTTAACAACTAGATACCTCATTTGTACTTTAACATTCGAGTTTGACTAAACAAATGCCTCAAAAGATAGAGTAACCCGAAATTATGTATTTGAATATAAGACAAACAATTTGGTTGACAATACGCAGCCCTATTTAACGTCTACCTTTATATCAAAGCAGGGTAATATACTACCGTCCACCCGCATGCATATTCTGCATATCCACCGTACATAGAGCAGTCCTGTAAAGTTATTTGCCACCATCGCGTCATAGAACGCCTTCACTTTCAAGTGTATTGAGCCAGTCAAATTGAGCCAAATATAATCCTCTTAAGTAGCTTCGTAATGTGAATTATGTTCTAACACAAACACATAAAGGTGAATTTACGTTGAACTGTCACAGAATCACGGAAGAGAAACTGCCGTCTAAATATAATATTTTGCTCTAAATTAATACTGTATTCAGATTATATTACTCATGTTGGGTTGTGAAGTGATTATATAAAAGCCTAGCTGGATTTTCGTATATAGCATTAGTTTAAATAGGATGTATGTTTGTGCGTTGTTTAGAAAAGCTAAAGTAATTGTCAGCCACGTAAAAAAGAACATTAATCCGAATTACTTTTCGTATAGGCACGGCAGAGAAAATAATGGTGGTAAAATGTACAAACACTGAATTTGATGGGAGTAGAAGTTGAAATAATCCTCTTGGGATCTGGTAAGTGATGGGTTCATTTCAAGGAGGATTAATATTTAAAAAGGTGGACAATGAAATTACAGTACACCAGCGCGAAAAGAGGAAATCTCGAAATAAAATCCGATACTATGTGAGCAGATCAGCGTGGTTATAGTACCTAACGTACTTATCTAGGGAGAGGGCTTGTTAGTAATGGAATCTAACTGATCTATTGCTAACAATACACCCGTCGACCTTCATGCAGTTCCCCCTGGAAATCATCAGGTTTAATTTCCGCAGTGTGATATTAAGAGTTTTTATGATGTTGATGATGAAGTGGAATAACAAAATACAACACTTAACGATGCACAAATCCATTAATTTTTCAAACTATATTTTGATTTGTTTTTTTCCATTTCTTTTTTCTTGCTACCAAACGAGCCGGAAAGAGAGAGAAGATATATACGAGTATATATTATAGATACCGCAAATACCACAATCTATGGGAAGACTGAAGCGTGCCCTATTTTTTCTACTTACTATGATGTTACAAGAGTTATTTATTGATTCATTCCGCGCCTAATCGATTTGTAAATACCACCTGTAATGCTGTTTTTGTCAATCGTCTAAACGAGATGAGTTTAATGTAGGTGGCGCGAGTCGAAATACTCGTATATCTGGAGTATATGCTTTTGCTTATTTAATGGCAAAATAGGCATACAGTCGCGGTATTTGTTTTAATCTATATTGTGTTCTTAAAATTAATTTTTTTTTGTATATCGAACTCCATAAAACGGTATCATCATCATATCAGCTTTTAACTGTCCACTGCTGAACATAAGCCTCCCCTTGGGCGATTTTGTCAGTAGTTGCCATGCCTGGCGGGCAATTATTGACAGCAGTTAGGCTTTAGAGATGTTTGGGACCACACAACCACATTAACGAGGTATACGGTTTATAAATTAGAACAAACAAGAACACAAAACATCATTTTAAATATTGATCTGAAAAAAAATACGATGACTTTAATCTAGACAAAATTAATATGGAACCCTAACGGGAGTAAATCTTATCGCATACAATTTGAAAAAAAATTAATAAAATACACAATACAAGTGAGAACCTCTTCTTTTTAAAGTCACTTAAAAAACTAGAACCAAGTAGGTTTACATTGAGAGAAAGAAAGCACAGGTATCTTTTAGTACATTTACACTAAACAGAAAATGTGAGAGTAATGAAACTACATTGTTTCTAAACGATACAATATATTGTAAATTTTCTTTCCTCAGAGAACTAAATATTTACTAGTGATATTGCAGTCTGAATTGAACAATTATTTAATAATAAAGAATAATTAACAAATATTTATAAGCAATACGCAAGAATTATTACGAAGGAAGAGAGAGAGAGAGAGAGAGAGAGAGAGAGAGAGAGAGAGAGAGTAATATTAATTTTACAATGAGACTAATATAATTAAAAAAATACAGTTGGCTGGTGTTGCCAACATGTCAGTGTTTCATAAATTGATAGATTGACCTAGATAATGTTACTGTAATCTAACAGTGTAAACACTACGTTTCAGTGCCGTAGATCGTCACTGGCAACATGCATTGATTAAAGGCTTCGTAGTTTATATACAGAGGTTGTTAGACATATTTACGTGTATTAAAATTAACACTAGATATACATACTACATAGAGATGTGAGAGTTCATGTAGGTAGTAATTTGTGATTCATTCATTTAGTTATCATACAGTTACCAATTGTGGAACTTCTTTAAACGACCCGGTGAAGTCATCCTTGTATGCAAGATATAGGAACGCTTTACAAATAAATGCATTGAAATAGTTCATATTGTAAATTTGCCATTTGTCATACACTTAATAAATTTTAAGGTTTCGGTTAGTTGTCAATGGATTTTAATATTTTATTTTAATTTGTATGCGATGAAATTGTTCGGGCCCGATTTCCATACCAAATATTTGTAGCCGTATGGTAGTAGAATTAAACAAAATAATATTATTCAATTGACTAAAATAGATCCAGGATGGCTTAGGATGGATCGTTAAGGCAGTTTATCGCCTATGTTTAGCAATAGACAGTAAAATGATGAAAATTAGGTACATCGCTAATACTTGTAAAATTTTACATCTAAACACCCAGGTAGACGTTTGATACGCTTTCTGCACAATCTGACGTCAGTTTATTTTTTCAACTTCATAACGTGAGTAGTTCTTTCGATTACAACACAAATATTATAAAGTTCTGAGTTACTCCACCACTCCACTCTACCTGGTTTCATATAAGTCGAAACAAATAAAGATATTACAATGCTCGTATCATATCGTACCTATATGGCAAAGGGTTTCATGTTATGAAACTTATTGTTTGCGGAACCTTTGATTTTACTGATGTATATAGCTTTGATATTACTGATATATGAAATACCATTACTGTAATTGCTATATTATAAAAACATTATTTTAAATTAGTTAAGATACTCGTATATTATAATAACGATATATCATAAGGATAAACGAAAATTACGTTTGAAATATAATTCTCAATAAGAGAGAGCTCTGTATAATTTGAAGAAGAGTTACAATGAAAAATGTGAAGATAAATCCATGAAAACAGGAGAAGACGCAATATTAAACTTGTTCCTGATAAAATGAATGATCTCATAGATTTTATGCTGATTGACTTTGAAATAGTAAGGGAATTTAAAGAAATCTAGTTTATCTACAATGCGGCTCCCAATGTAACTGCGGCACAATCTTATCTGCAAAACGTTGGTTTCGATTCTGAACACACGGCTGTGCCTGACAAATGAAATACCTGCAGAGATAGTTTGAAATTGGTTGGCTTAAGTGGTTCCTAGTCAGCGGAATCCAAATCTTAGGTTAGATTTACTTAGATTGCAATCGTGAGATCCAATTTACTTAGATACGTTGTTTAGGAAATCTAGTATTTAGCAATTTGTTCACATTTAACAGAATACTGAATGCAAGTAAAATAACCTCGTGAGTAAACTAGACTGAACTTCAATAATTCGAATCTATATATCCCCTCGTATTATAATAATAAAATATACTACTTTCTGATGCTAGATTTTTATATCCTAACACTTTTACTGTTGATCTACCAAAAATTTCAAAAAATAAAAAAAAAAATCAAAAGTAAAAAAATTCTACGAGAAACATTTAAAGAACTGCTATGAATATAAAATGTTAAAAAAGAAACGACAAAATTAACAGATGTAGTGGTGTTTGTAAAAGTTATTAACAATCTCGAGGTCACTTCACGTTGATTTGCGAATTACATTTTTATTTTCAATTATTTAATTAGTGTCGAAAAGTAATAAAAATAGACAAACTATTCCCAGGCGTGAACAGAAATAGTGTATTCCCGCGTCACGGGCATAAATAACAGGTATTATTATATTTATTGTTTAGTAAATGTAGAGACACGTCTAGATGAATTTCAACGTCACGCCGACCGCATTGAAGTCGAAAGAGTAACGTCACGCGATACTAATTCGCTGGATACGCGTTATCTTATATCTCTAGTCTCCTCGGGCGAAAGGGTTTGAATTGCGAATTTTTTATTTTTAAAACAACACGTGCAACGTGAACTTTTGTTGCTTTGTTTATTACTGTATCTATGGCTGCCATTTATTACTTTTTTATTGTGCTCTACGTTATTGCTTGGTTGATTATGGACTGGCCATTTGGTGAGTTGCAAATAAACATGGAAATATGCGGTGGGAATTTTTTGCTTTCAAAATACACTTTTATATAATCTGTTTGGCATAATTATTTTTTAAATAGTTGTATTTTTTAATATAACAATAGGAACTGTTGTGCGAATAAGCGAGCAAAACTATTGGAGAGGTCTAATTTCCTTCCCTCCTTGACGACCCACTACTGGGCATAGTTCTCTTCCTATAAGAGGGACTACCACTATCATACTTAACAGGTACCTAGATATGAAATATTGTGTGACAATTTTCGATTTAAAAAAATAAATTTTTCAATGGGTGTACAATGCTTTGTTCTGTTAATTACGATATTCCGAGAATAAAAATGAGTAACGGCACATTGAATGGTAGTATACAATAAATGGTTGAAATGATGATTATGAGTCTATTATTAATTATTGTATTAGGTTTGTGAGCGCATTCACCTTTGCCATATGCAAAATAATAAAACTGGGACAGGGAAGTTCGGATCGGATATTTTAGACTGAAACAACGTATACTGTTATGAAAATGTCATTTTGGATGATAATGTTCCAAAAATAGTAATGGTAGAATACTAAATCAAAAGTACACAAGCTTGCATTATAAAATCAGTTAAAATCTATTGCATGCGAACCCTTGAATATAAAATACTGTATAATCCTATATCAGTCGAAAGGTGGGGTTCACAAATCGGAAATCAGACAAATCCGGATGGATGACAACCCTAGTCCCTTCGTGTTTGTTAAAACGAACGCGACTTAATTAATTGTCTCTATTACTACTCGCTCGACAGTAAATAGGTTGTGCGGTTTTATAATACGTTAACAAATTGAACGGGCACTAATTCAATTTTGGCTTGTTACCTACTTATATAAGGGTCGTTGAGTTCTGATGACTCCAATTTATTTTATCATTATTAAATTGCAGAGGGTTTAACAGAAACAACTTGTCACCCCCATAGAATATTGCAATTACTGATACTGTCGAACTCATTCAATATTAGACTCTATCCTTCTGTATTTGAATTGCTCTGTTTATTTCACAATTTATTAACGCAAATACAGTGCAGTTGTCTGTGTTTTTAGTCTCACCAAAAAAAAAAAAAATTAATGACTGTACGGAACCCAATATTAAAAATAATATCAATACTTTTTATATGTTAATTTATTTAAGAAGTTTTCGAATATGGTACAACATTTCACCAATAACATTAGACTCGGTGGTTTCTTCAAAATTTCTTTACGTATAGCATGAAACAGAACTTAATTTCCAAATTTCATATCTCTAATTTAAAGTACTATCAGCTGTCTTTTCCTTATAGTAATAGCAGGTATAAATAGTATATGTTCCCGCTGCTTTGGCCCACTTTTCTGAATGCCGGCACAACTGTACCAGTACACAGAATGGGTAGGTAAGTTGATGTTAGTAACAGAGGCGAACTAACAAAACATTAATCGAAGCAAGCAGACGTGAGCGTATGTGCCAAGTACACAGCGACCAGACCAAAAGACCTTCCCCGTCCCCCGAATGTAGCTAATGAAAGCGATGGAGGAGGTGGAGCCAACAAACTGTCAGAGGTCTACCAAATGTGGTTACGGTTTACTGGCACCGAGCGAATGCCAAAGGGCGGACGAGGTTGTCGTCTATATCTACTGCATGTACGAATATGACGCTTGAAAGAACTGACTTTGGCAATGTGTTTGTTGAATTTTTTACATGATATATTTGAAGCTAATATTTCAAGTACATTGTTATAAAGATCTTGAACAGGAAACATTGGTTTACTAAGATAAAAAGCTTTTATATTTGTAATTCAACTTTTAACGTTCAATATATATAATTTTGTTACTTATTCTGTAGATAGATGATTATTAAAAATGATTAAAAATATTAAATACAAGGAACGATAAGAAAAATAAATATAAATGTTATTGTGGAAATTTATTGAAGTGTGTACTATCGCCACACTTATATTGATTTGTTTTAGTCTTTAATACCTATATTTACAATAAACTCCCATTGAGACCATGCAAGTCTTACATGAAAATCTATACAGTCTTCTATGAGAATCTCGATCAAGTAGATTTATTATAAGAAAGAAATTTTATTTTGTAGATTGATATAAATTTTTAAAAGTTCAATAATTGGATTTTAGAATTATACTTTTAAACCAATTCTTATTTTGGACAACAGGATATTCTTTAACTATAGATATGTTCAAAGAACCTTCTCGTATAATTTAGTTATGTCCAAAGACTTGAAGTGTAACAGTTATTTTCAAACTAAAGTTACTAAAACTTATGATTTTAGGGGTCAAAGATAAAGAGACACCCAAGTGTTATCCCGAACCTAATTGAGTATTCTATGCTCAATAAAATTCAATGGGACTTACTGAGTTTTCTAAGGCTATTTATATCTAACAAAATATTTGTTTAATATGTTATTTATAACACTATACTACATTACAAATTATAATTCTAAATAGACATTTGTCTACTGCATTTAATATTAATCTATCATATTCACGCTTCTAATGATATTATTAAACCATCATATAATTAATCATAGAAAAGATTACGATTGCACCATAAAGGTATATGGCTTTAGTAATAAAAATTGATTAATAAATAAGGTCCCGTAAACAGATTATGTTTAAGTAAATTTGTAAATAATATTAAGTAAACACGTCACTTTGCTGCAGGTACTATATGTATAGATACTTTCGCTAAACTTATAAATAAAACACATGACGAAGACACGCAAAGAGGTCACTTGAGAACATTGTAGCAGTAAACATACTTCGTTTAGATACTAATCCCCTAGAGGCAAATAGAAATACACGCGGAGAGAAAATCCATTTCGTTTCTGATGGAATAACAGCGTTATCTGCCTACAATGCTTTGCTACACAAATAAATAGTTTGCGAAACACTCCATTCTAATAGAGTTTCATAGATATCGAAGTACTTGCTGAATTTCGAATGAATAACCGACGCTAAATTAATATGGTTAAGAGGATTGGAGATCTTTAGCCTTAAATGCAGCCGTTTCTTTGGCGTCAATAAGATTACCCCAAGGATTACAAAGGCATGGCAATTACGGCGGCGAAGAAGTCTGGGGTCGCGACTAAATGGCGACCATTATTATTGCGTATTCCGTATAGTGGGTAAATGTAGTAGAACATTATACAATTTGTTACATAACTCGAGCTACAGTTATGGAAACAATCTAATGACTGCTTATTGTAGTACTGAAAAACAATGTAAGTGTTATTGCTCTATTTTCATTGTAACCTTAGTTACGTATTTACTTGCTAGGGAAAGACTATCTATCAATATATATCTTGGATAAATTCTAGTTCTGCTTTTAATTACTATACTTTTCAGAGTATTATATAAAAAAAAAATCCTATAAGAATTATTATATCGTGATTTTTCGACAGTGACCTCGCAATAGCTTTCGATAGCATGAACTGTCTGTTTCGGACGCTCCCGACCTATTTCAGTCCACTGGCCAACGGAGTTACGCTTTGAAACAATGAACTGAGTGCGCGTGAATGAGAAAGGTATAATGTCCAGGTTGTAAGATTGAGCGAGATGGGGATCTGGGCCGGCGTCACACAGGGAGCACGCATAGTACCCGCTGCGTTCTATTTTGGCTCGTCGCAAAACATGTCTCGGAATTCGTTTCTATGTGTCTGGTAACATCAGAAATCATGTGACTAATGATCCATAGGCTAAAACAGTGTATTAACATATGGAAGCTAGCAAATTACCGCAAACATCGCCGTTGGAAGTCACATCCGTGCTAATTGTACGCACACTGCTTCTACAATTACGGCTTAATTTAAAAAATGACGTGTTCCAGCTATATAAAAACGTCGGGATCGTTTGCTATTCCTATTAAGTGTTATGACATGATATAAGATAATGAATTCAGGGCTATTACCTTGAATGACATCAGAAGTTATGTAAGTTATGTTGTAAAAATAATTTCCGTTTGGCAAGTTTGACGCAGACATCGATGTGTTTGTCAACAGTATTATAGATTATATCAAACATAAATAATAGAAATTTCGAACTCGATTCAGTAATGTGGTATTTAATCGAAAGCATTATTTAACTGAATATTTTTGGTAATTCTCATATTACGAACAGGCCTCATAACTTTGAATGTAAACAGAGTTTAAAATAGCTCGATTGTTTCATGTAGTTTACTGTACGATCCACATTAACCTGTAAGTGAAGTAAATAAAATGATGTACCACCGTGAAAATGGGCTACCGGGCTCGTATGTTGAACATATTGGTTATTTGTTTTACAGCTTTTGTAGTTAGGCGATCGTCCGTCTTTCGTTGTGTTAAAGTTTATTTTAATCTCGGTATTAATATTAGTTACGAAAATATCTGCGAGTGTTCAATCATAAGTGGTACCTGGTTTGTTTCTGTTGCGCACAAATTTAGTTACTTTCTAGGTATACAGTTTACGCTTGGTGCTTCCGCTATTTTGTTGCCTAATGAGCGTGTGGCTCTGAACAGTAACATCGTAGACTGAGAATACGTGTATGTATTACTAGCAGGTCAGTGTAACTTCAGCGTGTTTCCCGTGTCAAAACATTGTAAATATTTACAGATAGATTGCTATTACATTTGGAATTTCACTGAGATTCAGTTTGGCCCGTTTGCATTACAACATATGAACATTCAAGCATTTAATATAATCAAGATAATATAAAACAAAAAAAAAAAATCTTAATAATATATATTAATCTTCAATTTTCTAACACACTGGATTCTTCACAAAATCCAAGTGTGGTCTAACTATCAAATTACAGTATTTATGGCTTTAACGTCTTCGGCGGCGATGATGAATGCCTCAGGATATTTTATGTAAATAGATGGACTAAAGCTATACTTTAATGTACTCAAATAATACAGTAGAAACTTATAGAAAAAAAAAAGAATTGGTCATAACAAAAAATTAATATACTATAATTCTATAATTCTTAGGGAGAGATTTAAATAGATAGACATTTATTACCTCAACACACTATACAGCGACGACAAATATAGCATATACTCGTATAATATTTGAAATCTACTTTTAAACTAATATATATGTACAAAAAAAGAATGATAATAAATTTTAATATATTAAATATCTTTTATTTGTTTTGTAAATACCGATAAAATTTTCTTCTATTGATATTTACAAAACAAAATGTTTAATTATTCAAAAAATAACAACAAATATTATATTACTAAAGATATAATATTAGATTACTAAAGATAATATATGAAATAATATAAATGTAACTAATATTAATGTTTCACTTTATAAGAGAAACAATTATGAGTAAGATGAGAGGGAATGTAAAGACAGTGCTAACGTAAGGAGCGGAAATAGTCGTATCCCTGTTCCTAGGGGGTACGATGTTAGCAAGGGGGCACAAGGGAGCGGTGGAGTGGGAAGGAGTGGATGACGTCATCGTGGAAATTGATTCGAGGGCGAAAAACGAGGCCGCAACAAAACCGGCGCCGCGTCCGCCGACGAAGCATAAATTACTGGTTTATTTGCTAAGTCGAATGGGGACCCATCTTTTATTCTACGTAATGGATTTTCAGATACATGCCAATAGATTATGATGTAATTGTATCGGCCAAAGACCTTTCAGACTGGGATAAACGCGGTGACCTTCAATCAGCATCGGTGTTATAAAATTTGACTCGATAAGTTTTTTTATTCATCGAACTTTCACATATATGTACTTATAGCGCAGTGTAAGGAACAATCTTCCAACCCCTTTAACACGTCCCGAATACATAAAAATTCAGGAAGCATTGCTCTGTCTCGATGTGCCATAATTAGAATATTTTTAGATGAATTTTGTAATACCTTATGTGACGCAAGTGGTGAAAAGTATATGAAACGCTTCTGGAAAAGGGTGGTTGTAGTTTAAGTTTACAGGTTGGAGGTCTGTTCGGGTCTTGAAAGTATGTAAAATGTTAACTGATACATAAGAACCAATTGTATCATTTAAGATGTCTGATTACAAACTTATATTTTTATAAAGACTCCACTAAATTCTGGTTAAGGTATATATATTATGTGTCTGCTTTGAATTTTAGATGGTGTCAGTTTTTAGTATGTATATCTTTGTACATTTTCTTCATATTTTGACAATTCGGTTTACAATGTATTGGTCCCAAATAAATGCCGTTGTTTCTCTATATATAAACTTTATATAGATTAGTCTGCGCTCTAAATTTAAATATTTTAAATTTAATGTCTTCTTGACATCTCGTCGTCCACTGGTGCATTTTATTAATTTCAAAATAAGAATTAGTGAGTTTGTTTTTATTTTGCGGAGCAAAATTGTACATAATGTAAATAAACAGTTCATGACTGAACTTCATGATGCCTACACTGCGGACGCAGTGATAAACCAAATTATGTCACTGTTCAAAATAATTCCTGTCTCCTCCCACTTGTATTAGGTCTATTTTAACTTCATGTCATATAATAAACTGATATCTCTAGCAATTCCGAATTCCAATGGACTAACGTCTGCGTTTGATAAAGATAATTATCTCAGCTAATACTCGTATTGTTGTTTACATTATTTCTTATATTTTATATTCAATATTGTTTATGACAATATAATACTCAAATTATATAGAATTTCAAATTACCTATTATTCCTATCAGATAGATAGTTACTTTTTATTTTGGAAGATATTTAAAAATTGTCATATTACACGCTTCTATAAGACTGTCCGAAAAAGGAATGTGTTTAGGATTTATGCATGTAAGTTTTTTTATTCCACCATAATTCCTACATAATGTCTAAATAGATTTGGATGTACAGGACACCGTTACAATCCTTACATCATGCTGAGTGACCATAACAATTTTTTTTTCAAAATGTTACTATATGTATAAATAATAATATATAATAATATGAGTTACGTCAATTTTAATTTTCAATCATAATATCAATAACTTATTTTTTTTTTCAAAATGTTACTTTTTATATGTTTTTAACATTATAAATCCTATTTTAAATATTACTAATATCTACTGTAATAATTATATTATTTTTATTTGGCCTTTAAAATAAAGACAATTCAAACATACAAACATCCTGTTTCTGACATCATCGCGACGTCATTAACGTATTCCAGTCACAATTTTTATTGATAGCATTGACTTGGCTGAGACCTTAACATGACGTAAGAGTATGTATGACTCCATTTGCTATGATAATACTGCTAATTATAGAAGTTAAAGATCGTGGACAGAATTATATTCATTTGGTGACGTTTTTACATTTTATGTATAATCTTTTGTAGTAGGTATTAATGAGTCTATGAATTGATTTGAGATGACTCATAGCAAGATAAACAAGTGTAAATTTTTAACCGATTTCTAATAGGAATATTTACAATTAGACTTTTTTTTTTTATCATCAACTCTGTTTTAATTTTAATAATTCTTTTACAGTCTGTAGGGTTTACTCCCATATAGGTCCCATATTAATTTTGTTAAGATTGATATCGGTTTTTAACTGACCTCAAAAGAGAAGTTTTCAATTCGTCATTTTTGAACATGTCATAAAATTAAGGACACGAATCGACTATTTTTTTTAACCGAAATTTCCATATTTATTAATCATCCTAATCATTATACTGACGGAATGACATGGAATAGTACGACCATAGTAAGTAATCAGTAGTTATCGTATGCAATGACATCATGGTGTCATTTGCGATCTGTCATACCTAACCAGCTGTACAATCATGCTCGTCTATATACTATATAACATAATATATTGATATTTAAGCTTGAATTTGTTTTAAGTTGTAAATAAATAAAATATAAATTGAAGAAAAAAATTCAGTGTTATGACGTAACTACGTGATTCAGGATGGTGGTTTCTCTTTTTGTTACTGCAATAAAAAAAAAACAGCGTGCAACTTCAATTGTAATATATTAAAAATATTAGATAAAACGGATGTAAACTCTACAGAATTGCAATAAGAGTTATTAAAATAGATTTAAAACTGACGCAAATTGACCTTTTTGAAAAGACTATATTTCAGGTGTTATTAATTTATTTACTATATACTAGTCTATTTACTGCTCATCCATTATAGTATAGATTATAATTTCCATAATATCAAAACATTTATTTGCATATAAATAATAAAAAATCTTGTAATACACTCGTATTATTATTATTGGTGAAATTAATCATTTAACAAATAATTAGTAATTGAAAAAAAAAATATTAAATACTGTTAGTCATATGTATGATTAAAGAATGTTATGAATCAGTGTCGATTTCTGTAGGCATTGTAGTTGGCGCACTGGCATTTTAAATACAATTTTTAAATAATATAAATAACAGCTCGTGTCTGTTTTTTCTCTTTTTGTTTAACTGTCATTTAGAAATTTCTTACTTATTTTTTCTCTTTTTGTTTAACTGTCATTTAGAAATTTAGAAATTTCTTATTTATTTATTCATTCATTTAGAAATTTCTTACTTATTTTTTCTCTTTTTGTTTAACTGTCATTTAGAAATTTCTTACGAAGGGTTTGTATTACATAATTCAGAACGGATCGTTAGTGGGTTTTTGGACATTTTTGGATTCAATCAGTAACTATTATTGCTGGAAACTGATTTGATATCTTACTCATTATATTGTTTATGTTTTCTACTGACTTTGAAGTTCTCACTGTGTTCTTGTTCGTTTTTGGTCTCTTACTATTTTATGATCCTGTGAAACTATAACGAACATCTGTCGTTTTATTAACAGGTGTTGTGATCATAACTTGACAATAAAATATATAGTAACAGAATCAAGAATAAGGAGAATTTACAAATTGAAATTACTTTGTCAAAGTGCATGAATGAAACGAAGTAACGGGTTATTAATAATTTATTTATTAAAATAACTTATTACTTTTATTGACTAAAATAAAATACGAGGTTTGTCCGGAAAGTACGTATAAAAGTTTTTTAAAAATTTTATTTTACAATTATTCAGGTAAATCAATTTTATCCCCTTCAAAGTACTCCCCCTGTGACATAATGCACTTGTGCCAACGCCGTTTCCACTGTGAGAACTTGAAAGTCCTCTGGTTGTAGGTTTCTCAGCTGCCCCGTCGTAGCTTTTTTTATCTCATTTATGTCCCCCAAATGCCGCCCCCGAAGTACCAATTTGGTTTTTGGGAACAAGAAGAAGTCACACGGGGCCAAATCCGGCGAATAGGGGGGGTGTTCGGTCACCGTAATGGAATTTTTACTCAAAAACTCACGGACAACAAGAGAGGTGTGGGCAGGGGCATTGTCGTGGTGAAGAATCCAACGCCCCTCTCGCGCCAATTCTGGACGAACTCGTGCCACACGAGCTTTGAGGCGTCTGAGCACATCGACGTAGAATTTTCCATCAACTGTCTGGCCTGGAGGGACGAATTCTTGATGGACAATCCCCCGAACATCGAAAAAAACAATCAACATTGTCTTGACATTTGAGCGGGATTTTCTTGATTTTTTTGTTCGTGGTTCCCCGGATGTCTTCCACTCTTTGCTTTCACGGCCATTCTTGCCGAGTTTCGAGAGAAACTTGATTACGACGCGCTGCTCTTCAACGGAAGCGGGCTCCATGCCGACGGGGTTTCGTTAGGTAATCACAGATATACGGCGGTCAGACCAGAACTGAAGCATTGTTAGGGACATAAGGAAGGGGTCCTGCGCTTACCTTATCGCATTCCAGAACACTTTTATACGAACTTTCCGGACAGACCTCGTATGGTACAAAAGTCTACCAGTCAACCTTTGGGATAGATAATGAATCACGAATTTGGTACTTTATTGTAGGGATAGATAAAGAAAATAACAACCTATACTAGATAAATAATACATACATAAATATAACGTAATATACAACTAGATAGATATATAAAATATTAATATTATATAAATAAATAAAATATAAAAGATGATAATTAGTTACTATTGTTATAATGAGTTCATAAAGCGAGCATATAATATTCGGTAATTATGGTATAGATATGAAGAAAACAGAAAAATGAACATTCACGATTATTTCGTTGATGAATCGACAATAAAAACGACTAACTTCCAAAGAAATTGATGATAAAAATAATGTAGACCTTGATTTCACCGTACAATATGGCTGTCGGCACCATACAATTTTTCACACAAAAGCAATAGTAATAAGTAGTTAACGGTAACAGAATAAAGATAAATTTTAACAAGTACATTTTACTTGGCAAGAAAAACTACTTCCATTGTGGATATACATTCACCGACAACGTTGAGATGTAAAATGTTTGAATTTAGAACGTGAAATCGTCTATAAGCAGATTTTGCTTCGAAACAGTGTACTGGAAAACAAGTATTTAAATTAAAATGGAACCCACACAGAGGTGAATTATCGATTGCAATAATAATTGTAAATGACGATTCAGAACTGGCAACGTAATGGCATAAGATAACCATAAAAAAGGACTTTGTGCTGAAAATGACTTAAAAAACAGTGTAGACAATAGGAGAGGTCAAAGGCTTGATGTAATTTGTATGAGCTGTCAATACCATGTGCACGAGGGTAGATTGGAAGTATGCATGACGTCACAGCTTTGACAGCGGACGGTGCGTACCCGCCCAATCCTTCACCAGTATTTGAGTGATGCACATATATTAATATCACTCAGAATTACACGCTCCCTTATTTGTATCTCGTGACAATTTGTGATAGGCGAAAATTGTACGACATTTGCTGTCGATCTTCACTACTGACACGTTTTGTATTGTAAAATCTTTATTGTGCATATGTAATTTATATATATTGGACATATTAAAAGATTTAATATGCAATGGCGGACTTATTCCATACATGAATCTCTTACAGTCAACCTTTGAGAAGCTGAAAGAAAAGTATAGAATGTAAAAAGGGTAAAAATCGTACAGCTAAAGATAAACTCAATAATATCTAGTTAAATTGAACACATAAAACAATACAAAAACAACTGTATACACCTACATATATAAATAATAAAAAAAAAAACCAATACACATATAAATATACAACAAATACATATATTCACAACTGGCTCAATGAAAAAGGAGTTTAAGAATAAAATATTATGATACCTGCTTTAAAGGATTTTAATGATTGTGCCATCTTTAAGTTATTAGGAAGTGAATTCCAGAGACGTGCAGCATGTACAGTAAATGACTTGGCATATTTTGTATTATCTGGACGCGATAAGCGAGCGAAAGTTGGGTACTGCTTCTGTAGAGCTTTTTAGGAATACATTCTGACTTTTGTTACTTGATCGATAATGGTGGTGTTTATTAAAGTGCATTTGATGTATCTTATATTGGTTCTTGACAATTAGTAATAATTTGCTTAGTGATTACGTAGCATTTAATGGCGGTTTACAGGCAAAGTTATCAGCACCCCATTTTTACAAATCATGTATAACATGTATAAAACTAAATAACGCTCGCTGATTAATGATGAAATTTTTGGAATCTTCAAAGACATCACATTGTTGGACATAGATTTCTTTAATACAAGTATTCTGTTATTACTACGTTGGTCAGACGACTTTCGAGTTTTACTTGTTTTGCTCTGGTGTATTTCGTTTTGTTCAAGTAGTCATTACATTTATTAGAACAAATATTCTTACTTCATCGGAATTTGGAGAAAAAAAACTATATAGATTTATTTCTATATACTTATAGGATAGCTTACAAATTCTAAAATTAAGCACAGGTTTCTTACGACAAAGGTGAAGATTTTGGTAATTCACAATATAAAGTTGTTACGAGTGACGTCTCGAAATCAATAACAGTCGAAATAGCATATAAGTACTAATATTTCATTGTGTGTGATCTAGAAATAAGAAAAATACAAGGAAACAAGAAGAATTC
The DNA here is from genome assembly GCF_026898425.1 of Galleria mellonella. Taxonomy (NCBI): domain Eukaryota; kingdom Metazoa; phylum Arthropoda; class Insecta; order Lepidoptera; family Pyralidae; genus Galleria; species Galleria mellonella. The sequence goes on from NW_026442084.1 coordinate 5,139,632, forward strand.
CGGATATACATCGCACTCGCACATCAATCAATCAAATCAAGGCGGGCTGAAGGAAGGCCATTAAGGGTACGTAGCCTAGTTAGTTAATATATCTTATTTAACTAACTTTGATGTTCCTTTCACGCCACTATCCATCTCTGTTATATCTAGGGGAAATAAAACAGTAACCTCCCCATCGACCCTCGATTAAAGCTAATGCGACTTGACTAGCCTTGCCCTGTTGTTCGGTAACGGTTTACTCGAGTTAGCATGAGCTAGTTTTATCTGATTTCGTTAAAAGACACATACTTCTAAAATAGTAAAAGTGAGGGAAAGATGTAATGCAGACTACCAGTCCCATTGCAAGCAATATACCGTCAGGTAGACCTCCACGCGCCTTCCCCTCTGAAAACCATCGTGCTGAATTCCAGGTCTATTCATCACGGTGAGCTAACTTTATTCTCACCTATCATCCTTCCTTGGTGCCCCGGCAGCGTATACCGTTAGCGCAAACGGGGCTACCATTCTATGATATATATGTATATTAATCGAGTCATTATTTAAAACGTTCTTTGAATACAAGGGTTACGTAATCTGAAACGACTCACTATTTGATGCATTTAACAACGTGCAGTATATGTTTCCCTTGTAATAAATAGTTTCTAATTTACTTCATACACAAACGTTAATTAAAGCTGCTGAATAAGGGAGATACTATAATTCTCTAATTGTTATCCTACTTATACCTTTTATGATTCATTTATGGTACGTTGGACATTTGATCATTCATATTAGTTTATCGCAAATTACAACTAATGAGCAATTCATTAGCTACAACCTGCAGCTTTGCTCGCATAAATAAGAATTCTATGTTCAACCTAGTACATAGTATATCTTTTCATCCAATTTTAATCAAAATCCATTGAGCAGTTTAAGCGTATTTAGTAACAAATATCGAAACGTTTTTTAGAAACTTGCGCACTAAAAATATATAGAGGGTTATACACTTTCGACAGATTTGTCCTTGCCTTTTTCTTTCAACTATCATTGATTTAACGCGATGTTCTTTCAGTCTTTTCATTACATTTTCTTCACACTACAGTTCTTTTCAGCAGCATTATATCTCACCTCACCCTACCGCTTTAGCTTTAGTCATTTTATTAATCTCATCTAATCAAAGTAAATACTAATGTAAGCAAATGCTCTTCACATGGTATACATGTCCTTGGCTGTGGTGTGAGGTTAACTAATTACAAGGGCTGATAGAGGTCGCCCGGGGCAGAATGGCTTCGGTAATATTCCAAAATTTATACACGACGACAACCTCTAGACCTTTAATTAATAGCTTTGATAAATTATATGTGAACAACCGGTACATATCGACGGGAACCGATTAGATGGCCGGTTAATCGGATAGTTGCTAATTCAGTCATCAAAAGGTATTTTTTATGTATATCACACAATGTGGTAGAAAATTTGGCACTGCTCCACACGTTTTAAATATTCCCAGCGAACGTTTAATTTGGTTGAATACTTAAAAGTGTTTTAGGTTTGTAAAGATGAGTAATAAGACGTATAGCGCTAGATGAAGACGTTATTTTACGTCGGCGGAGCGTCGAATATCATTTTTCGTTGTACCGCTTGAGTTCAGCGAAACGGATGACACGAGCGATCTATCAGCGAGAGATTTCTTTCTAATGAAACAAGATAATATAAGACTTGTTACAAACGACTTTAAAGCTATTATAACATTTAGCCGAGTAAAAGTCATAAGCGATACTAGAATATCAAAAGAATAATCTGATGGTTTCTTATTATGTAGAAGACGTCGGAAAAGAAAAAAATCCTTACTGGAGGTAAGTCGACAGAAAATTATTGTGTTTATTTGAACTTTTTTGAAAAAATGAGTGTGTTCGATGTGGAATCACATATTCTGCATTTAGTGACAAACACTTGGCGCCATCTAGTAACAGCATAATAACTTACATTACAGAAGCATTTAATCGTCAACGAAAATGGTGTTATGATCAATAAAGAAATGGAATTAGCCGACATAATAATATTGTGGTTATGTTAATGGCGGTTAACTTTTATAGAAATAATTATAGCATAGCGTTTAGAATATCGATAGACATAATTATTGTCACTCGAATAATAGATGGTATGAGCATAAAACATGTGGAAGACGTTCTTTCTATTGTACATTATACAGGCGTAGAGTTTATTTATCAAGAAAAAATGTTTTTTATTAAATGACTTTCATAATAAGAAATTTCTAAATTAGTTTCTTTTTTTAATATAAAGTATATTTGTAGTTGTTACTCTTACTCAGTTATATATTTCTCTAGGAATCTAGAAAATAGTAAAAAATAGAAAATAGAGAGTATTTATTATTGTGGGTGAATTTACCACTGGACAAGTTGGTTGCCGGACATATGCAAAAGGCAAACAAACAAATTGACGGCCCACTTTGAAAGCAGTATGATAACTGTCGCCTATACACTTGAACAGCACTTGAGTAGACAAAACTGTATGACGCCCATGGGACACCTCATTCGTACCATTTCAGAGGACTAAGGTGTAATGCGTCCATATCCCGTAATCTAATTGTCATATTCCACTTTTAAAAAAAATTTAAACAGCTATGCAAGCACAGCTGTTTGGCGATAGAAATGAGTTTGGGAAAGAAGTATTTGTTATTACAAACGTGACCGGGGATGAGATCTCTAGCATTAATTAGGTTTGTTATCAGTGTTTTCATATCACTATCAATAATCACCGTCGGAGTTGGTCGGAAATTAAAAACGACACGTTTGGAGTTAGTCACATTCGATGGAACTCATAGTTAACGGATGTCTTTTTGAATGGGTTTTATTACAGTTTTTAGAATACAACGCTGTCTAGTTTATTTAGCGATTTTAAAGAGGAAATTCTAAGTTCGTCTGTATTTTTATATGTAATGTTTTAGTCAATTTTGAATCAACTGAAATATTTTATTGCAATCGATTGGCTTTATCGATAGTCTTGGTTTCATATTTATTTTGTTACGATTGAAGTATTCATCTAGTTGTTTTACATTAAATTAGCTGTTAAATTTGACTTTATCTGCTTTATCAAATATTACCTCCCATTTTCACGGTAATTTCTAAAAGTCATTCTTACTGAAAACATTTTTTCCTATTATTTCTTTTATTTTTGCTTATGTCATAAAAGGAAACCATAAACAAAATATCATGTTACTGACCCTTACTGTTCAAAGTATGTATTAACAGATAAGTCAGGCAGGACAAGTTTTGTTGTTATGTACATACATACATAGAAAATTGTCATACTTTCGTATTCTGTAAAGTTCACAGTTCACATTGGACCTTCGTGGTATCGATCTGGTCGGTTCAATGAACTAACACAAGTTGAAACTAAATACATTTTATAAGTCAGCATGTACTGTGTTGCTTACACAAAAATAACACCTTCTATAATAAGCATACCATTGTCTATACTGCTGCTCGTAAATATCTGTATTTCATATTTTAATATGATACATTATTTGTCAGAGACAATATTTTGGAATTATTCTGTTTTTTCTTAGATTTATTATCATCTTATGAATGTTTAAACCGAAAAAGAGACAAGTTTTGTACCTATCAATAAATTTAAATATAGTTAAACAATTTTACATATTTGGAGTGAAAATTTAAAAATTGCTTGATTTAAACAGCGAATTAAAACGTAAGTTATTCATTCTTTATAATCGAAATTTTTGAATTCTATGTTAGTAAACTGTCGTTGAACTTTACAATTTATGGTAAATGGTTTTTGGATTAAAAAGTTAAATCTTAAAGTAGTTACTACGTTTTTAGACACATTCGTATTTACGAATACATGTAATTTATTTAAATAAAAAGAAACTTCTTTAGAATTATCGAACATTGTTTTTGAAAATTGTTTGATAACGCAGACATTACTAAACTTTTAAATTTCTAACCTATCCGAATTCTAGGGAGAACTGAGACATTATAATATTCCTAATATTTCATTATGACCGAGTGAAATTACAAGTATAACCTTGCATATAGAGTGATCTCATTCTAAGGTCGTTGTTTCAATATCTGAAAGGTCATTCTGTGAATAAATAACTTTGATGTCCTCGAGAATCGGTTAGTCCAACGTTCGTCCTACTCCACCCCGGCTCTTTTGTTCGATTCAACGAACAAAATCGACCAAAGAAGAGATGTCAGCATCATAAAACATTGCTGAGCAAGGCGTGACCTCATTAACGATCCAGTAGGTGTTACGAGGGTCGTAAAAATCCCTACTAAATTCCAGAATTAAGCCTCCTTTGAGTGTCTGTCATATCCATTTATAAATTAGCCGAGCCGAGACGCCAATGGAGTAACTGTCTCGAAAAGAAAATGGATTTGTGCGATGGCGTCGTCACGCTTGACTCACAATGTATTTTAGTTGGCGCTAATTACTTTTTGATGAGAAAAGACTGAGTAATAAGATTATGAGATGCATTAAAAGTACGTGGCATATTCTATTTTTTCTTTATAAGTACGCTATTGCTACGTATATCGCATGAGTGGGACGTTGTGGGACGATACGTTCGTTCGCCCAAACACAACTACAGTCATGAATTTCGCAATTATTTACGAAATAAATGAGATCTTTCTGTGAGATTGTTCTAACAAATACACCGAATATTTCTCTCAAAGAAAAATATTGAATTGATAAAAACTTTTGAGCGTCCTAAACTGATATGACAGCTGGATATGCCGCCAGAGACACATTTTTTCGTCTTATGACTAATATTCCTTTGGAAAATTTTATGTTTCATAGATAGAACACTTCTTCAAGTATACTAATTATGTCAATTTTATCGTGTTGTTTTTGGTCTTTTCGTTTAATAAAGTGAACCTTATGGAACAATCGTTAAGATCTTTAAACGACATAACCAAGTTTACAAATGCTAATCTCGCTTCTGTCGAGGTTAGTGCGGAATTGTCTCCACCATCACAATGAAAAGTTTAATTTCAAGCTTGTTTGCTTTGGCGCCCTTTTGAGGATCTTACTCTGATTCAACATTGTATTCAAACGCTAATTCTGCATTACCATTGATTGTAACAATGTCTCAATTATGGTAAGTTTTATTATTAATTGCTTTCAAACATTCATCAACGTTTCACTGTCTATAAATTCGTGACTTTCTTTTTCATTAGTCAATAGTTCAATTACCTGCGGATTAAAATATTCACAACAGTAGGTTTGAGGTTTTCTTATAATGAAATATTTATAAAAAAAATGAGTGTTCAATTAAAGACTTTAGACCTATTGGAATAATTTTTGTTGCTATATCAATTTAGATAATAATAATTAGTATAAATGAAAACAGATTAAAATTTTTCGAGTATTGTTGAGTGTAACTTTATCATATTCATGATTATCCAATTAGTTCGTACTGAGAGGCTCGATGAAATAAATAAGCAACGATCAGAGATAAGTATCGCAACGTTCATGGGGAGTGACGTCGATTTACTGATAATGTCATCGTTGATATTAAAGCTCGTGAATATCGGTGGTAGCAGAGCATTCGCGTTCATTGCTAACTTGATTTGACAACTTGTTATGCAATTTATTGATTACTAGTTTTTATCAGCGACATTCCCCATTCCATTCCATTCAATAAGGCTTGATTTAATAAAGTAGGTACGTATATTATTAAAATCGATTAGTCATGTAAATCCGGTACGTAGATAGAAGTCAATTTAATACTCGTATTTACAGTGTTTTGTGCAGTGACGGATGAGGATATGACATTATTTGTTTTTATATCCAAAATATCAAAGTGGCGATTAAATGAAAAAATCATAATACACTAACTAGTACAATAGAAAGAGGACTCTAAATAAAACAGTATGCCAAGTCGACTGGTCGTATCTTCTCTCCATAAGAAGTTAGCTGCTCTAAATAGTGGGGCATTAATAAATAGTTAAGCTTTATTGTATGTAAATTAATGGTAATAATTAGCGAAAGTTCTAAGAATAGAATTTTCAGTAACAAAAGCTTGAGTAAACAATTTATAGTGTTCTAAAATAACACAGAAATATATCATGTCATTCCAATATTCTGGAATCCGGGTATGATATCCATCATCAGAGTCGGTGTTCCGATAAAACATCGATGTGGCAGTCCCGGGACGGTACGGAGGGCTCGTACCGGGAATGTCTCCAGGGACAACCCACGTCACCTCAGCCGGTTGCGGTTAACTTATTCAGAATGAGGGAATTGACGAAAAGTCAGAGGCTACATTTACGATTTTATGGTGTATTCGCTTGTAACGTATATATTGAAATTTTCAGAGATTAAACACGATTTAGCTAGATTTTGTAGCTTGTAGATTTTGTAGCGAATTGTATTTAATTTCTGATGTAGTCTGAATTTTTTTTTTCAAATATTGTAAATACGCAATATATAACGTAAAAAAAAACATCTAAAAATATGATTTTTCTGGCAAAATAAATATGGACAAAGGCACTCATCGCTTATATTAGTATGCTTAATACAAAGCCTGAAATCTATTTGAGGAATATCAATAAATCATACTCAATTGAATTAGAAATATAAAAAAAAATATATCTTAACATAAATGATTAGTATTGAACGGAAAACATCTCTAAATACGGAAAATTCCTCTTTACAGAAATACATAATTTAATTATGAGTGTTAATAATTTAGAAATAGATTCTATTATCGTATAAATGAAACCTTTGCGTCACATAAGGACAAAGTACTTAGTAACTCATGCGAGCGTAAAGCCATTGTTCTCTATAAGGACATCGCACGAATTGAATTAGTTATGAAGTAACGGTATAGTCAATAAAGGTAAGTTTTAATTCACTGGTACAAACGCCATTTGACACAAATCTCACTAGACAATGTTAAAACAGTGGTTTAAGCGTTAGGCTATAATTATGACTGTTATAATACAAGAAACGATAGGCATCGTTTTAAAAAAACCGCTACATTTTATTTTTTATTGCTCACATCAGTTAGGTTATTTTTGAGTAATTATTATGTTAAATATTTAGTCTCATGGAAGGTCTCTCCAAATACGTCCACGTCCAACGTGGACGTATTTGGAGAGTCTATATACACAAAGTGTAAGTAAGTGTATTGCTATGTGGTACCGGCAAAGAATAGGCCACTTCTCTTCCCGTGGGATTCGTAAAAGACGACTAAGGGAACTTAACGATAGAGGGATGGCCAGAAGCGTCCCTCTTAAAACATCACTAAAACATGACTGCGGTTGCTAACCCGCTTGCTAAGCGTGGCAACTACTGGCAAAATCTCCGTTACGAGGCTTATTTCAGCAGTAGACAGTTAATGGCTGATGTGATGACGTATCCAAAAGAAAGTTTGATTGACTAAAGCACAAACGAAATGACTGATACTAGAAATACATTCAGAAGTTCGCTATTATGAGAGAGCTTGGAATTCAAAGCGTGAATTTTCTGAAATCCGTCTGGATCATGGTTAGTGGTTCCGTGGGAGTGACGCCAAAGGAAACGATTAGTAATATCAATCTATTATTCCTCGAAGATTTACTGGAAATTATTGCTTTTCACATATTAGATTCATAGAATATATACGAACATATAAATGAAGACTGTAGTCTTCAATTACTTTTAAGAAAAAATCTAATTATATGTATAATAAAATTTTCTTCTTAACGCCTACCTATATGACATTTGTCGTTGTGTCGTGTAAAGGGCAACAGTTTAATTATAGTAACCAGTCATTCCATCTGGAAACAATTTTAATGAATATTATACACTGAAAATGTTTTCAGAGACCGTTTGAACTGTATATAATCTAACATCTCTTGGGAATATGTATTTGTAATTCGTAGATAGAAATGGGACTGTGATATGTACATATGCAAATATTCAAATTGACGATCAACATTATTCAATAAGGAAAGTAGATTTAGATGTTCGATTGCTACAGCTCCTTATCACGCACAAGGTGACAGAACATGAAAAGGAGGTCGTAGATGGAGTAAACATGTTTATGAATAACATTTTGAATCGAGCCGTGCAAATTATAAGCAATGTGAACAAGTAACCATATGGTTACATAACATTTATCATTGTTTACCCTTGATCTATGTTTGATATAGAAGATAAACTAAATAATCAAAGAAAATAAAAGAAAAACAGATATTGTGAAAAAAAAAATTCAACTTTAGCGATGTAACGTAAATGAAATTGAAGAGGACGTGACAAATTCTAACTGTTACCAATAAGTATACACCAAAAGGTCATTCAAATGCAAGAATATAGTAGAAATAAAAAAAATATATAGCTAACAAAGATCCAAAAGACCATTAAGTACGGATCGGTACTATGCCACGGAATGAAATTGTCTAGCAATCATATTATTGGGAGCACATCAGAGCGATTTGTAACAACAAGTCATGAAAATTTAATGTCCTAGCTGTAGTTCTGCGAAGTGAGCTCTTCGCCAGGTTGGCATTACATTTTTATATTAGATACAGAAAACTGTTTTGTCAGATCGCAATTGTGAAGTACATTTGTAAATGCAAAACGAGAATAGTATGAGATGTAGTTAATATTTTACAAAGGTCTCTATCGTATGTCGGTTTAGAAAATATATAATGTAATGTGTTTTGTAGATCCCCAGTAATATATTTATGAAAGTTAGTAAATATTTATGTCGTTTTTGAACTAGCTATAATAATAACAATTAATTTTTAATTCAGATAACTTTGGTCCATATTTGTTATAAATAACCGATGATTACGTCCATATGGTCAGGCGAAACATTTTTTTTTTTTTTTTTTACAACACAGGGGACAAACGAGCATGCGTCTCACCTGATGGTAAGTGACTACCGCCGCCCATGATCACCCACAACACCAGCGGCATTAAGAATAACTCTTTTCTTGAAATGTTGTCGTATCGGTTCATATCTGGAAGTTGATTAAAGAAGATTGTGGAAGAAAATTGAAAAACGGAAAATTCCATAACGTTTGGGAGCCGTTAGAGATATAATAATATATTTATATTAATAAAGATTGTCAGATAATTCGGAAAATTAAAATTGGGGTAGAGATAAAATAATATATTTATATTCTGACTGTGGGCATCAACACAAATTCAATGGTAGAGTGTTTATGTAACATTTAACCTATTTTAGCGCCACAAAATTTATTAGAACGTTTTTTAAAACTTTTTTATTTTATTAACATACAATAGCTTGCTTTGCTATATGCAACGACTTGTATTAACGATTTTGAGCTGTCAAGTAGGGGCATATCTTGTTCGTACAAATCTTGGTTCAACGCAAAGAGCCACGCATCATGCAGTAAGGCTGTCTCGCTGTTGCGATATAACCGTCGTCTATTGACAGGAACGACATCGTACGCACTATAATTCTATAGTGCTCATGGCATCCCTCAATGCGTCACTTTGTAAGTAAAACAAGCGTGATGTAAAAGAATCGCTACAGTACACACATGTCCATAGTTTATAGGTATATCTGTGCTTCATCACGCTGTGTAGTTTGTGTCAGCATGCGTGCTAATAAGCATAGGAATTATGGATTATTTGATTACTAATCTATATACAGACCATCTGTGGGCGATGTGTACAGCTTCTTGCACAACTCCTGCGGACCACCGAGCGCGTTGATCTTGGCCAGGCCCTCGGCGCCGCGGGACTCCATCAGCTCCCGAAGCTGCCGGAGCGAGACGCCATACTGCGCCGGCCGCCCCTCCACCGTCGCCATGGTGCCGGGCTCGCGGCCGCCGCCCGCACCACGCCCGACAACCCTCTAGCTCTGGAACAAACGAAAAAAGAATCATCAAAATAGGCTCAGAATAGTCGTTTTAAAAAGTATTTCAGTCATATTATCAGTCTATTTCCGTGTGGTGACGGAGATACAATATGTCACTACCACCTACGATTTATCTTAATAAGTTAGGTCAGTCTAGTTCTCCCACGTTGGATCCTTTTATTTTAAGCATAGCATTTGATCTATTTATATGATTAATTTTTCCATCCGTTCTTATACAACAACATTTTTAGACTTCTTTCAAACTAACGTACATTCGAGCTATTGTATATTTGATAATATCACTTTATTTGTGACTAAGTGCTAGGTCTTATTTATGAGGTCTACAATATAGTGTATATGGATTTAAATAGATGTCACAATTGCATATTAATTAATTATATTCTTGTTAATTTTTAGCTCAAAATAGAGCCTATTCAGTTCAATTCCGAGTCTCTTTTTATAAAAGCAATATAGTTGGTATTTGTGAGCTTAATGTAGGACAAGATTTTTAGACAAGGCAAATAGTTTATTAGTGATGGGCTTAACTTTTATATAAATGCCAGTACTTAATAAAACTACACGTTGTTCTATAATTTCTATTTAGTTATTATGCCCTTTGCCTGCATCCTTCCACTTTCATATCGTAAAATTAATGAATTATGAAAATTATTTTCATACGATCCTATAATTCAAAATACTATGGTTTGTTTCATTTTATTTTGATATCGACAGTTACCCGGTTCCTGATACCTCCTTCCAAAGTTACTCTTGCACTACAGTTTATGATATCGCATTATTTATGACTCGGCATTAGGTCCTATCTCGTCTTCCCACGTCACGACGTGCTACGAATCTATTGATGTCCATTTACAATTCAGATTGCGATGACATAAAACTGTTTATCGATGGTCATGTTATTGGGATATCGTTTTAGGTTATCTCTGTTTCCAGCAGATTCTTTAGATAGAATACGTTATTCGCCGTTTCCGCGGTATTCTTGGTATTCTTTCTTTATCGCAAAAGATCAATTTATAATCGAAATTTCAAATTTTTAACCTTATAAGTTTTCCATGACACAACAAAGATAGCCATTAGAGTTTTACCATTGGGTTCGGAGCTCGGAATTCTGGATGGAAATTGACTGATGTATTAAAATACACAAGTCAATTCGTCAGTTACTCAGAGCTTTATATTTTTAATTATATTTAAAATTAAAAAGGTCCTGTCGTGATATTTTTACATTTTATAAGGTAGTATTCTGTGTAAGGAGAATGATTGATTAATTTTGCTAATGCAGTTGAAAATATCGGAAATATTATGTAAGCAACTACTATTAGTGCAACGTTAAACGGGGGAGAAAGACGTAATATCATGAGTACAAAGTTTCGTCCGAACTCGTCACGCTATTTGTTTTATATCTACTTTGATTTATTAGTGTTAGTTTCCCCCAATTAGATCATAGTAATCAGCACGTCTAACATGATGAATGATCACTGACCTTCTTACTGTGTTCCTAGTGACACAATTCAATTTGGTCGATGGTCCATGTTTGTGTCTTGTAGAAGTAACTTACTATTATGATAAATCCAACTATTAATTAATATAAATGTGATAGTTTGCGAAGATGTTTCAATCTTTGCTACTCAATCACCCTTAAATCATTGCACAGAATTGATTACAATTTGGTACGTAGATGGATCATACCTTGGATTAACATCCAGGATATTTGAAGTTAGTTACTGACTAAATCTCGCTTTGGTAACTAGACATAGTTCGAGATTGTTTTTTACGTAATATTTTATCACATCAAAATTGGATTGAGAACGAACCATGTCCAAAATTATATTATGAATGTGGTTTAACTAGCTACATTAAAAATCCTAGTTAATTTGGGTAAAGTCACTGTTTATAGTCTCTATATGTGTACACGTACTGTTTATATTAAAAAAATAGTCTTGAAGTTTTTTGGAGATAGAATAGATCTTAGAGTTTAGCTAAAGTGCTGAGCTTAAAAAATGGTTATGTCGTATAAGGTGTATATGCCATGATGATTTTTTAAAGAGCATAATAGAAGAAAAAATAGAGGATAAAAGGGGAAGATGAAAACGGACAACTACATGGGACAGATAAAGGAAAATTTAGGAACAGGAAGGTCAAAGATATGGCCTGGCATAGAGTTGGCTAGAAGAGAAAGCATGAATTAGTTGCCCCGACGTGGAAACCGACGACCGAAGTGGAAACTCTTAAATGAGTAGAAGTTCTTGGATAGTACGTTACCATGTCTAATATTATGCTCGACGAAACGTGAGCATGTGGGGTGTAAACTCATCACCCTATTCACACAACTATAGCAGTCGATAAATACCTCTGATGCTTACCCCACTAGGGATTAGAGTTAATAATTTATTATTTTAAGTCTTATATATCAGTTGACACTCTAAATAAATCACAGACTCAACAAACTGTTATACTTTATTCAAAACAAAATTTTCCCCTAAACGTGTCCCTCATAATCGGTGCCATCGAAATTTTTTTGAGTGGGGTTTAGCGGTGAGGGGCTGACAATTATGCAGTTAACAGCTATGAATATTGGACGTGAAAGCTTTTATCTTTCATAAATGTCATATTTTGGTGGAAAATTATTATGGCACATTACACAATTAAATATCACTGGTAATGAGATAAGCTGTTTGTTTGATTGTAATATGGAAGGGGATAGGAGGCTTTCGGTAACCGGTTCATTGTGTATGTATGTATAGTTGTTATTATCTATCTGAATTGTAATGGTATACTAAGGATTCTAATTTACAAAAAAATAAATAGAATTGTATGGGACCAACAGAAAAGTAGAACTATTGCAAAGAGAATTATCATACCTGATACAGAATTGACGAAGATACCGTGTAATATGTTAAAAAAATTATCTATATTTATATTTAAATTAAAATAGTTAAAGGTGATATTAATCAAATTCCAATGTTGAATGAGACTTTCAAATGTTTCTCCTAACCTTTCTCAAATGTTACATCATTCATTATCAGGACATGTTTGTAAGCACGAGCAGTGCACACAGTTGTAAGTTAGATTAATAGGTATAAGGAAAGATTTAACAACTATATAATAATTATTTATAGAGTAAAAGTACATTGGCTCGTTCTTCGGATGAAAAATAAATTCGTATATATTCTTTGTAGCATTTGTAAAAAAAGATATACAGTGAAAGTACGATTTGTTCACAAATTTCTTGCAGTTTATCAAGTAGATTCGTAGTTCTGCATTTTGTTATTCTAGCCAAATTTTTATTTTATGTTAATATATAGGCGAACTTTCAATCAGGTAGGCCGTCAGCTTGTTTGCCATTCTAAGTTGTATATAAAAAAAAAAGAGTTTACATGAAATTTATGCCGAAATAAGTTACATTACAACATTAAAATAACATTACAGGTAGTATTCGAAAGAATTTTAATGATTTTGTGATAAACTAATAGCATACGGTTTTTGCAAAATCATAATAAATATAAAAATTGTGGATAAATAATTTTCAACAAGATGTAAAGGATTACTTACGGACTTTATTTATAATTTTATTCTACAAATATTAAAATAAAACATTTTTAATTGCAAATATAATGAACAAAAGTGAGTTTATCTCTAATAATAGACCTGTCTGTAGTCTAGACTCTAATTATTGGAGTATTAGTATCATCGTAGCAAAATTCTCAGAAGGTTGGATTCGCAAAACGTCAGCAAATTTACAGATAAGTTGCAAATACCTACGTACACAAATGTGTGTGTGGGAAACGTTAATTTTAAGATATTAAGCAGGCAGTGTGCTACATAAAATTAAGATAATGAAAAAGGTAACTTGGGTAAATTAAGAGATTTATATAAATAAACATATAATCCGAAACAACGGCAGACGGTGGACGGAAGGGACAACAGGACAGATAATAAAGACATTACAAAAGTACTTGAGATATATTCTGAATTTGATGATAGAGTTATATACAACTGGAGCATATTGAACACCTGCGCTAGCAGTTAACACCATTTTTATAGCCCTACAAAATCATCTGATGCCTATTGCAATGTTATGCATAATTTAAAGGGCTGTTGGGAGTTAATAAAATGGGCGTCCGTAAGCTTTCTGCTATAAGAAATGTGGTTATAACATCTATTTTTGCAATATACTTACAATATTTATGGCTCTCATAAAATTACAAGGATATGACAGCGAGAAAGAGGGATAAAGTTGCCAAATTTAATAAAGAAACAGAGGAAAGAAATCTTTTGTAATGTTATTTGATACGTTAGCTGAACAATGTTTATTAAAATCTACTATTTAGATTATCTGGGCCACTACTACATGGTGGGTTACATTAGTGCTTGTAAGTAGATTACAAGTACAAAGTAAGGCCTTGCCAAAAATAAAGGGTTAAGTACCCCATAAAGCGAACAGTATACACAACGCGAGGGGGGACTTGGGGAGGGGCGTAGTAACTCCGTATTTTATGAGCAACATTTTGAGTATTTCGAGCGGAAATTATGTTCGCCGTAGCGACATGTACGTAAACTCCAGATCTTTGCAGATTGTTTATTGTTCCTGTCAAAGTTTGCTTCGCTTCATAAGCAATTAAATTATTAGCCAGAGCTAATAATTCATCACTGTCTTCCCCGAGTAAACAAGGGTTAACGTTACCTTCAGATTGGTACTATTATAAGCATTGTTATAAAATTAGATCATCACGTTTCTTATCTAAAATACTTTTCCATAATAAATCCATAAGAAGTATTTAAATATTTCAATCTTACATCGAGTGGTAGTGAAAAGTAAATTAATTTTTTAAACATTAAATTTAGAAGAAATTATATAAAATGACTAGCTGATGTTTTACCACCATTAACCGGTTCTATTTTTATCGGAATAAAAACTATCTATCTCACAATTTTGATGAATCATAACACATTAACAAATTTTTATTCGGATCGATTGAGCGGTTTCAGAGCGCGAACTAATCGACACGGAATTCTTACATATTAAGATTAAAGGCATCAATATTCTAATTCTAATGACCTTATTTACAGGTTCAATATTATAAACAACATCTAAAGTACGTGTTCGCTATTAACCCCTGGTAAAGAGGGATGAGCTGAGAGGGCGCCCCCGACAAGGGGTTGCCAGCATCCGGGTTGAGTGGCGTTGAACGGCCAGCAATTAGGTCGGCAGAGTGGCCAGCTTTGTAAAATGCGCTGGCTCGGAGTTTGAATCTCAGTTTTACAGATATCACTGTCTTTGGATGTTCATTTAAAACAGAGTTGATTTAATATCAAGATATAAAACAAAGGAAAATAGGTTAATATAATTATCAAGTCGATGTTTCAATCTTTATTTTGTCGATATATGTAGTAATAAACAGTCTAAATAGAAATAGTTAAGATTTTTAATACTTTGTATTATTGTCTATTATGTTTAATTTTTGTTTCTGCCTACCCTAATGGGAGACAGGCGTGACAGATATGTAGATGTATGTATGCGTACATACTACATGTACATGCATATACACGCTATATAACGAATAGTAAACAGTTACCTGTACTACTAAAAAATCTATGTTAAATGATACAATGAATCCTGTTTACTACTCAGTTTGGTATAGAAGTTAATGCTAAATTCTGTGTTTTTGCAGACATTCTTTGAGAATAAATACATTTTTACTATTCTACTTTTTATTTATACAATATCAATACCATTCTTTAATTATTCAATTCCTTTAAGTGGTCAGCATCATTGCCATGAAGATATTTTTAATGTAGTTGTAGATGTATAATGGTGCAATGATCAGAATGAGAAACAACCAAAATAAAAAAAATAAAAAAAAAACTCCAACCTTTAGTAGCTAGAAGCATATAAGTCTCTCTTTAATATCCTTAGCATCAAATTTAGGCTCTAACAGGAATGAATTTCTTACAAAATAGAAATTAATAAATCGCTGCCGACAACGGCAGCATATAAATCTCTCAGAACGCTTGACGTTTGACATTTGAAAATACTTGTTACTTAGCAAATGTCAAAGTATCGGATAATAATAATTAAATAGATCTCAATTAAACGCAAGTGAAATTGCTCGGTATTTTCATTTCCAGATAGCGTTTAGACTAATTCTGAAAATTTACACAAATTTAAAAGCATACTACAAACAACTCTAACTGATAAATCTTCCAAATTGTTGTAAAAATAATAATCTTAGAGATTATGTGAAAGTGTCTTCTTTTGATGACAGTAATTTTGAAGACCACTTATACTTTTATCTTATCCGTTTATGAAATGTTTCTCTTGCTGCTTCAAATGATAAATGTACAGCCAATTTAGATAATACAAGTTGAAGCCAAATAAATCCACTAAGCCTTTGAATTTCAATAGAAACTATAGGTGATGCTTAGAAAGCTTTTCAAAGGGTAGTTTTACTATGGCTTGTACATTTCGATTCAAAAGCGTACAGAAAGCGGGTATAAGTGGGTCAATCATAGCGTTTCAGTGCAAACTTGGCACAACGAGGCAAACAATCTCGATTGAAAGTGCCCCTAATCGGTTACACTGAACAGGATTAATCGATGTGTGCGGCTTGCGTACGTGGTCGCGATTGATTAATGATTCGAGAGACCTTGATGTATTAAAGTTGAATTTTGCTTCTCTAATTACATTGACAATCTTTGGTGTTGATGAAACTTTGCCATTGATACATTCTTTTCGTGAAATATCCTGCAATACATTACAGAAAAGTTAATATACTATGATATAATGTGATGATTTATTTATTATTTAAAAATCTAAAGCAGACGCTGATAGGTAAGAACGTGCATTTAATCACTTAGTCTTACCACCAACTAAATATATAATAACCATGTCGTAAAAAGTCAATTAATAACACCAGAAGTTAATAGAAAAAGTCAGTTATTATTAATTAACTTTATCACATTAGTTAGATTAAATTAGTATATTAATAATAAAGAAGCAATCAATATAAGGCATGATTTGTTTGAAAGTCTATTTTTAATATGTTTAATGTGGTGTGGCGACATAAATATTATTCGATTGTTTTATAGTATGCTTATCTGATAGGATATAGATATGGTTTCTAATAATTCATTGTAATAGAAAAGAACACAATTGTACTTATTAGAATTTGAGGAAGAGTAAATATAGACAAAGCAACAACTCGACAGACTGAGACAAGCCGAGCTGCCACTAAATTGAATATTCAATCAGGAAACCACATGGCCCAAAACAAGGGGGACTGAGCAAGAGAGTATTCGTTATGGGGAGCAATCGTAATGTTCACAACTCTTAACCTTAAGGGATCAAGTAATAAGAATTAATTTCTAAAGAAAGCAGAAATGTTTCTTATAATTCACATAAAATAAATATATTTAAACTGAAAATAAAAATGTAATATAGTAAAACACGTAGCCTTTTTCAATATAAAGACAATAAACATTAATACGTAAGGACGGTCGTAAATCAACCGAAATGTACTTCCGTACACGTAAACTGGAGAACGAGTGAAGGTGAAATTGGTAATACATAGATAAATTATAGTTCCCTTCAATAGTTCTGATGTACTGGTGAATCGCGTGCTCACGAAGGCTTTATCTTGGCCACACCTGCTGTTTCGCAAGTAGGCTGGGCGGATCAGTGTTGGCTAGGTTAATTTTTGCAATTACTAAAGCTTTATGGGCTATCAGATATTATATTGTGATAGCTGAAACACTTTAAGCAACAAATTTTACTTGTCTTGTTTTTGTGAATGAAATCTAGTTAAATCCGCCTGTTTGGATGCCTGTCTTATTTGTGTTTATATCACCAAGCAGCTGTGCTTTAATGACTGTGCAAATAACAAGGCACAAAGGCTCAGCTCTTAAGAACGGTAAGTGTATATTGTGACTTCATAATGTTATTCATGTATACCTATGTAATGATATATGTATGTATATCTATGTAATTTACGGCAATATTCACAATGTTCCATTAGGTGGGCCGTCAGTTTGTTTGCAATTTTAAATTGCACCAAGGAAAATTTGAAACTAGCTGTTTATTTATTTATTAAGCTGTTGAGTAAATAGGTAGGTAAAATGCTATTCAGTTATATCAATCGCGCGGTCCTCAAAATAGACCGAGAAATAATTACATGGGACAGATAAAGGAAATACTAGGTGCAATGTAGTATAGGTAGGTCAAAGGTATAGCCTGGAGTAGAGCTGGCTGGAAGAAAATGCATAATTTAATTGCACCGACAAGAGAAAACTTTTAAATAAAAAGAGAGGAGGTTCTCAAATTTTCACTTTGTGTTATTAGAAACAGAGAATGAACATTTGTAGATTAACCTAGAACACTTAGACGCAAGCCAATTCAGAAGTGTTAAAATGGTTAAACCTAGGAACCGTACCAGGGATCTCATTATTTACGCAAAATACAACTACCACTACGCCAAAGAAGTCGCCGATTTTATAACATAGGCATATTGTTCCCTTGGGAATTCAGCGGGTCCTTTCTAATACTCACCTACGCTTAACAAGAAACTTCTGTGCAAAATAAGACAGCGCTTCCTAAAGTAGGTCAATCAATACGTCCAATTATTGTACGACTACTACTTTAGTACTCACATAGTTTAACTAAAAACTCGGGCTTTTCAAAAATATTCTATATTTTAAGCTAGGATACGTAATTATAGTACATCTGTGTACCAAGATTCATTTAAACATCCTCTACTATTTATAATACAGGTTGAATTCCAAATCGTTAACATGCTTTTATGGGAGTGCTAATACACTGAAACTAAATATTTTGACAAAAAAAATGTAGTTCATAAACGATAAAGAGTTTGGTTCTTCTTGTCAAGTCAATAGAAAAGGCTCTAACTTTTTTGTCGTTTCTTTTGGAACAAAGATCGATTTTACTTTTAAAAGTCCTTGAAGAGGATACTAATGATTTTGATTTCGTATTGTAGGGTGATAAGTCTATGACAAAATGAGCATCAATTAAAAAAAGAAAATAAGAAAGAAATGATGTTATATCTGTACTAATCAATTAGCACGAAAGTGAATAAAAACGGACAGTGAATGATTCAAGGATGAGACGCGTGTTGAAAGCGTTTAATCATCCTCGATCGTTGTTTAATTAGCAAGTCTAGATTTCTAACGGTTGCCCAAGAGATTGGTAGCTTCACATAACATATTGTGTCGTAAAAATACTACACTAGAAACTCAAGAACAACTTTACTAGAATCATAACAAAAACATGATGATTTAAAGTAGCTTTATAAGCTTATGTTTAGGATTATAAAGTTCAGTTGACAATAATCTGATATCATTTCACCTACACTGAAAAGGAGAATTCATTTCAATAAGGTTTCATTTCCCATTGGTCTATGTAACAAAAGTCCGCCTAATCTAAGACTGAGGGTGGGAGAGGCCATTGAAAACATGGCAAAACTTTAATTAACTAAGAATTTAAATTTCAAGTTGAACATACTAATACTTTGTAAATTGATAGAGAAGTTAGAATTGAATGTCAGTAAGTACTACAAGTTGTGGAATAGACGTATCCACGTTTCGACGTCACATCCGGGACAGGCGAGCAGGAAATGAGCGGGCAAAGTTTACTAAGTAGATATTTTTTATATTAAATTTTAAGTCTGCTATTGAAATATTCGAGGGAAGAAACAAACTATCGTGGTATTATATTTAGTTATTTTACACTCTGCGGCTTTGGTCATGAATAACAATAAAAATCAAATTTAATAATGTTAAAAGAACTCTAGATATTAATACATTTGTGTATTCAAAATAATTCAATAGTATTATCGTACTGTGTTGTAGTATGAATAGTAGGGAAGATTACAATGTTTTTTATTTTATTTTTTTTCCTTTTTTTGTAATCAAAATTTTGCATACAATTATTTATTTAAACATATACATATTTCTACCGTGAAGCAGTTGTGTTTGCATGGCTGTGTTTCGGTTTGAAGGGTGGGATATGGCGTGAATTTACAGGGTACAGAGGAATAACATCTGAGTCCTCAGGAATGGCAACGCATGGGGGTATCATGGGTGAAACAGTATACTCTGTTATGTCCATGGTACTGCTCATGTCTATAGGCGACGGTTACCACTTTCCATCAAGTGGGCCGTCAGCTTGTTTGCCATTCTAAGTCGTATAAAAAAAATAAAAAAAAGGAAAAAAAACTAAATTATTAATTTTCATATACGCGATAAATTGCGATACCTGTAATTGAATATATTATATTAAAAAATATAATATAAATTGCGTAGTCTGGCAAAATTTCCTAAGGTTAACACTTCCTAATTTAACAGTATATATACGTAAAAGAGATACTATCAAAGCATTAGCATTGAGTTAGCATTCAGATCGCGTTCAACGATCGGTCACATTCTTGAAATATACACGTAAAAAGGTTGTATAATAAAGTTTACACGTCTTTGTACGATGTGCTGTTATAAGAAAGAAAAACAGTTTTGAAGAAATAAACATTTTATGTTCTTATATTGTTCTTGATGGTGGTGATGATGATGATGATGGACAGATATACGTTCTTAAGAAGAAATTATTTTTTAAAATCATTATACATAATGAAATATATAAAATGAAGATATTTAATAGAAAAGAATAGTATTTTTTTGCTAACTGTGTACATACATATAGCAGTAAAAATTGCTTTTGACTTGACAAGACACAAAACATAAGTATTAGATAGATCCATTTAGCGAAACAAACACTTTAAAAGATACATATTAAGTTTATTTAACAAACGAACTAACTATATCAAAACATTGGACACATCCGCACAAAACACTAAATAGATTTAGCTTTGAATGTGGCAGCATGCCGCTAATATCTTGATGAGACCAATCCATACATACTACTGATTTAAAAAGTTTCAAATATTCAGGGTGACAATATAGTTACCGACTTAATCAGTATTCGTACCACGGAACTGGATACCAAGGAAGTGAGTGTGACTTTAGTACCGTGACGATAACGCTAAAATGCGGCATGAATGTATAACAGAATGGAACATGGACGATAATATCTTTAATATTTAGTAATAGCATAATGGTCGAGCCATTTGCGATGTACGTACCGTTTTTTTTTTGGTTAAATAAGTTGAAAATAAAACATAAGAAATGTCAATTGCACCCATTTATAAAATCATTGAAATACCTGAGGTAGTGCCAAATGACAAACTCGGATACTGAGTAGGGAAATCTCATTTTGTTTTCATTTAGACAATATGCAAAATTGTGCGAAAGTTTTGTTGTAAAGAAAAATGGATACTTTAATATAGAGTATATAAATGATTGACACGTATAAGATATTTTAAATAAGTCGGATAAAGGACCAAGACCTATTGATAGTAATGAAGAAAAATTGTATTTTTAATCCAATTATAAAAGGAATTCTATAGACCATTTTTTCTTTGTAAATAATTGAAATTAGTTTAAGGTATAGTCCGAATCTATTTACGTCAAAGATTTTTCCTATAAACTTAGAATTCTATGCAGCTACCAAGATTATAAACACGAGTAAACATATTTTAATATTGTGTGTTAAATACTTATTATTCTACGCTATATTTTATATGAAAATTCATCAAAAATTTAGGACAAAAAGATCTCAATATATTCAGTTTCTTAGATGATAGGAATAAAGTTCAACTTGAAAAGAGTCAAGCTTAAGAGTCGTACACGCTGTTAATATATAGACCAACATTATGCATTAGAGTGAGACAGAATTACAGATGCTTCTATCTCACCTCGTGGTTGACTCATGGTCGTTGTATTCATATGTTACTAGGTTAAATCGAGAGGATATTTGTAAAGTGACTGTATTATTTACAACTTTCACGCCAACTTTAATTCGAGTTCATCAACCGTGTGAATAATTGATAGATTGATAAATATGTGAAGACCTCTTATTGTCTTCATAATAAGTATTCATATTATGTTCTATTCTTTCTGATGCTTTATTATAAACATATTTTAATGTAGCAGTAGTGTCACGAATGTTTCGGTCACAGAATATTAAAGTAAAGATAAATCATTTCCAATTCATAGTATGTTGTGTCAGTCTACCTTGGATTTTGCTTTGGTGCATCGTGATTCAAACCACGTGCACGCCGGATTAAAGCAACTCAGACTAATCAAGATTTGAATCGGGTTGTCTCTTCAACTCTCCGGAAGCAGGCTTTGAATAAGCCCGATAAATTTTCTAAGATACCTATTTTGGTAACAAAATTCTTGGTATTATATTATAAGGACTTGACATTTATGAATATTCATTGAAAATTTCGAAATGTAGACTTTTAGCTTATTGCCCGAAAATAGTATGATCAATTTAAAATATCAATTAAATATTAATTCTGAAACATTAAAGTTTATTAATCAATTTAATTCACAATGAAGCAACCGAATATTGGTTAATTAATCTACGTTTAAAATAAAAATTGGTTGTTTTAATACTATTAAAATCGTGAATAAATTGCGCGTTAACAGGGGTTTTCGGGTCGATTTAGTAGCGGTAAATTGCATTTATAGGTCGTTTACTGGCTATTTTAAGGTCAATATTGAGTTCATAAGGAGATTAATTGTTGTAACAGAAAATTTGATTTTGAATTCCCATTTAGCTATTTTAAAGAAAATGCGGGTTTGTTTTTTTTGTAGATTTTGACGGCAAGAATATTATGGCCGTATATGATAAAATAATGGCATAATACAAATAATTAAAGTACAGCTTTTAATGGACGACATTCTACTTTTAATGTAATTTAATTTAATACAAATTAAAATATTTTTTATTCAAATAGACTTATTAAATTAAATAGCACTTTTAAATGGTAATTATTTTTAATTTACTGCAGGGTTCGGAAGGTTGTTATCTGTTGAGAAAAGCCAGGAAGAAACTTAACAGTTACTCTTTTAAATCTCTGATAACATTAGTGTATTATAATTGTGGTACGGATCAAGTTTTGTTTAAGCGTAAAAAGCAATTTCTTAGTATGGCTTCATTCAAGCTGTAGGAACCAGCTGAATTTGTCCGCATAACGGATAACCAGAACACATTGATTGACAGGGATATAAAGTATATGCGTTTCTGCAAGGCAAATACTACGGTATGCCAAAATTTATGACGGTTGGCCGAGTCCTTAAAGCACCGAGAGCTATTAACAAACAAATGTACATTTATAGAACAGATGGATTTAGGATTTAGAACAGAGTGATGGTTGTGAAATTTAATTTTTCGTAGATACCCGTCAATTATTTAAATTATGTTCCACATGACTGAAGTTGTGGGAAACAGTATAAAATAAATAGTATTTAGCAACAAAATATTAATCATTTGTTTAATTAATGTAACGTTGAAATGCAATATGAAATACAATTCGCAAATAGCCGGGTGGTCAATTACTGGAACTGCACGTTGGTTTAAGCTCAATTTAATCTAACGGAAGCTTGTTTCTACCCATAAATACACGACAAACTAAAATGTGACACAATGTCAACACAGTTAACCTGGAAACAATGTTGGTTGAAATTACCTAATAATAAATAGAACATTTTATGGAATGGAACTAGTATGTATGCTAGAAGTTGCTATTTAGAATGACTGAGTTTTAGTTTTGAAATTTAAAATACCTAACCAACATTGTCCTCTTATTTATTCACTTTTTAACGATTTCTTAACTAGGTAGACACAAAATTATCACAATGATTGGGACAATCTGTAGTCTTTGTCCTTTCCCTCCTCAATTACTAAATCTATAGTTAATATTATGACGATTTGTTGAGCTGGTATGGCACCGAAATGAAATGTGAGAAACGAAACAAACTCACTTTTATAACAATAGCAAGAATTGACATGAAGTAAATATAAAATCGGAATAAAAACAGATAAAGTTTTAAACCAGCAAGCTAACAATGTTAGCCATTGAAAAAGTAAGCAAAACTTCTGAACACATCGAGGCTATTAAATATCAAACGGTAGACGCCATTTTGAAACAAGAAGACAACAAAAACGGAGTTCGGTGAACTTTCTAGAAAATCACTGTAGCGTGACTATTAACACTATCGGAAGGTCGGAAGCCCTATTTGAGTATTTTGTCGTATCTTGTTATACTATAATGTCATGTTTTGCTTTACTAGGATTCTAAGAAATTTTATCAGGTAGATCGAAAGCTTTTTTTCTTAAAAGGAATAAAGGAGCACGCAGTTGATAGATACCACAAGGTAAATTTTTAACACAGTAAACGAGCTTCGGCATATAATGCAAATGGAAATTCCCAAAATCAATAGCCCCTCAAAAGGCGAAATAACTAAACCAACGTGACAAATATGTGAAACCAGCATGCCATGCACTTAGATCAGCACTCGGATACAGAAGTGCCATTTCGATAACTAACTTGTGTAGTATGCACGTTTAATTGATTGCAAATTGGTTTAGAGGTACATATGACCGCAAACACGTCGCGTCAATATAACTACACATATTTTTGCATAGCTTTGACATGAATTTCAGTAAATAGAACAAGTTTTTAATGGGTGTTAATAGAATGGTAACCTCATCTGCACTATTGGGATACGCTGGCGGGGCACCAGTACATTATGAGGTGAGGACGAATGCAAGTCAGTTTGCCTGAATTCAACAGGAATTAACCACGATAGTTTCCAGAGGGAACAGCGTGGAGGTCGCCCTGATAGGGTATATTGCTAGCAATAGGGCAATTATACTAACAATCCGTTCTCCTCGATTGTTGAAAAACCATTGATAGTTAATCTCTATCAATTATAGATCCAATACAAAGCGACCATTTGGTGGTTTTGATCCACCGCATCCGGAGATCCAAAATTAGAAACAAAACACAACGCAGAATTTGACAACATCAAAATCACCTTTTCACCACTACTTGGAAGGTATTTCAGGCCGAATTCACTAAATTTCACCAACTCCACGGGAAGATACCGGGCACATTAAAGGATTTTTTTTACACATCATAATAGCAATCACACGACTTCACCAATTTTTTTTGGAGAAGATCCTACTGAATCTGGGGTGCGTCCCAGGTTCTGTTAGTTCTTTTTCATGTAATGTAGTTGTATAAAATGTTTAGACTTCAATTAATAACATAGGTAAGCTGCGCTTTATTACTATATAAAACTTTAAAAAAATATACGTTTAAAATAATAATAATTCATTTAATTTTTTTAAACGTACATCAATCATTGCATAGATTTGTTTAAAACCATTATTTCGAATCACGATATACGAATGATTGAAATTGTTATGACGTTTAGGGCAGATGAATTGACGTTAATGGACAATAAATACTCGGGGATTATGACGAAACTAATGTAGTTACGTCTAGCACTAATATTTTAGACAAATGTTGAACATATAGTATATCTAACAAATACAATCACAAAACCCTTAATTAATCAACTTAAAATGGAATTAGGCACTCAGTTCGCTTCTTGGTTTCTTTCTGTATTTCTTCTTGCAATCACTCCCGGCTTCACTTCAGTTTTGGTCTCACACTTAGGGTTCCGTTCCTCAAAAGGAAACACGTACCCTTTATAGCATCACATTGTTGTCTATTTGTTTGTTTGTAAAGACTTTTTCACGGGAATGAGTGGGAGTATGAAGTTGAAATTAATATCAAATATTTAAATTTGCGGTTCCTATATACAATAGGTCAAAGGTGTATCCTTTGACATACGTATACCGTTGTCCTATACCCGTAGATCAAGAACTTCGGCAAGAAACAATGTCGTATAGCATAAGTAAAGAAGAAAAATCTGAAAACCGTAAATTTGTAATTACATTATTTATTTTTCAATTACAATTTGTATGGAATTCTTGATGCGCGAGTCCGACTTGCACTTAGCTATGTGTTTTTACGTTGAAGTCTCTACTTTTTTATAAAAAAAAAAAATCTAAAAATTTTCGGCCACTTTGTGATGCACGTTGCACAGTCGCACCCATACTCTATCAGTTCACATCATGAACAAGAATCCGATGATGGAATCATGACAATGACAATTTAAAATATTTGTAAAGAAAAAACGATCTTTCGCGTCGGATTATCAGATCGACAGTTGCTGTTTTGGTGAACGTAAATACTCAAATTGCCCGCATTTGCATTATCAAATGATCAATCGAGGCAATGATACAATAGGGGCAAGCTTACCGATTTCTCTCCGTTTAGTTTTGTATTTTCCATTACCGGAAAATTAATTGGAAATAAAACTGACACAGCATCTTTGGTATTTTCTGCTAAATTACAACTTTCTGAATTTAGGGTTGTGCATTATATGCACTTTTTTATTTTTTACTTTTTCTTTCTTTTCTATAGGTGCTTGTATATTACCAGATAATAATTTTCTTAAAAATCCTGTTTCTGTTTTGTCAATTACCAGTCTAGTCCTTTTGCTTACAGGAGTCTTGTTTTAATATAGTCGTAGGTGTCGTCTTCAGTTTAAAGCAAAATTTGACGATATGTGTTCTGAGTGGAAATAGCTGTTGTGACATCTAAATATTTGTGATCTAAAGAGATGATTATGTTTTATATATCATACATACATAAAGCTCCGCAAGTACTACACACGTATGGCGATGGAAATGTGGTTTAAGTCAAGGTAAACCACGACGCTGTCTTTTCTCTAAGTACTACTTTTGATTAATGACAATTTATTGATATACTTGAATTGTATTTGCAGAAAGGTTAAATAATTTTACAAGGACTTGACTGCTTATCACTATAATCTGTTTCAATAAAATTTTAGGTTTGCCAAGTTTTTTATGGTTGGTCACTAAATTAAATCAAATTAAAAAAAGTTGATTATTTTATTATAAACGATAATTTGAGGTACATATTCCGGAAAAGATAGCGTATTATCTGTCACTTCATATTTATACATAATGATAAAAACCACACGCCAACTTAGAAATTTCACTTCAAATTATCTTTAATATCAAAATAATTAACAAAAACCACAAATCCCAATCCTAGCGCCATCTAGTATTTCTTGTTTGACTGCCTCGGCTTCGTATGGCTTTTTTGAAAATGAAACAGACCGTATTGCTCGCTAATAATTTATTTATTTTTTCTATAGGTGAATTTTTTTTTAAATAGGTCATGTATTTTTTGAGATAAGCAATAACAAACAAAAAAATTAAATCTTTCGACGTTATAATCTCTAAATAAAATTAGTAACAAATCGAAACGATCAATCATAATTTTTTTTATTTGTACTACATATCTTACATTGAACATAAGGTAACAACAGTGACGTATCTCTTCTGGTCTTATAGAGACTATAGGTATATCGTTTAGTGCAACATAAATGCTATTTTCTCGAAACACTATCCGGGGTGCAGATAATTCGATTCGTGTGAACCTCATCACCTTGATACTAAAGTGGCAAATTTATCGCCAACGAACGGAGATAACTTTAATGGCGGAGGTAACGTTATGCTTGATATCATTACTTTTGTTGCTATTATGTTATCGGTAGAGGTTTTAAGCGACTTCAAAGAGGTTATTTGTTAGATATACAAAAATATATGTACTATTAATAAATATATGTACTATATCAGGTACTAATAATCCCTTGCTCACAACATTTATAAATAGATTATTTTATATGTAACTTACAAGTGCAATAAAGAATATATATATATATAATAATTAATTATTTTTGCACCATATATATTATGCTTTATATACAAACCCTGTTAGCATTTTCTCCTTTCGGGTTCTCAAGGTTGACTGCAAGAAAGCTCTTTACGGGATAAGTCCACCTGTGTACATTTTAGCTATATTCTAATATAAGTGAATGTACAAAAGCATATAAATAAACAATTATATGTGTGTATGTAATGTGTATATTACACGATGGTAAATATGGAATAATAACAAGAGAAAATCAAGTACAAAAATGCGAACTGCTTCAAAAACACATCATAGCGTTACGAAATCGCGGCCTAGAATCGAGTGGAAATCGATACAACAGTGTTCCGAGCGAGAATAGAATCGAATGGAAACGGAACGTGTCTCCGAATCGGACATCGGTTGAACAGGGTGACATATTGACAGGCAGTATATATATTGAGTATGAACGAGACGTGAATATAGAATATGCGAAGTGAAATAATCATTCGAGCTGTTCGTTTTTTATGATCTGTAACATTTCTATTACATTTTTTAGATGTGACGAGACTTTAAGGATAGGGAAAAGAGTCAGCATTATTTAATAGATAGATTTGGTTCGAAGAACAGAATTATTACTAAAAACTAGCTTATACCTACAACTTTGTGTGCATGACCGGGATGAATAGTAGCCTATGTCCTTTTTTATTTCATATAGTACGTACCTATATACTAAACATAGTCATAGGTTGAGCTGTTAAACCGTCAAGATATAATAAATAAACGCCCTTTTATCACATTTACAATTTCAATTTATTTTTACATACTTACTTTTATTTTCCTTAACTTTTTACGAATTCAATTTTAAAATGAATAAAATATATTAAAATGTTACATACCACGAGTGCGTGTCGCACCCGTCTTTCCGCCGCGGCGTATGGCTCCCTATTATGCTGCAGGTGGCGACCTGTAACAAATAAATATATTATTATTATCACATTATTAAGGCTATTTTGATATTTAGGACAACAAAATAAGTAACATTTGTTGGCTGTTGTCGTTATGGTGAACATAACGCTCCACCATGCGCACAGATTGTCAAATACACATAGTACAAGTTTTGCTTAGTTTCAGACTAGATGGCGCTGTGTTTACTGTGTAATGATATTTATTTTCTATTATTTATTTCGACAGAGATATCTGTTTATTTATTGGATGCATAGGTCATATGGAATGTCATGTAGAATATTTCATGTTCTTAGACATTTTTTTTTTGCGTTGATCGATAAATAAGAAATATTAAAGATATAACAGGAGAGTGATCTATTATTATTGCGTATGAAGGCTGGGTATAACCTTCGGGAATACATTATTGTATAAAAAAAGCAGTTGCTAACTTTAAGTCTGTTTTTATAAAATGGATCCTGTTATCCATGAAAATAAAATAAATACATACAATGAATCTGTATAAGTTAGTTATTCATTTGCTTCCATATTGTAATTTAACATTATTTTTATTTATTTTTATAATGTAAAAATTCACTTGCCGTTGTGTGACAAATTTGTTATAATAGTGAATAAAGAAATATAACTATATAATAGGTATATTCTAAATCTTGAGAAATCACAATTATGATGTTATTTTTCAAAAATAAACTACAAGTTAGATCCACGCTTGACGGTTAAAGAAATATTGATTAATTGTCGTTTCACATATTAGTGGGTTCACCTGTGTGTATTATATGGTGTTCTTCCGCATTGGCTTACGGATATTGCGTGCGTATTAATTATTGTGTCGTCGGCATTACCCTAAGGTATTATGGCCTTGACTGTAAATTGAATTATGGGGTCCGGACTGAGGAGTAATTTAACAAATACACTGTTACTATGAAAGTTAAGATACTAGGATTTT
The DNA here is from genome assembly GCF_026898425.1 of Galleria mellonella. Taxonomy (NCBI): domain Eukaryota; kingdom Metazoa; phylum Arthropoda; class Insecta; order Lepidoptera; family Pyralidae; genus Galleria; species Galleria mellonella. The sequence continues at coordinate 5,169,102 of NW_026442084.1, forward strand.
GATTAATTTATAACTATATCTATGTGATTACGTATATTTGTAATTCACATGTGAAATTATTTATCAAATATATTTACCTTCTCTATGTCTTGCAGAACTTCTAACTTTTATACTAAGTTATTTTTATATTTTTTAATATAAGTATTAAATCGAAAAGATAGGGAGAGAACATATCACGTCGATTATTAAAAAAAAAAATTGATATAACGGCAGGAAGATGATGATTAGTATTAAATGGGTATAAGATCAATTAAATTCACAACTTTTATTAAATATAAAAGCTTGTTTTTCAGCTTGCAAAATAGTTTATTTGTTGCATAATATAAACATAATTATAAGATATATGTTTCGTTAAAAAGCAACAACAAGGACAAATATTCTTATTTATCATTATAAAATTATCAAAATTAGTTTTAAGAGAATTGCTGAAGATGCTAATATACACACGAAAAAAATACATCGGAATTTAGTTTCGCATTCTTTTTGAAAACAACTTATAAAAGAGGTAAGGATGCAAAATTCTTAGCTAAAGAACCTGCAGGAGTGATTTGGCTGTAACACAACCTGATGTTGAGTAAAAATGGTAGGCAACTTTCAATAGAAGAGGAATTCAAAGACAAAAATGTAATGCTTCTTAATAAATATGAAATGTTATAGGTATGCATTTATTTAAGACAAGTCAGCCAATATAAACTGCAAACTTCATTAGATACCATCTTAATAAATAATATAATGAGAATAATAAAAACTTAATGAAATTTCTTCTCATTGTTTTTTATATGATAAATACACTTTCATTATCATCATATCAGGCTTTAATTGCCACATTTGGCATGTCTTATGCTTAAGACTTTGGAGATGTTTTAAGAGAGACGCTGCTGCCCATCCCTCGCCTTCCTTAGTCGCCTCTTACGACACTTATGGGAAAGGAAGGGGTGGCTTATTCTATGCCAGGAGCACATGGCCAAAATACACTTTGAAGACCATTAATTTTTATGTGAATTAACAGGTACGTTAAAGAATTGTGTCAAAAATAATATAACACTATACTAGTGTTACGCTATTAAAAATTAACCATATTTTGACGTCCAATTATTTCAAATTAATTATACTCGTAAAGCTACTTTGTGAAATTATAGGGTACAAAGGGCTAACACAATAGTTCTCAAGAATGGCAACACGTGAGGGGTACCTATCAAGGGCATCACAGTATATTTTATGATGTTTAAGGCATTATTCATGTCTGCAGACTGCAATTACTGTTATAGATAAGGTGATCTGTTTTCTGCCGTTCTAAGTATCATAAAAAAACTTTCCTAAAACGATATCATGTATTTTTTCAAACCACTTTTGTAAAAGGTTTTGAATTCACCTATATATATTTTTTGTGTCCTATTGTGTTACGTAATATTTTCGCTGATTCTAACCTGATTTCCAATTCTCTCTATATTTGACAAGCTTTACTCTTGTGTTACTCACACATAAATTATGTAACGATGATATCTGAAGAACATTTCTCATGTAAAATGAAAGTTACTTGGCATAAATGATAATGTTTTGGAATGTGCAAATTGCAATAGCGGCGGCAGACAGATGCCAGGCAGCCAGGCTTGGCTAGCTTATTTTTTCTATGGCTTCATTATATACTTTTCAATATATTTGCTGTCATTCAACTTCATTTTAATCACCGAGTGGTGTGATTTTTATGTTTATACTAAAATAGAAGTTTTTTTTTTTATACAACTTAGAATGGCAAACAAGCTGACGGCCCACCTGATGTAAAGTGGTAACCGTCGCCTATAGACATGAGCAGTACCATGGACGTAACAGAGTATACTGTTTCGCCCATGATACCCCCCATGCGTTGCTATTCCTGAGGACTCAGGTATTATTCCTCTGTACCCAGTAAATTCACGCCATATCCCACCCTTCAAACCGAAACAAAGGCATGCAAACACAACTGCTTCACGGTTGAAACACGAATAGGACAGAGGTACCCACCCAAGCAATCGACTTTTGTACAAAGTCTCCCTCTGGTTCTAATTTATGGAACTACTGGAGTCAGACTTAAAAATTATTTTTGTATATGATAGCTTATTTCTTGACGAAAGTTTATAAGCTTATTCAAAGTCATAATAGGTATTTACTAATCATAATAAAGATAAATATAGTCAAATTTTTATAAGTGATGAATATATTTTATAGCCATCTATAAATAACTCGTCGCTGTAATTAGTAATTAGGATTCTCGGTAAGAGAGATTATCTGAAGCCTGTCTCGGCTGAAGATAGGTTCAAATTATCGAGAACGTCGACTAATCTATCACAGTCGGGACGGAAGATTACCCCCATGGGACTATCTGTTAAATTGTTACTGATATCTTCTAAAGTTTCGAGTGTAAAACCAAATAGTCATTATTGGATATCCTTTTGAAGAAGTTTGACTTACTAGTATTTATCCGCGTCTGCGTGTTTGGGATATATTGATTTGCCGGCGTAAAAAGTAGCCTAACTCCTTCGCCATCCCAAATAGTACGTGTACGCTAAATTGCGAACGATTGTTAATAAATAAACACTTATTATTCAGATTGTACTCATTTTGAAAGGTGTTTAAATGTTTGTTACTTAATCACGCTTCAACTGGTTAACGAATTTAAAATAATTTAAGCACACGGATAGGTTATATTTTAACACATAAGATACCTCATATATAGATATATATATGCGCACAAGGTCAAATGTTAGTTTATAATATTAGTAAGGCTATATTATCCAATACTAAATACTATTCTATCTAAGTACGCTTGACCTAAAAACGATAAGGGAATAAAGCTCTCGTAGATTTTATCTCGACACCCTCAAGACTCGATATCTTCGGGGCAAAGCACACAAGGCTGAGATGCTAGTTCAAATAAGCAATTAAGGTCACAGCCGGGCGATGGTAGGTACCTACAAATATTTGCAAAATGTCGGGCCGCGACTTGTGACGCATTGCACAGGTAATTTGTTTACTTGGCCATTGTTATACGGTAAATGAGACAGGGTTACCACCACAAGACAACGACATGCATTTCACGATACTGAAATTAGAACATATATCAATAGACACAATGATAACAAACTCAGATCCGTGACTTTTCTAATCTCTTGTTGGGTTAGCTGTAATTCCGGAATAAAATTCCTTTACCTATATTTTAAATATGCGTCATATTTGGAAACATTTTAGTTTCTATGAATACTAAATTACAATAAAATCGTAACATGCGGTCTATTTTACATATTAAAAGAAAAATGTTGATATCCTTTGTTTGAATTTCAATAGGTATTCCGTGACAGAATAAATTACTTTTTACAAAGCATTTCATGTACAGATTTGACATTGTTACTGTATATACTATATATATATCTGCTTTTATTTTTTATTTTTCAGAGATATTTATAGTTATATTAGAACATAAAAGAATAATTGATTAGTTAAATAATTAGTAATTAATTACAGACTAAAACGCCTTTCAAAAAAATGTTCAAAATCACTTTTTTACTTTATCCGAGCAGTAAGTGCTTTATATTATTCTCAATTTCGTGTATAATATAGTATATGTCATATATGTGTAAGTATATTTGTTATTTATATATATCTATTCGTTTATATGTGTAATTTTAGTATGTATGTATATCAATAATTACTAGTACCGCATTCGAGTATTCTGACACTTCCCTATGGTTGACTGGGAGAGAATGCTTTTAGCACTAAGTCTGCCATGTACACATATTTGTACTAATGAATAAATAAATAAATAAATATATTTGTATTTTTATTCCAATCAACTAATCAAAGATATTTACTAAGGCAAAATAATAACTAGTACAGTAAAATATGAATGAATAAGACGAAAAAATGGCAACCCTACGATGAGTATAAAGGTAAGTTCGTCAATTTATATTAAAACTGATATAAAAATACTACGTGATAAAGAACAAGGCTGTAAAACAAATAGTAAAATTAAATATATGATATGAAATAGATAACATAATATTTTTATATTTTTAAGGTTTCACATTTGGTTAACCTTCACTTATTTAATTTAGTTAATTAAAATGTTATTATCAAATATGCAACAGACGCAATTTACATAAGAATTACTGTCTAAGGAAGATAAAGTATACGAAATCCTTTTGACCTTACATTGGTTTATAGTACACAAGCTTTTACCCGCGACTTCATATTTCGTGAATTTTTATGTTTCTGCCGAAAAAGAACGCATTATACTCAGTATATACATATGTTTTCACATGTGTGTCATACTAGGATACTCTGCGTTATCAAGTCATACAAATACATAAAAAAATAATATTTAAGACGTCATTCTTAAGCTTTGAGTCACGTGTTAAATTAAAAAAAAAAATAAGAATTTAAAAATTACGATCCGGTCTTCTAGTAACCTGCAGCTTAAGACACTAGTACATTATATAAATTTTATGACAAATAATTCATTGTTAAAGCTGTTCGACCTGGGAATGGAACAATTTAACTGTCTCAATGTGGAATTGCAGACTAAACGATGTCTACGGAGTTTTAAAAGTCAAAAACTTTTTTCCAAGCAAATTGTCAACTTTGTATTATTTGCCCAATAGTACACTCCAATCTTTATATTTTAACAAATATATAATTTTATTGTTCTATATTATTATTATTGATCTTAATGTAAATTAGTAATACATTAATTTTATGTATGACATATATAAGTGTAATGCCGTATGGTCCAGACTTAGAACTTATAGACGAGGGATGGGCAACAGCGTCCCTCTTTAAATATTCTCAAAGCTTAACTATGGTTGGCAATCCGCTTGATAAGTGTGGCAGTTACTGGTTGTGTATGTCAACTACTAACAAAAAAAAATCTGGCTACGCAACTAGGTAATTATCGAAGACTATATATATATATATTTTATACAACTTAGAATGGCAAGCAAGCTGACGGCCCACCTGATGGAAAGTGGTAACCGTCGCCTATAGACATGAGCAGTACCATGGACATAACAGAGTATACTGTTTAGCCCATGATACCCCCCATGCGTTGCCATTCCTGAGGACTCAGGTGTTATTCCTTTGTATCCAGTAAATTCACGCCATATCCCACCCTTCAAACCGAAACACAGCTATACAAACACAACTGTTTCACGGTTGAAACACGAATGGGACAGAGGTACCCAAGCAATCGACTTTTTATTCCATCCTTGTTTAAATACCGATTGTCAAATAAGTATTAATGAATAAAGCGGGACTACACATAAGAAATATCATTTCATGAAAGTTATTTAGTCAAGTACAATATACTAATAATAATATTAAAAGATTTTTTTTAAACACCGAGCTGGTTTATTATTATATTTCTACTCTTAAATCTTTACTTAGAGTGGTGTCTCTCGCAGTTACTGAAGCCGTTTGCTTACCAAAGAATATCTTTCAAGGCTCTATATATGTGACGTTTCCGTTTGATATGTCGAGATAGACTTGCGAGTAGTGTAAATACTACCTACCTACTGTACTGTTTGTATGGTAAATATCTTAATTAAATAAAGTAACCGATACGAGATATATCCATGTGCACATAGTGTTTTATTATTTTTATAACACTATTAAAATGTATTATTTAAAACTGGGTTATAAAGATTGCAGAACATGCGTGAGTTCACATTTAATATATGTGAAATCGAAATCTCACAAATATTCGCATTTAAAATTGAATTAAATTCTTACCAGAGGGAGACTTTGTTGACAAGTCAATTGCTTGGGTACCTCTGTCCCATTCGTGTTTCAACCGTAAAGCGGTTGTGTTTGCATGGCTATGTTTCGGTTTGAAGGGTGGGATATGGCGTGAATTTACTGGGTACGGAGCAATAACACCTGAGTCCTTAGGAATGGCAACGCATGGGGGTATCATGGGCGAAACAGTATACTCTGTTATGTCCATGGTACAGCTCATGTCTATAGGCGACGGTTACCACTTTCCATCAGGTGGGCCGTCAGCTTGTTTGCCATTCTAAGTTGTATAAAAAAATTAAATATATTATAATAATTGCTAACAAAACATAATTCTGTTTTTAAAAAACGTTTGCAACAGAATTTTTAAAAGCGCTTATTATAAGATATATAAATGGTGACATTGCGTCGACTTAATTATGACGCGTTTTGAATTCATGAGAAAATGACTAATGAAACAAGTGAAACGAACAGCTGTAACATATAGATTATAGCGAAAACAATATAAGAAACAATATAACAATGTGACTGTAAAGTTAAAACTAACAGAAAAATATTTCTAATTGTTTTAACTTTTATATATTATATATTGTTTTTTTTTTTTTTAATATAAAATATGAGTCAGAATTAACGATTATAAATATGTATTAAAGTGAATATATTTTATACCTACTATGTTTAATCAAAGTAGGTTATGTCTTATATCTCCGGTAAATATTTTAAGTTATAAAAAGTACTTATAAACAAAACATTAATTAGTTTGATTTTTGTTTTCATAATCGCTAGGAAAAAAATGTTACTTATTTTATGCATTTTGTTATTATTTTTTATTTTTGTATATGTATTTTTATATCTTTTTTCACTGCGCTTGTGCATCTATGTCTGTTATTGTTTGTGTGCTGTAAGTAACGCAAATAAATTATCTATCTATATTATAATTTAAGGTTTTGCTTCGCATAAAAAAAAAAACACTTATTTCAAATTCAATTTAAGAATCATCACGAAACCGCGACAGTAAATCGTATCAATTTGTAGAAAGAATTACGTTACACTCGTAACACTTGTAGAAATCGGTTTAGGATTGGCAAACATGTGACGGATGTATAAAAAAAAAGTATAGGTGAATTGAGAACTTCCTTCTTCTTGAAGTTGTTTAAAAAAATTTATTAATAGTTTCTAGCAATACATACTAATAGTACGAGGAATTCGTTAACAGTATTCTAATAGGATAGATTTTGTATTCTGCCTCGAGTCAGTATTATTATTGACTGAGGAATAAAAAAATACAAAATATTATGTATTACTAAATATTGTCAAAATATATAGATATTCATAAATCCGATTTTACTCGTAGTTCAGATATTAATCGCTATATGTCTATAATATTTACTGGGTACAGAGGAATAACACCTGAGTCCTCAGAAATGGCAACGCATGGGAGGTATCATGGGCGAAACAGTATACTCTGTTATGTTCATGGTACTGCTTATGTCTATAGGCGACGGTTACCACTTTCCATCAGGTGGACCGTCAGTTTGTTTGCCATTCTAAGTTGTATAAAAAAAAATATATATGCTAATGTCAAGACATGATCGCTAACGACTATAATTTAATAGGCGACTTAGGCATTAGTAGTATTCTAGTGGACTGTATTTTGTATTCTTGTTTGTATTGACTTGTTTGTTATTACTATTATACTGTATTTATTATAAATCAAATAGTAGCGACCATCGACAGTTTTTACATGCCCCTACAACAAAACTATGAACTAATATTAAACGCAAGTTATTTGTGAACAGGAAAATCAATATTCTTATGGTATTTTATGTGCCTTTTACATTGAAGTAAATAATAATTAAATGCGCGATAAATAATTTATAGCTCTGAGTATAAACATCCTTTATAGACCGTTCAATTTTATATTGACATAATTCTTTCAATATTAGAAGTCAGCTATCAGGGTTCATAAGACCGTGTGGCTCCGGCATAGAATAAGCTAACCCTTCTTTCCCGTGGGTGTTGTAAGAGGCAAATAAAGGAGCTTAATTGTAGAGGGATGGGCAGCAGCGTTCCCTTAAAACATCTGCAAAGCCTAACTGCGGTTGTCAATTAGGCTGCCAAACGTGGCAGCAGAAACCCTCAAGGGGCAGGCTTACGATCAACAGTGGTAAAGGCTAATATGATAATAGGAGTTTTTTCACATAGAACCAATCAATGAAATCAATTAAGGCCTTAAAAATATAAATCAAGCGCCTGAATTGATTGATTCAGGGAGACGAGCTTTTCTTAAGGCATCAATGGTATGTGGAATGGATCAGATTTATCTACATAAACAGTCGACATGATTAAAAATAAAGTATGTTATAGTTTCATCAATGACTGTATTAGATAGACAGAAACGCACCTTTTTGCATATCTATACAAGCTAAAATTGATATTATAGTAGATATATTGTATATACACAATTTAAGGGAAGTATTTTCCTAGCGAAACTAACGAAAAAATGTCAAAATATTTTGCCTCACATACAGAGGGTTAAAACTTTTGTCGTTTATCAACCCTTTTCTCCATTACTCTGGGAAAAATGTTCAGTTTCACTGATCTCGATGAACTTCTTTAAAACTCTGAAACATCCGAGCTAAATAACACTGAGTTCAGGTATAAATTATTTTGTTAAGAAATAAAAAGCGACATATTTTACATTAGTTCATATCTATGGATATTTTAAGCAGTATTTTAATTTTAAATTATATAAAAAATAAGAATATGAGACATAATATGGGAACACAATGTAGATTTGATAGCAAGCATTTTCTACTAGACAACCTTTAAGGACACAGAATTTAAAAGTGATACTAGAAATTTACATAGACACTTATAAGCATATAAATGCATACTTATAGTTAAATAAATTTATTTAAGCTTATATACAGTTACATACAAGCATAATTAAAAACACGAAATAGAACGATGATGTTTTTTACCACATAGTATATATTGAAAAAAAAATTCTAAAAATGTTATAACAGGGTTCCCACTTGGAAATTTGATCAGTGCTAAACATTTTATTACAAAATAATAAATAGCACACACAACGAACGTTTTACACGACGAATATAATTAATATGAAAATGAAACATTCATTAAAAATCTTTTATTAAATAATCCGGAAAAAAAATGGGATTAAAAGTTTAGAGTATGTTCGTAAAAATCAGGATCGATGGTAACCTTAGTTCTTAGGCATTGAACATTAGGTCGTCATCGTAAATTATAAAAAAATGTGAATAAAGTTGCTAATAAAATTGCACGTCAATAGACTATTAACAGCAGCTGGTGAATTTGTCGAAACCGAGTGATTCCATCAAACAGCAGTTCACGAACCACACTATTTCGAAATGGCCGCAGTGGTAGGCGTTTTATCTCACGATGTGTTTATGTTGGTTACGTAAATTACGTCCCTGGCTATGATTATACCACCAGTCACTGTCGCTGGGCGTAGGACTTGTCCGTTCGCTGTATTGTTGTAATGTAGAAACAATTTTGCCGCTATAGGGAACCGTGATGTCATTCTGGCGTCATCAGTTATGTGTCATGGCAATCTTATATTTAATCGATTCACTGATTCCATTGCAATCGTGATCACGTAACTATTCATCGAAGAACACGCGTACACTGCCAGTGCTCGCTGATGGCACCAAAAACTGTGTCAGATAGCAACGATTGATTCATTGGATTTTATCACAAACAATAGGCCGTATTCGATTACTCTCTGACCTTTTCGACATACAGAGGAGATACGATCGATGCCGAAGACGAATTAGGATGAGTCACATCTCCTGAACCGCCCTTGTTGGCTCGATGTGTAATAATTATATGTCTAGACTGTTGGCGACAGCCAGGCGACTATGGTAATGTAATGGTGCTGAAACATTTGACTGGAAAGAATATTGCAGATGAATTTTATGAGGAGATTAAGCAGTATATTCGAGACAGACGATCACCAGATAATTTTTAATATCACAACGTACCTGAAGATATCACGAGAGCAGTAGTAAAAAGGCAAGATAGTACACAGGACGGAAAACACGAAGAGGTGACGTTCCCGGAAAATCTTCTTATCTCCATATCACTTCACATGGGCACCTAATTGTCCTAGAAAGTGGAGTTCCTCACACATCGCTAAAAGCGACTTCGCGATTCCTTTCAGGCATCGAATATGTCTCCTAATTTATCAGGCACTTGACTCATAATTGGTTGTGAATTTTCGCGCGGTATCAAGGGGGCACACATTATAAGAAATAGTAACGGAGACACGTGCTTTCGGGGCAGAGAGGGACGGATTCACTGAACGTCCTTGGCGAGGGGGCGCGCGGGGCGCCTGCGGCATCAGACGTTTCAATCATCCCCGGGGGGATAGAGACGTGGATATGTGTTAAACGGGAGTGCGAGCGAGAAGGTGGATGCCGTGCTATTGACCGGCCTGCAGACCACGCCCACCCGGGCGAGACACGGGGCGCTGATGCTCCAAGTGAAAATCGAACGTCGGCCCGGGCAGACGCGGCGGGAGGCCCGCTCAGTTGCACCATCAAGGTTACATCTACGTATATACTTACCAGTTATGCACTTCCTGCTCTTTTTACCGCAAGACCCCACGAAATTCGGCAGAAGTATGCCCGCTTGGTCCTAGCTGCGCTATTACTCTAAGGAATCTCTAGCATTACACTCTTTGATATGAAAATCTATAAAGCTGGCTAGCTTATACGGTTCGATATACAGACTTGGCACGGAAACAATGTAGGTTGCCAGAAAAGGACGTCAGCAAATACGAGAGAGAGGAGCTACCTAAAAGAATAACCAACGTATAGTAAAGACACTTCACATAGAACTTTTCATTTTTAATTAAAGTCCTGTAGAATGTGTTGAACAAAAAACACAAGTATACGTGGAACGTACGATAGCGTAAAAATAGGTTTAGACTTTGCATTCGTGAACTATTTTCCTTTGTAAGCTTCCAGTGTTACGTAATATGACCATTTATTAGATTTTTCCCACGGGTGTAAAAAACGAATTTCATTAATTCGGGGGGCTCACTAAGGACTTGCATATTAATGGGGCTGATTTTGAAAATGTAGTATCGTTTGTAAAAAATCATGTACTACTGTACTATCTACTACAGGTAGATATATGTAGGTTACAGTATGGCCACAGATGATTTAATAGTTACTGTACAGTTAACTTGAGGGTTACGTAACTGAATTGCTGTACACAATTAGGGCGGTGTACGGTATGTAAGGGTTTACCTTAATTTGATGAGCGTTTTCCCTCGTTCTTTTTTGTTTGGATTAAATATAACGTGTCAGAAATATGAGGTTAAGGTTTCTTTTATAATTTACCATTGCGATAAATGTGAGTTACAAATAGAGCTATTTTTAATGTACATTTATATTAAAATATACATATGTACCTACTTCAATTTGCGCTTTACCTAGTTTATAGTTCCATATAAAAGTGAGGTATTCGGCATTGAGACATCAATATTAAGTCATTAGTAAGTGCTAATTATTTGATATCTTGTTTCATCATAATCTTCTCTAATACAAAGACAAATGTTCTGAATGTTCTATGAACACATGAATATATTTTTTTTTGTCAAAGAAATGTCTTACTAATATTCAGGACGTGATAAAGGGCTAAGCGAGTGAGGCAGAAGAATTTACTTACAGTACGTATACTAGCGACTCGTTCAGGCTTCGCACAGGCACGAGTACAAATTGTACATACAAAACTTGAAATAATATCTAAATGACACTGAAACTTATATCAAAATACGTTGCGTTAGAAGTAAGTGGAGAAATAGATGCAGACAGCGACTTTGTTTTATAGTTATTTTTTTTTTTTATACTACTTAGAATAGCAAACAAGCTGACGGCCCACCTGATGGAAAGTGGTTACCGTCGCCTATAGACATGAGCAGTACCATGGACATAATAGAGTATACTGTTTCGCCCATGATACCCCCCATGCGTTGCCATTCCTGAGGACTCATGTGTTATTCCTCTGTACCCAGTATTTAGAGATGATAGTTAAGGACGTGATGAAAATCATTAATGAATAAATATGGTAATTATAATTACATCATATTATTTAAAAGTTAATTAATTACAAATATATATAATCATTATGATTAAATGATGCTACATTTGTACACATAAAACCAAGTAGGTTGTATTGATGGCTAATGTCGTTATACTTAGAAAAGACGGAAAAGAGTGAATAGAGCTTGCGCACAGATGGTTCCGTCTTATTAAAAAAATATCGGATTAATTTTCGACGCAGAAGTTAACACCCCATTTTATGTTACATTGTTTCTCGAAAAGGAGTTAGGGTTAAATCATCAACTCTATGCCCAAAGTTATAGGTTTGACGAATTAGCCGTCAAAATTAATCATGGAATAAAGGTAAAAAGAACTATATTATTTTCAAATGTAGTTATTAAGGTATTATGTTATTTTTAAAACTTATGTAAATTTTTTGTAGACACGACAAACACAGTAAGATCATTAAATACCTGTATTTATACATCTTGATTAAACATTTATTTAATTATATAAAATATGTATTTTACTTGGCATTTCAGATGCTCAAATTGTCAGTTTCGTAACGGGGATATATATATATATATATATATATATATATATATATATATATATATATATATATATATATATATATATATATATATACTCTGTGACTTCCACGCGTTCCCTTTGGAAACCATTATGGTTGATTCTCGATAAATTAATTTTGATGAGCCCAATTGACCTAACTTGATCCTTATCATCATATATATCATCTTATCAATCATTCTTCACCGGTATCTCGACAACGAAGACCGTTATCTTCATTAATTAAAAAAACATTTCAATTATCTGAGAGCTGTAGAAGTACGAAGGAAATCTGTTTCCTCAAAAAGTGCATTACTCTAAAATATTTTACAAGTTTACAATTGAACCCTAATAATAGGACCATGAGTCATCAACAATATCAAGTTAATTGCATCAACTTAGTAGTACTCATACTGAATCATCAGCAAGGACAATCAATTAAACTAATGCAGCTATGACAACATCATTATATTTATCTACTGCTTTTGAACTTTTAAGATTAAAAAAGTTAAATAAAATCTAGACATTAACATAGGATAGGAATAAATAATTACGTTTCAAAATATTATCAAGACGTAATTGTCATATTAGTGTTATTTTAACGTATAAAAAAATAACAGGTACTCCAATTAGGGTATCCGTAATTAATGAAGATCGAAAGCATACAGAAAATAATATATTAATAGTTAACAATAAGTCGAAAGCATTAATAAATCAACATTGTCATTGTAATGAAAATATATTGATTTTCATGAAGTAGGTTTATTAAATTGGTTTAACGTAATGTCTCACCTTCCATTGATTGTAGGTTCGTATTCATAAAGATATCTATTTTTATTAGGTATACCCATTTTATACGTATTATAATTATGGAGGTATTGAAAAAACTATATATCTATCAGGTATTTAATATCTATTACAAAATATTTGATTAATTTGGGGCCAAGAGACGAGTATTATACAAAATATTTATTTCCAATTTGTATAATATTTCGCTGTGTGGTACCGGCATAGGATAGGCCACCCTTTCCTTACCCGTGGGTGTCGTAAGAGGCGACTAAGGAAGAGCGAGGGATGGGCAGCACCGTCCCTCTTAAAACATCTCCAAAGCCTAGTTGCGGTTGCCAATGTGCCTGCCAAGCGTGGTAAAACTCCTCAAGGAGGGGGGCTTATGTTCAGCAGTGGACAGTTAAAGGCTGATATTATGATTATAATTATTTTGTATTTAAATATATTTTATATTTTTTTTTTCTGTTCGGGACCAGATTAATAAGAAGAAAGCATCATGCTACAATAGTTTTGAGATGGTAGACGATTGTCATTCACCGTGAACAACTGAATGACGATGATTGCGAAAGCGCCGGCGCGAACGTCTCGCCTTACGCCTTGAGCTCAAAAAATTGTTTGCAAGTTAACGAGATAGGCAAGAGTTAACGTGATTTAAATACAGATATGCAAAAACATTTATACCTCTTTTATTGTCTTTTATATAAATTTGTTAAATAAATAAAACACAAAAGATACAAAGAAATAACTTTAACGGGAATTTACAATGCCTTAATTTCAATATCTACTAGAAAATATTTGAGCTTTATAAAAGCTTAGAAAAATAATATAGTTACTATTTAAAAGAAAAAAAAATCTGAAATCCTACTAATATAAGTCAATGTGAACATTTGTAAAGATGTTTCAGATTGAATAAACTTCTACTGCTTTATAAATTTATTTTTGTCGCGAAGTCCCAGAAATAAATTTAATGTCGATGTTTAGGTGTTTCTTGCTCAACCAAGTTAAACGGAACAAAGAGTCGTATTAAGATCGTAGACAAAATTAAAACCTAGGTTACATTGTATGTACATATAGCTGTAATTTTTTTTACACCATAAAGGTGTACTAAAAAGCATACATCCCATCTGATGGTAAACGGTCTCTGTAAACTTAGGCCACCTGCAACAGAAGGGGTATCACGTGCGCGTTGCTGACCCTGATGAAACCTTAATATGCCCTTTTTGAAAAACCTCCATACTGTAGTCTCTAGGGAAAACAAATAAACAAATATAAGGCTCCATTTTCCGCACTTAGCCTCTCATTTGGGCTGTTGTACATGCAAGTAACGGTTAATTCAACCAGTCAAATTTCCTGGCATTTTCATAGACTTCACGGTACGACCTCACTGTTACAAGGATTCGTGAATATTAAGGGACACGAGAGGAGTAAACGCATTTCAGGATTACATGAGCGGCCGTTTCAGAATGAACAGTTAAAACAGTTTTTCTATTAACAATGTGATTCCGATCAGATGGATTGACAATTTACAAAAGACAGCGTGAAGATAGATGCAAAGAAAACCGTATTGGTTAGAAAGCATTAAAGGAGATTTATATCTAACAGTTGATCGGAGTAGGCTGACGATTATGTGTTATTACATATTATTATTTGTCTGTTTTATTTTTAAATTACTAAAAATACATACTAAGACTGTTTACTAAATATGCCAAGCATAAAAAATGTGATATACTTGGGAATAGTAACAGCGGTGACCAGCTGACCAATGTGTAAAAGTCTGCCAACTGGTTCAATTTTCGGAGATGCGAGCAGTCCGCGGAGGCGTTGTCTTGTTTGTACATTATAAATTAATACACCTGGCGTCGACTTTTTATTTCGTATCAGCTATTCTATAAAGATTCACAGTTTCGCAACTCACTTCACTTTCACTCAATTTTCGTATCGTTTAAATTTTATATTTTCAAATCTGTAAACTTTGGCAATGAGATTCACTTTGTCGCCAACATAAAGAAATAGTACTGTCATCGATTTACTAGTTAACAGAACACTAAATGTAAATCACACGTTGATCCGATCGTTGGTAAAATACGAGTTTGCCTTTATAGAATTGCACTACAGAAACTTGTCTTAAATTTAATTCAAATTACAAAATTTCAGAATTTAATAATAAGGACTAGAAAATTAACTATATAATGGTCATTACAAACAAGGTTTTGACACAATCCTATTTGCAAGAATCCGTGGAAAGTAACCAAAAATATATTACATGTTACATCGGTTGAATGATCGATGGATAAAGAAAGAAAAACGGACGAAAAAAGAAAAATCGCACACGAGTATCTGCTATTCCCCGGCGAACACCGGTTCACGGATAAACCCCTCTTCTGTACAGACTATTAAGATTAAACTTAAATTGAGTTTTCGACCGGTTTCAGATTTATGAGATTCCCACTTGTTGATAATGATATGCGATGTATGCCTTGACCCGCTGTTTTTGTTTCATATATATGTCATGTGAACTAAAAACTGTGTGTCAAGGCGATAAAACCAAAATAATAAAGTACAATATGCACAACATTTGATAATAAATGAAGAGCGCGGGTAAGTATCACTAGTAATTTACATATTATTAATTACCCACACTAATGTTATAAATGTGAAAGTGAGTTTGTATGTTATCTTTTGGCGCCTTATTCATTCATTTTTATCACTGTCATGAAATTTGGATATACTCACGTTTAATTTAATACACATATTTTTTAACTTGAACATAGAAAATCAAGATGTAACAATTGAAGACTATAAATAAATCTATAAATTAAACGACAGCGTTAAAATTTGTAAAGGAAAACGTAACATAAGGTAAAAACAGACTGACGGCGTCTGTAGTGAATTATAAATCGAATAATCCGATTATCAGACTCTAGAAAAACGAACGAATGAATGAATGAATGGAGATGTCGGTAGGGGCCGCCCTAGACGGACGTATGTCGACCAAATAGGCGACGTGCTGAAGAAGGGCCAAATTAAAAGTACCCGTAACCGACGAGCGTGTATGACAAGATTGATGAATGTGGAAGAAGCAAAAGAGGTTTGTTTGAATCGAAGCATTTGGCGTTCCATTGTTTCTGCCTACCCTAATGGGAGACAGGCGTGACAGATATGTATGTATGTATGTATGTAGAAAAACGAACGAACAAGTTTAAGAATAACGATGACATATCTTATATATAAAATGTATAAGACATGAACGAAAATATATATTTATTACACATTATTATACCATTTATTCCTATCTTGACATTTTATTCAATCCAGAGATAGACATAATACCTAAAGAATCTCGTGCTTGATCATCTTCAGAGCAAATAAGCTGAAATATCCGAAGTAATACAAATATTTTATTGTTCTCTCTCCAACAGATTTACTAATTACAGTAAACATATAAGATTTACTAATTTCCGCAAATAAATAATTAATTAATCAATTAGTTATGCTCGAATTGGGTTAATGCTTGAATAATGTAGGCCTAGCTCTACTTATTACAAATTTCAATCTCATGTTTGGAACTTATAAAAAATAAATGTTATTTCCTTCGGAAGACGCGTAAATCTGTCTTCCAGTAAGTTTTAGATAGAAACTCTTAGTATCAGATCATCTGGCGCTTCCCCACACGATTACTCTCTACTGTTGAATGCTGTGAGTGATTAATAGACATGGCTAGCTATAATAACAAGTCCATTATCGCTTTGATCAAAGCCGAAATCTCATGTTATTTGCATGCAATCATATTAGTATTTTTCTCTCAAGTATTTCTACAAACTACAAACCGTAAACCGGCCAAAGATTTATCGATCTTCATTACGTCTGTAAGATGAAACAACCTTGGACTGTTACGTAGATACTCTGCAATCAAATCTCGAATTAGATGAGAATAGTCGTGGAATGATAGTATAGATTCCATAGTGATCCAACGATGTTATAATAATCATTGCAGTGATCAGAAACAAAACCAATCTTGGTTTTTTATAGTTATATTTGTGACGCCTTCGACTCTAGTACCAAATTTAAAATAATTTAAATAATTATAAATAGATATTATAAAAATAATAAAATAAAATAAATTACCATAGAACAAAGTTGGGGATTGTGGACATAATCTGCCATCAAATTTCTAAGTTTCATTATTAACGTCTATGAGGGTTGACCGCGATTGAACCAGAACGTATAGTACGAAAGATGTACATTATTAGGATTTTATGCAACATTATAGTGCGATATACGAGTAGAACAACTTCTCAAACGATTATAAAGAAAGTAAAAAGGTTCGCATTTAAATTTTATGAAGCAATGCATACGCTGGCGGTGCGGTGTATAACTGTACTAGACTCTCTCTTAAAAGCAATATGGAATTTGAAACGACACTAGAGGCAATCGAGTTCGAATATCGAAGTATCGACTGAGCAGTTAACGTAAATAAATAGTAAAGTAATGCTTGTCACTATGCAATAGTACTTCGCTAAACAATATAATAACCATTTTAGTTAGTAAATAGTTGTTTAATGATTGTAAACTTGGCAACGAATGTGAAGCTGATTGTTTTGCCGTCACATACTAGATTGTTTGTTTGCAACGTCTTGTACCTTTGTTGCAATTATATGCTAGTCGTTTAAAACTAAACGGCTAAATGGGTCACGGATTATTTGACGATTGTTTCAAAGATCATACTAAAATTCGACCACGGTATGTAGCTAGTTAAACGAAATTTGATTTTATTAACTATTCTATCAAAGATATTATCTTGAATGATACAATGCACATCATCACGTTCTTTGACTTCGCTCAATAAATAATAATTCCGAGTACCATAATCAAAATCATCATCTGGATCAAAATTAATCGGTTCCGGCTTAACTGGATGATTAGACCACGAAATATAGATACATTTTCGGTTTGCCATACCTAATTGACAATATAAATTGTACTACTAAATGTTGTTCAGCATTAAAACATTGTATTTTACATTTTCAAAGGAATTACTAGCAGTGACCTCGCATAATACCTAACTATTCAATATTAAATGACTCGAGACCATGATAACACGAATAAAAGAATGCTAATGTTTATGAAGCAACATTACTCCGTGGTTATGAAAAAGTCACAAGTTAAGAGAATTAACTCCCTCTTCTATTTTGGGTCAAATGTTTGTGAGAATTCATATACATATAAATTTATATCATTCAAAGTACGAGTATAATGTGGAATATATTATTTTCATTAGCATGACAAAGAGGAACGTAATATTTTTTATGGTACAAATGCGGAATTACATTTTCGGTCACAATGTTAAAGATAAGGATAAAGGCGAATTACTCCTTTTTCATAAAACTTTGGTAGTTTATGACAAAAGACAATATCCGAATAATATTATATTCGCTTTTAGTGTAGGAGATGCTAAAAGAAACATTACACAAGAAATAAATGCACACAATCTCATTGCAGTAACAATCTAACATAATGGAAACACAAATCAGCAGAATATCAACGAAGCAATAGAATTTAACGCTACAACTGATAATCTACGTATCACAGTGCGAGTTCGCGTGTCACTCAATTCAATAAGCCACGACGCAAACTGTGTACCCATTCATATCCAGTTAAGAGTGTATAGGGGACGTCAATAATAGCAACTGTAATAGAAGAAATTGATTTGGATGCTGCAAGATTGTTTATTCTTTCCTGACGTTTTGATATTTCTTGTAAGTACTTTATTTTCTTATTTTGGATCCATCAGTTATTTTATAATAAGTTGTACCTTAAAAACATTATTAAATTACTGTGTTAAAACAGTAGTATTATCTCTTTTATCTGTTTAATATCCATTGTTTAATGCAAAAATGTTGGTAAATCTTTAATTCTAGACTTAACTTCGCTGTCTTAGGATTTTTAAATAGAAACGTTACTTGTATATTCTTCTGTCAACAACATTGCTAATTAATAAATAAACATCAAAGATCAGAGATTTTAAAATTGATGTTACCATTTGAAACAATAATAACTAGGTACCAGTTCGAAGCTTTTTTTGTGTCCGTCGTAGCTAGGTGAATAATTCCGTTGTTATTTCAAGAGTCACTGATACAGACCGAAATATCCCTCCGAGCTAAGTCGAACATTAGTCAACTCTAGTCAAGTTTCTTCGTTAAATACAATTTCGATCTCCGTTTCCTCATCCCGGAAAGTTGTTTTGACATCCTTAATAATACTGTAAATGTGAAAGTAAGTTTGTTTATTACCACTTGGTGCCTTAAGGGCTCAACGTCTTGAAATTTGGTATTGGGATTGAGAAAGACATATGGGCTTGGTTTTTTATTTTGGTCCAGGGTTATGTTATGGTTATGCTGACAAAATCGAATTGTATAAAACAATTATTTTATGTAAATTGATACATATACTGTTAAATTAGATTTTAACACATGAGAAGATCAGAGAGAATTTAAGAGTTTTTTCCATAAAAACAGATTTCAGTCGTGGCATAGTTAATGTTGGACCAACATAGGCTTAAACACATTGCAAATATAATCATAAGTCGAAAAGGACCAATTATATAATAAAGAATAGAGCAGAAGATATTGGATTTTATACAAACAAAAATAATAAAAAAAATAGTAAAATTGAGAACCACCTCCTTTTTTGTGATATTTAGGATGATAAACAAGCTGACAGCCTACCTGATGGAAAGTGGTATAACCATGCGTTTAAAAAATGATTAGATATTTCACAGAAAGTGTATGAGTTGTCTAAAGTACAGAATAATAAAAGTTTTCAATAGATAGATTCTTCAATCAGTAAATGTCAAGTAAATAAATCGAAACTTCGTACAAAGTTCTCGCCAGACATAGATCAGCTGAAAATAAACGGCGATAGCTGTTTCGGAGACGACAGTGCCCGATGCTCTTTTTATAAAAAGACATACACCGCCGGGTGCGTGGTCGCCACACACGGTTTTAATAAGTTTTAATGATCTGTGGAGATTTTTTAAGTCGAACCATATCTCGGCGTTCAGTCAACAGACTGTAAAGACAAACAAATTCTCTTGAGACCAATCAAGCTGCTCCCAATCCAATTAACGTTACCAAATACAGAAGAAATCGGCAAATTATTTGGGGGAAGAACTAAGCAGACTTGAATACGAAACTGTAATTACGTGTAATCAAGACAATTATTCCCTAGACTCGTAGACTATCTCTCGGTCCCTCGTTAAATAGTTGTCTCATTAAGGTCCACGTACGTGGCCTTACGACATTATAACTCACGATAGTAGAAATTTGTGTTAGCTCTAAACTAACCTGCTATAATACCTTCTGTTAATGTTTCGACAAACCATCTGATGTAGAACGCGTGGACGATTTAGAAATGTTTTTACCCTTTTTATTACGGACTAGCTATGCCTATGACTTCATTAAAGTGACCAGGATAAAAGTAAACTTGTTTTTTTACACCTATATTCTGTCTGTACGAAATTTAAGGATTGTTTGACTCGCTAGGCGTCACGGAACAACAAACAAGCAAGCAAACAAAAAAAACTCACTTTTAAATGTATTATAATAATAAGATTACTAGTAATGAAGTCCTTACTTTACAGTTTACGGTTTTCGGCAATGTGGTATAGAATGGAACATCTCTTCCTTTCCCATGGGTGTTACTACACCGACTAAGGGAATTTAATGGTTAAGGAATGGGCAGCAACGTCCCCCTTTAAACATCACCAAAGCCTAACTGTAGTTGCCAATCCGCCTGTCAAGCGTGGTAATTACTGGCAAAATCTCCCTTATGGGGAAAGCCTATGTCCAGCAGTGGACAGTTAACGACTGATATGATGACGATGAAGGGTTTTAGGAACATGGAATGACAATAAATTACAATTGTGATCTTTATTAAATAGGGAACATATTGGTGTAGCTAAACGATTTGTTATCTGTTGACTCATATAAACTATTTGATACTTGGAAAGATGATATTTTTTAATAATTAGACAATTAATTCTGAATTTGTTTGACTATGATATATGGGCTAGTTGCTGAGACCGATAAGTGTATAATAAAATATTTTATAATTTTTTTGACAGATCAATATGAAGCTTATTCTCTTTTTAAGCGATTTCCAAAGGAAGGAGATTTTAAATTTCTTTAAGAGATGAACATGAAATGGTGCACCCATTTATGCTAACGGTATACGAAATACAATAATGGGGTAGCAATGGAGGATGTTGCAACTTTTTTAAAATAATATAGCCTATCTTACTCTCTGATAAATTATCTTATTATAGGTATTCTTTTTAATCGGTTGAGGAGTTTTTGAGTTTATCTATTACAAACAAACAAACATACAAAAAATAAATATTAATCTAGATGTAATTGTGCTTACAAAACATCTCGTCGTTTATTGATGTATGTATTTAAGACTGAAATCGCTTTCTTAAGGAGTTAAATATTAATTTTTCATAAAAGAAGTTTAATCTTGATCATCACCTTATCAGCCTTTAACTGTTCACTGCTGAATATAAGCCTCGACTTAGGGCGGTTTTGCCAGTAGTTGCCACGTTTGGCAGGAGGATCGCCATCCGCAGTAAGGTTTGGAGATGTTTTTAAAGGGACGCTGCTGCCCATCCCTCACCCCTCCTTAGTCGTCTCTTACAATATCCACAAGAAAGGAAGAAGTGGCCTATTCTATGGTAGTACCACGTGAGAAGTTTAATGGTACATTTAATTTATTTCATGATACAGAACGAACTTTTCTTGGTTTCATCTCGCTACAAAGTTAAAAGCGCAGCCGTGTCCCTTACATGAACACATAAATATTAATATTCTTTATTAAAATAAGTCTTGGGACTTAATTCGAAGAAGACATTTTACATGTAAGTAGTTTTTATTAAAAAGTTCAAAACTAATGAATAGGTAATAATAATATCTAAACAAAATTCTAGAGACGTCATTGAATTTAGAAAGGTGCATAAAATGTAGGATACTTCGCACTTTACTGAAATCAAACGAAGGTTAACGGTTGTGTACCTAACACTGAAATGAGCATTCACTTCAGTTTCAAATAGAATCGAATTTAATGCAAAAAAAAACGTATTAGTTTTTTCTACACACTTTCGTGTACTAAATAACACTATATCTTTGTGGATTAGGCCACTTATCAATTGTTATAAAATAAAAATAATAATGTGTAATTCAGAAAAACAACATCGGCTTTTTGTGTCTAAATTAATAAGATACAAAAGAGGAGCAAGCCGAATTGATCAAAAGAAATATGGCTAGGTGTTTTCTATAATATGTATTTACACAAAAGTATTTCTATTGTCTAGTATGCATAGTACAAGCTGTGTTTAGTTTGGAACATGATGAAATAAACATTGGATAATAGAAATAAATTTCATCATCATCATTTCAGCCATTATTCGTCCACTGCTGGACATAAGCCTCCCCCATAGACTGCCACAAAGAACGGTCCTGAGCCACCTGCATCCACTGATTCCCTGCAATACATTTCAGGTCGTCACTTTATCTAGTGGGGAATCGTCCTATATACCGTTCGCCGAAATAAATGTATTATGTATTTTTAAAAGCAATAATAAATTTCTATTTAATAATCACTTGCCCATAATAATAATCCAATAATAAATGCGGCAAAATATCTGGATCAATCTGTCATAATATTTTAAATAGATTTTATAATAAATAAGGTTTGTTGCTGTGGTTTATATTCCATTTAATTATCTAACAGGGGTTTGTTTTCAATTTACATCTGGATTAAAAAGCACAGGGCCGAATTTGGATACTGATCTAATTAAACTTCAATGTAATAATATTTGTTTTGTTTTATACAAATTGCAGTGGTTATAGCACCAGAATTTGTGTACAAGTTTATTATATTTTCACTGGTACATTGTATATTAGATATCGCTATAAAATTACAATGTTTCTACGTGATGATTTGTGACATAGTGTTTATACAATATGTTTAAGTACTGATAAAGCTGGCTGCCAACAAATTATTTTTAAACAAACTCGTACATTACAGTACAGTACATAAGGTGGTTGCGATATGTATGTTAGTTAATGTATCCATAGTGCTACGGATGCCTTGAAATTGTCTGTGATAAAACCTTCCATATTTTTGTGAAGTCTTTTAGGGAATATCCTGGTAGGCAATTATTTTAAAACAATTGTTTTTCAATATTTTTTTATAATTGCTTATCATCCGTATGTTAAACTACTTTTGTTGTCTCTTTGTCGAATACACAATGATCTTTAGTTACAGTTTACGATACAAGAGACCATCATTTTTCAATTTATTTTTCTCAACAAAGTCTTAAATTATCTTGAATAGCTTTCGAACAATATATAAATCCCTCATATCACTTACCCTAATCTCATTGTTTATGTTTACTTGGCGGCAAAACAGACTTATCAAATTTAACGTTAATTTTAGTTTTGTTCTACGTGTAAGATAAAATTCTTAAATAGTTAATAAATAAATAATAAATCAAATCAGTATATACATCTATGGTATATTTTATATTTTGCCGTTTTTAATTTTTTTGGGCTTGATTGTTTGTTAATTAAGTAGCTTTGTATTGCTCAAAAAATGTATTATTTACCTAACTTAAACATTATTAAAACCATATTTTGATTATGAAGTCTCCAAAATGTTTTTTACCATCAAATTCCAATATGCAAGTAACATTTAAGTAATTTTTATTTGACTTCATTTTAGCTAACAGGACTCTGCAAATGACCGTAATAACTAAAACATACATCATCTTTTAGTGGTATGCTAGTAAAGGAAGTTGTTAAATGTATTTATAACTCAGATGTGTCTCGGGCACCAAGTTACACCTTAGGTAAGAATAAAAAACGCAGTGACGTAATTCGACGCGACCTTGGTCTAAGTGGCGGGCCTCTTATTGCAAACCTCAAGACACGTGGGAAGAAATAAAAAAAAATAATGGCATATTTTTTATACGTAATATTGACAGATCTTTCATTAATACATCGTTAAGAATTCCAGTCATGTATTGTGTGTCAATACAATAGATAGATAGACACACTTTATTGTTTCCTCCAAAAAATTACAACAGTAAACTTATTATAAATACAAACAATTACAAGAAATAATCAATAATGTATTGATAGTGTTTATAATTTAAACTATTTGGCGTTCCATTGTTTCTGCCTACCATAATGGGAGACAGGCGTGACAGATATGTATGTATGTAATATTTTTAAAATGAAAGATATCATTGTTAGTTTGTAATGGATAAACACCTCAACCGATTTTGAAAATTCTTTCATCTATAACAAGTCACATGTCAACGAGTAAGATAGATTGTGTCTATTCTATATTACTGTCTATTCGTACGAAACCGGGCCGGAGTGCTCGTATTTATATAAATGAATACCACGTTTGTAAGGGTATGTGAAAGAGAGAGAGGGAGAGAGAATAATGTTTTACTTACACTGCACATACATTTTTATAATCATTAAAGATTGGGTTCCATAAAAAAACCGACGTCAATTGCAGCAAATTGACGCAATGATTGCAACAAAAAGACGTTATTTTGATTTAAAAACTGAACTACCTGAATCGATTTTGATAAAATTTCTATGGAACCAATCTGTAAGCATATACTTTCAGATAAAAAATTGAATTTTCCAATTGATTTGAAATTGACCGAGTTGAGAAAATAACATTACATTAAAACATAAAATATATAATATTATAAAATTATAAACACAATAAAGTTTTGAAACAGTATTTGAACAGACTTAAAAGCTTATATGGTATATATAATATTAAAATATGAAGTTAGTAAACCTTTCCTTTGAATTATTAGTTTTAATATTAATCCTTTATGTACATTAATATGGTTCGTTGATAAGAAAAGGGGCCTTGACTGAGTTATTAATAATGACATGTCTAACATTGTAAGTTTAAAAATATAACAAATTAATATTATAAGCCGATACCTGTATAGAAAATACTTTTCAAGTACAATAAAAAGGGGGGAAAGGGATTGTTAGTAATGGAGACTGAGAATCCCATTACTAGCAATATACCCAACCAGGTCGACCTCCTCGCGGTTCTCCCTGAAAACTATCATGGGTAATTTCTGATGAATTCATTATGATGGGCTAACTGGCCTGTTTTCATTCTCATCTATCACCCTTCACTGGTGCTCCGCCAGCGTATCCCGTTAGCGCAGGCGGGGTTACCATACCATTTTCATCCATCAAAAAAAAAATACATTAAAAAACATATCTTTCGTGTTTATGAGATATAAATATAACTGACACTGGATTTCAATGAAGATGAAAAAACGCAGTAAGACAGTAACTGGTTTTTGAAGGCCAAAACGACCCCTTGCAATTCAGCTTAGTTATAACCGGTTATTGTCGAATAGAAACACGTAATATTAACAATTCGAAAACTGTTTATGTGTTGTGGATCTGTTGTAGATGATTGCTTATTGTAAAGCGGCCATCTTGAGTGAATCAGACGACGAGACTCCTACGCATAATAGAGCCAGACGCCGTTTCAATACTGTATAAAAAATTAATCTAAGGCTAAATTATAGATTAGAAACATCTATTAGATCATAGACAATTTTTTCTAAAAGCTATTCCAATTTGATTTTATTTAGAACATTAACACTTAGAGACTCATATCTCGTGATTACTAATTAGAGTGTACGAGCAATAGAAAACTTAAAACGTAATTAGGGAACCCCATAAACACGTGTTCGACATGATTATTGGCGCAGACTTATTCAAAGTACAATATTACTGAGGCTATAAATAGTACCACTAATCCATTGAATTTCAAATTCACAATTACGACGGCGCCGATGATGTCAATCAGTGGAATAATTAAGCAGTACGATATATATACATAATATACAAAATCATTGTGCATAGGTATTCTGGTAACTTTATCTTAATGGGGGGAAAGGGATTGTTAGTATCCTATTGCTAGCAATATACCCAAACAGGTCGACCTCCTCGCGGTTGTCCCTGGAAACTATCATTGTTAATTCCTGATGGATTCATCGTGATAGGCTAACTGCCCTGTTTTCATTCTTATCGATCACCCTTCACTGGTGCTCCGCCAGCGTATCCCGTTAGCGCAGGCGGGGCTACCATACCATTTTCACCCATCAAAAAAAAAAAAACTTATTTTAATATATTTTGTCAATAACTCCATGCTGTCCAACCACGTTCATAAATTTATTTTAGTCATAATTCTCTATGCTATCATGTTAATTATTTTGGTCATCATTCTGTATCAACCTGCAGTCTTAATTATTCCGGACATAATTTTATTCTGTCCAACTTGCTTAATTAAATTGACATAATTATGTTTTAAAATCTAACCTATCTAATCCAATCTATATGAGATTATATGAGAAAAAAGGAGATGGTGAAATTACTGTATTAACCTTTATTTTTAGATAACAAGGATTCTCTAACAGATTTATTAGAGTTGGGAGGTGTGGCTAGATTTTCTTTTGCTCGTCATCGGCAGTCTATTTGCATAATACATCGTCCTACATAAAACATCCATTAGGTACATTATATTCTTAAAGCTATGAGAAAACAGTAGTTAACGGCAGAGTAGGTTTGAACGCGGTAAACCACGGTCCGAATAGGAAGGGTTGTACCCAGCTCAAGCTTTTGCATTTTTCAAGTTTGAAATATATTCTTTTTTTTTTTTATACAACTTAGAATGGCAAACAAGCTGACGGCCCACCTGATTGAAAGTGGTAACCGTCGCCTATAGACATGAGCAGTACCATGGACATAACAGAGTATACTGTTTCGCGCATGATACCCCCCAAGTATTTAAGAAAATAATTACCAATTTCGTGCTTTATAAATCGCGGAAAGCCTATTAATATGATTTCATTTTCAGAAAAGGACAGAAGACGGCTGAGTTAAAATTAAAAATCTTAAATTATCAAAAAGAGGACTTAAATCTTAAGTCTTGATCAATATGGGAGTAAATCTTTTGATTAAAATTTAATAATTAAAGTCGACCGGCTTTACTGAACTCAGTATTGGTGAAGATTTCCCGTAACGTCGTTACGTACAGAAAAATATATCTGCCCCCTGTCCTTCCTAAAGTCGATTGAAAATGGAGAGAATAGTCGGGACCAATTTGTTGTAAAGTTTAAAAAAGTTCCCCACGTTGGAGCTGTCAACAGTGTTGCCATTGTTTTAACTATGTATTTAATATGCAATAGATGGTATAAGTAGGGCGAGGATTATTCAAATAAACTAGCGAATAAACAAACTGACTCACCTGTAGGCTGACACGGCATGATTATAAACTCGAATCCTTCGTCATAGACAGTAGCGTAAAAGCATTTTACACTAGAGGGCGTCATCTTCGTACCTATATAATACTATTAAAAGATTCAGCCCCATTAAACAAAAACTAATCTGTCGACACCAGATGTCACTATCTTGATCTATTTAATGCATGCTATAGCGATAACATATCTATCTATCGATTTGTTTACCACTTCTAGAGAGGGCTGGATAGTTTTAATTTATTGATCCCAGTATGGTAATTCTAAAGGACGGCTTAACCGCCACGACCGAATAGATGGCGACACTCTCGTTCCCCAGGCGTTGAATCAAATTATTAACCTTACATATAAATATTAATAAACCCTTAAATATATCGCTGAATATTTTACTTAGTACTAAGATGTCACATGTGTTTATTTCAATATTTATTTATAAACCAATTATCTTGCATTTGTGCCTTGTCTTTTGAAGCATTATTATTTTCTTATTAAAACTTGTAAGATTCGGAATTCAAATAGTTATATTGACTCTAATGAAATATGAAGGGTTTGGAGTATAATGTTACCTAAATTGAAATTTATTTATTAGAGATGCTCTTTTAATGTAGTTTTCTTTATCTAAAAATGTGTAAACAATTAATTATAAGATTCGAAATTCAAACGGCTATAGTTTATGGACTCGTCTGGAATGTGAAGAGATCTTTTTAAATGTGTACTTAAATTGAAATTTAGACGACTATTTGAAGTATTTATTTATCTTAAATTCTGTAAGCTATTATAAGATTCGGAATTCAAATAGCCCATAGTTTATAGACTCAACTGAAATGTGAAGAGTTAATATATCTTTTTATATGTAAATTTAGAAGGTCAGCGGAAGTATTTATTTTTGTAAGAAATTATAAGATTGAAAATTATATATATATATATATATATATATATATATATATATATATATATATATATATATATATATATATATATATATATATATACCAATATGTGAAGTTAGTATATACTTATATCTTGTTATATGTAAATTTTACTTTAAATGACCTTTAATGTACTCTTATTTGTATATACTATCATTATAAATTTTAATCCACTACAAGATTCGGAATTCAAATAATGAAATGAGAAGAATTTATACACAAATCTAAATTAAGAAGATGTTTATATTTCATTATATTTAATAAATTATAAGATTTCTAATTTCAACTGGTTAAGGTGTAGTAAATAATGTATATCAGTGGATATACGGGTAGTTTATGGCGTCCATTGGAAGTTTATCTAAATTAGAAACTGGGATTATCACTATAAGCATGTTTGTGCATAACTACAAATGTTTGGACCATTTAAAATAACTTTCATTAGGAATGCAAAACACGTGTCACCCAGTCACAGTCAAGGTTGTATTGTTTTGTTGGTTTATTTATTTATTTATAAGAAATTTTATAGAAAGAGATGTATCGTGACTTAGTCCTTTATTATCTGGATCACACAAAATTAGTCGTGATGAGTAGGTACCTTTATTAAATACTAATTGGCAAAAAATCCATATAAACTATCACCCTTATATTTACACTTAGGGACTGAATTCAGAAAACACCTTTATTATTATTTGCATAAGTCCTAAAATGAACCTACTGTTTAATTCTAACTTTCCTAGTTTCGTCTGTGCGATGATGAGACAGTCAGTGATGACTTTTTATAACATAGTACAGATGATTTGTTATAATTATTTATTTCCAAAAAACGATTGGGTGCGAGACCGTGATCAAATGTGTTCATAAATAAATGTAAAATATTAATAAAAACTCACTTTATGGAGTTTTTATCGATAAAAAGATTTGTTAAAATTGTTTATTCAATGTGCCAAGCAAACAGGAAAAGATTGAGTAAAGTTACAAAAATAAACTTCGACATTCTCTTTCGAAGCCTTATCTTCGAAAGTCTAGTTAGATGTTAGATAATCCTAAAGTTCCCAAAATGTCTTTTAACCTATAGTTTAGAGCTAAACTCTAGTCTCGTTTATTATTTTCTTTTAAGCTAAACAGAAAGACAATGACAAAACATATTAATAGTTAAAATAGTTTATTGTTATAAATAAGAAGATTGATTCTAAATACACTATAAAAATGCAACAATACACTGTATACGTTAGTATGTATTTTACTTTATACAAATATTTGAAAATCGTCCACAAATATTTGCCTGACCAGATAATCGACTGTAGACGACCAATATTTGTATATTAAAGTTGTTGAAAAGTTGGAAAATAATATAACCCTTCCAATTGATAATGAAAACTGATATTCTAATTTAAACTTTAAAAGCGCAAACATAAGTGTCTGAACTATTTTAATATCATTTATACATTATTGATTTCATTCTCTATAATTATACAAAATGAGACCGATATCACTACCATTTTAAAAATATTTTATTTTTAAAACTTATGTTCATTTTCGTCTTGTTTATTTCGTACGGCGCTTTACATTCAAGAAGATTTCGGGAAACAATTATTGAAAAGGACAAATATAGCAAGTTTATAGGATTGCTTCTTATATATACTCGTACATATAAACATCTTAAATAGTGTTTTTTTTTTATACCACGAAGATGGCAAACAATCATACAGCCCGTCTGATGGTAAACAGTTACTGTAACCTATGGACGCTTGCAATACTAGGGGTTACACGGGCGCCTTGCCGACCTTAAGAAAACCTTAGTATATTACTTACTAGTAAAACTAAATATTATAAAAAAAAAGTGTATCGATAAACGACAAAATATTTCAACCATCTATACTTGGATGGCACGTTTAGATGCCATATTAAAATGGAAAAATAAAATATGTTTTCCCAAAGGTAATTTCACATAAGGACATAAACACTTCAACATTTCATACTTTTAAACCCAGTAATTTCTGCGTGTTAACCTGTCATTTAGTTCCTATTTTTATATCTCTCCTCTATTTTTGTCCCCTTACTTGCTTATTATCTATAATAGATGTGAAAGTTTAAAATACTGAAGGGAATTTGTTTCACACGCAGATAGACATTAAAATACACCCATTATCTTATAGGTTAGTAGGTAAGGCTACAGCTAAAGTTATATTAGGAAATGCGATAATCTTTTTATAGTTTTATCTCGCGACACTTGTATAGTACACGGACTATCTAAATTAATTTACGAGAGTGAATCAAGACGACCGTGATGTTGGGGTCGAGTTGAGATCATCGTACACATCATCAAATGACAGTGGGTGGCAGCCTTGTATATGTAATTAAGTGTCATTGGTCCGTGGAATCTGGAGCAAGCATTTTAAAAGGTATTCCAGAGTAATTATAATAGTAAATTTACATTGAGTCAACTATAAAGGAATATGAGTGACTTTGTAGCGGCCAATGGTGTCGTTTATTTTTTATAGCGACCATCGTGTTACTTTGTAGTAGGAGTGGGTAATAAATAGCTAAGCATAATGTATAGCTATAGATAAGTAGAATTTTAATCTTTAATATATTTCAACCACAATATTATTTAATTACATCGATTCTCGTAATATATTCTAACGGGTATATTGTTTCTAACAGATCTATACATATTCTATTTCCATGAATAACCAATCAATTTAAAAGTATTTCAATATTATTAACTATTTTACGAATGAATAAATATAATATCTTGTCTTCAAAGGATCGCACCGTTTCGTTAGTCAAGTTTTATCTATTAACTTATCTATTTATCGCCAGGTTAACAATTACAATCTTTTGTATATACTTAGATATATACATAGTATCCATATCACACCTGCACATTTGTACTCATTCGTATCCGAGTATCGTATTGATATATAACGCGTCTCGTGTTATAATAAATTCAATTAAAATCGACACTGCATACCATTATTAATGCACCGTTATACAGTTGCAAATCCTGCATAATGAACCTGGACCGCTTATTAAGTTATATGTACATGTTGTACCAGCCGTTAATTGTCCACTGCTGAACATTTTTTTTTTTTTTTACAACACAGGGGGCAAACGAGCATGCGGCTCACCTGATGGTAAGTGACTACCGCCGCCCATGGTCACCCACAACACCTACGGCATTGCAGGTGTGCTGCCGGCCTTTTAAAAAGGAATATGCTCTTTTCTTGAAGGTTATGTTGTCGTATCGGTTCGGAAATACTGCTGCTGGAAGTTGATTCCAAAGAGTGGTTGTGCGAGGAAGAAAGTGCCTTGAAAAACGCACGGTGGAGGACCGCCACTCGTAAAGATGGTTGGGATGAAATTTTAGTTTATGGCGGGTTGTACGATGGTGAAAATCTGCAGCAGGTATCAATCCGAACAATTCTTCAGAGCACTCCCCATGATAAATTCGGTAGAAGATGCACAGAGATGCAACATCTCTACGCAGTTTCAGTGGGTCGAGCCGGACAGTAAGACGCCGATCGTCAACAATTCGAGCTGCCCGACTTTGAATGCGGTCTAACGGAAGGAGTTGGTACTGTGGCGCTCCTGCCCACAGGTGAGAACAGTATTCCATGTGTGGCCTCACTTGAGCTTTATACAGTTTCAGGCGGTTTTCTGGCGTGAAATACCGTCTCACCCTATTGAGCACCCCCAACTTTTTGGAAGCTATCTTAGCTTTTTCCTCCAGATGACCGCAAAACTGGACGTCGCTAGATATATCGACGCCAAGAATCCCCAGACTCGACTTATTATCAAGGGAAGTGCCCTGAAAGTGAGGTGATACGACAAACGGTGTCTTTTTTGCGGTGAACGCGCAGACTTGTGTCTTCTTAGGGTTAAAGTGAACAAGATTGCGTTCACCCCAGATCGAAACTTTATCGAGTGAAGTTTCGATTTCAGACACAAGTCTGTTCCGGAGCTCATCGGTATGTGCCCGCGAGATCTTTGCATGACCGGTGTATAATGCATCTACATAGCCTCCCCATAAGGGGTGGGGGCTGCCAATAGTTGCCACGCTTGACAGGCGGATTGGCAACCGCAGTTTGACTTTTGGTAATGGTTTTAAGAGGGACGCTGCTGCCTATCCCTCCTTCATAAGCATATATCGTCATAGTCGTAGAATACTGACGGATCTGACAAATATTACATATACAGATCCGTCAGTATTCTACGACTATGACGATATGTACATAATTGTATGAGATTGAAATAGACTGCTATGGAATTTGAGATTCTTTTTTATCATAACTTAATAAGTGACTATATTGTCCTTAGCGGACACAAGGTCCATGCGATCAATAGAAAAGAGGAAATTTTTTCCTCAACGGTTGGTCGCATTATGCCGGTTCATCAAGTGCTTTTTCACGCTACGCTTGAAGGATCCGAGGTATAGGATGAAGAAAACATCACATGAAGGCCCATTTCACAATCTTACGGCTGATTTACAATCAACTGTTGCACTTTTGCTGAAAGAACACATCTAAATCCAAGATAGTAAACGTAGGAGTAATACAATCTATTGGATTTTTGAAATTTCATTCAGTAATAGTCTTCCGTTATCGGAAATAGGGCTTGTCCGCATTATGTCGAGCATATCTAAATCCAATATGGCACAAGAGAGAGAGAGAGAGAAGTGATAGATACTGATGATGATATCAGCCTTTACTGTCTACTGCTGCACATAGGCCTCCCCCTATTGGGGGGCTTGCCAGTAGTTGCCACGCTTGGCGAATAGGTTGATAACCGTCGTTAGGCTTCAGTGATATTTTAAGAGGAACGTCCCTGTCCTTTGCTCGACCATTAAATTCCCTTAGTCGCCTTATACAACACACACGGGAAAGAAAGGGGTGGCCCATCCTAAGCCAGAACGACACTAATAAGTATACTTGTCTCTTGAATTACCGATCTATTCTCTGTGGTGACTAATCGTGAAATCTTCGAAAAGAGAAATTCATTCTCGTCGTCCACAAATAAAAGAAAATTTATGTCGTTAGACATTCTTAACAAATCTGAGATGAGGGGCGAGCCCTTTTATAGTCCATGTGATAAATAAGGGCGCTTCGTTTTTCAGGAGCGGTTTTATGCGGCACCGAATGAGAGATGGTGATTTGTCATCGGCCTTTTCAGTTGGAATGAAGGTCATCCGGGAAATCTACTTAGAGCATATATCTTTAGATGTATAGGTAGTGCATTCTTCGAATACCCACCCAGTCTGGTATGTACGACATTTTCTGGAAAAGTAATTGAACAATTTGTCTTAGGTGCTCAGTATCTACTTTCTAAAGAAAAACTATCTTTATATTTAAATTTTCAAAAAGGGTAGACAAAAAATTCATTATTTGAAGATTTTAAATAAGGTGTTACAATACGATACAAACAACTTCGTGTTACAAGTTGCAATTGATCGATTGCTTTCCTAAAAATTATGAAATTAACCGAAAATGACGGATTCAGAATCACGATTATTTTGATGCTTTGCTATTTTTTTTTTCACTTTTTCTAAGCTCTAAGTAGGGTATCATTACACTGAAACATTGTAACGCATCATCAAGGGTGTCATCTGGATTATAATATACCATACTAACTGGAACCTGCAGCTTTATTCGCGTGAATCAGAAAAAATGTATCCAATATTTAATCTAGGACCTGAATCCATCTTTGTACATTTCATACAAATCCATTCAGCTCTTTAAGCGTGGTTAATTAACAAACATCTAGGGAACATCTAAACACCCTTCAACGGTTTCATAATTACAATATTAGTGATAAGTATATTAATTTTTACCTTCATGCCAGTTTCAGCTGTGTAGCTGAGTGTCAATCCTTGAACAAACCTTGAATACACGTCGAACTGGATGCTGTTGTTTTGACAAGTTGAATTATCGTGACACTATCTCCACTATCAGGTAACGTGAGCCTAGCCTCAGTCATCACGCACGCCGGTGACGTCACCCGATCCGAGGGTCACTAGTTTTCTATTCGCGTTGTGGAGTGACGCACACGCTTGACGACGTGGCCCGTGCGCTTTAAATACCTCCCTGTCGCGAGTATTGCCACCACGGCTACAAAGTTAGTATCTAAACAGCACCATAAAAGTGTATGATAAAAAAATATGTACATATAAAAATAAGTACTTCTATTAACTGACTGATCTGATCTATTTATTTAAAGCTTAGAGGTGGTAAAAATTTAAATATGGATTTAAGAATAATATAATATACATCAAGGGGAACGTGTTTTATTTATAAAGGGTTACTGGTTTACTGATGTAGTGTAATGCATCAAATGTATCTAGATTTTTAATGGACTAGTTTAACCACACACACTAGGCATCCACTTAGAAATAAAATGTCTACGGGAAAACGGAAAAAAAGCAATTAGTACTATAATTAGAAGTATAGGGGGAAGGTGGTTTTTTGTAATGCAGATTATTGATTCCATTGCAAGCAATGTCAATGTCAGGTTGACCATATGGTCTCCCCTTGAAATCATCGTGCTGAATTCCAATTCATCACGATGGGCTAACTGACCCCTGCCTTTTCATTCTCACCTATCATCCCTCACTGGTACCCCGCCAGTAGTATACCGTTAGCGCAGGCGGGGTTACCATTCATAAAAAAAAATTGCTAGAAGTGGCAAATTTATTTACCTACTAATATACTTATCATAGCTGACAAGTATTAGAATATGGCTAGATTTAGTCAAAGAGTAGTTAAAGTGGCGACAATCGCAATCCTTCACGTAATTAATAACATTTGGAGCGCCATCATAGCGGGGTAACGGCCGACTAGTCGCCGAAATATTTCAGGTCAAATCCCCCATTCCCCTCTCCCTCCCTAGTGTCCTGACGCCGTTATGCCCCTTCACACAAGCGTGACTGCATATGGTGCATTGCCAAATTGCTTCCACGGAATTATTGCTGAGGGAATTGAAACCTCTAGCTAATGGAGCAGTAAAACATTTCGTGCCCATATTATTTGCCGTTTATTTTTAAGAGATGAAAAGGAAATGGTAACTTCTCCTACATTATTGGTATAAGGCGGCGGGGTACAACTGAGAGATGATAGATGATGTCTTTAGTTGGTCGATGGCGACGAATTCAGCAGGAATAAATCACGATTTCCAGGGGTATCGCGTGTAGTTGGACTTAAGATTTTTTTGATGTTGAATATTGGTCTCGTCAAGAAAAGTCAGATGTGAAAAAGAATACACTGCAAGTGGCTTTTTTGCGAACAAATGCTTTGAAAAATACAAAATTAGGTATTCAACAACATGGATATATTCCATGATTTTGCACAATTACCGTTTTTCTAAAGACCTTGACTTATTATGTAGTAAAACACCAACTGTTATTTTTTGTTTAGTATGCATATAATTATGTATATTGTATTACAAACAATATCTCACATTACAGCGATGTTTTGATGTCAATGGATAAGTGGTTGGTAGACACTAACTCACGAACTTTGGAGTTCTATAAGGAGAGGTAGACCACGACAATGTACCTCGGATATGGGCTTGTATGTATTGCAAATGCAAGTATTTTTATGTCAATTATTGCTATTAAATTAGATGCAAAAAATACTAATTGATAGTTGACTCCGAATGAATTTTTACATACATTATTACGAAAAAATATTTTCGAAAAAGAGTTAAGTTGCGAAAGGAGGTATGCTATCAATAAAATAAGGTTGTCAACTTGTATGTATGTGCTGTAAATGAATATCATACTCGTACCAGTTATATTATTTCGTGTAAAGATTAGATGACGTTAATATTGGCAGACATAGCATAAATATATTTAGCTACATTTTACCCACTCTAGACGGTGGACTTATCCAAAATCTCACGCTCCCATAACGTAATGGGGGTATTGGCCGTTGAAATGAGAACGAATGGCGGTCCTAGGCGCATACAACTAGCGACTTCATGTTCCAAGTAGAACGAGGACAAACCATAGTGGATGTTTATGAATAAAATAGAAAAGATTTATACAGCAATGAATGAATACTTAATTGAAGCCGCAAATTCGGCTCCGATATTACTCTTTGGCGGGTGGCCAAGCTCAATATCAATAGAATTGTAATTCTATATTGCGATTGTATATATAATATATATCTCAAGAAAGAACATAATCTACGTATAAAACTTGAAATAAATTTATATACCAAGCCACTTGGCCAGTGTGATAATAGTAGACTAACATAGAAAATTATGGGATGGATGCTCTTTATGGGAAAACTCTGCGCCCCACAGTGGGACGATAATTGACGTTGGTTGTTGCGACAAGTACTCGTATAAATTCGCATAATAATAATTGTAAATCTTGATAAATGCTGTATTTCTAAAGACTTCAAAACAGGAGGAGATATTCGATTCCATTGTTTTTTTTTTAATATTAAGAACTCATAACCGATTTGGAAAATTATTTTTTTTAATCTGAAATGATCTATCCTCAGATTGATCTCATAAAATTTTTATCAAAATCAATTCAGTAGTTTAGTTTTTAAATAAAAAATAATTGATATTGCCAAGACTGAAGTCGGCGTTTTTTTTTTTTTAAAAACAATATTTATTATTATGTAACTTGGACAAAAAACATGACGTTTCATTTTATTAAAAAATGGTATTCGCTGTCCATAGACATGAACAGCTCCATCGATATCAGCACGAGGGGATAGACAGCACAATGAGACATAATTAAGGGCGTTGTCATTCTCGTCAAGATCAATATGTTATGCTTTCGTACCCTGTAAAATTACTGTTATATTTTTTTATACAACGTAGGTGGAAAACAAACATACACGCTCGTCTTATGGTAAACGGTCACTAGCCTATGGACGCATGCAACACTAGAAGTGTCACATGTGTGTTGCTGACCCACATATGCTGGGGGGAAAGGGACTGTAAGTAATGGAGGCTGAGATTTCCATTGCTAGCAATATACCCAACCAGGTCGACCTCCTCGCGGTTCTCCCTGGAAACTATCATGGTTAATTCCTGATGAATTCATCATGATGGGCTAACTGGCCTGTTTTCATTTTCATCAATCACCCTTCACTGGTGCTCCGTCAGCGTATCCCGTTAGCGTAGGCGGATTTACCATACCATTTTCACTCATAAAAAAAGACCCACATATGTTACGATATCCCCCTAATTTGGTGGACATAATTAGCGTTTCTTCTATTTCGTTCCATCACTCATTTAGCTTGGTTCCTTAGCGCCAGATACAGGAGTAAATCATTAAAACTTATAATTTCTTTTTTTCGTTCTTTTAAGATCCTTAATTTTACACATCCTGTTTTTTTTTTAATATTCTGTAGCTTGACCCATTAAGAAAAATAGGAAATCTGTTTCATATGTAGTCTACATTAAAAAAAAAAATACACACATGTATTTAATTTTTATTTTAGAGTTCGAATCGCCAGTTACATAATAAATATCTCTAAAATAAAATAAAAAAAATTGTTACCAACTCGATTAATCTAGCGACCTACATTTATTAATTTGATCGCTATCTCTGTTCACTTAATATGTGTATTATCAGAAATTATTATCGTAAGTTGTTAGTAAGTGGGCAGTAATTATCATTATCAATAACCGTCTGATTATTTGTGTGTGTATAAACATTTGCAGTCACCTTTTCAATGTGTTATTCCTATTAATAAACGACTAGACTAGTTAATTTTAAATTTTCCCGTTGTCTACACATATTACAAATACATTATCAAACCTAATACGATAAATTGTTTTCGGAGGTAAATAGTACCTACATACCGGCTACTTTTTTTGTGCGTAAACCTTTACTGTGACCTCGTTTATATGAAATTTCGTAATTACATAATGGTGACTAAGATTTTCCTTCTTTTTCTTTTTTATACTTAAAATATGATGCAGAATATATCTCACAGCGCCATCTACTCCCAAACTATGCAGCATTTGTACTGTGAGTACAAGAAGCTAAGTGATATTTAATCAAAAATTTTTTTTTTCGAACTTATAACATTTTTATATTTAACACTGATATAAAAATACTAGTCTGTACTTACATCTATACTTCCAACATTCAAAAATACAGCATAGCAATAAATGTCCATCACTATGCTATTTAGAGTTACTAAAAAAGTCCCATACTGTGTTCATCAACACTTTTTATTTTCACATAAAACTTGTAAACTGATAGTTTAAAAACATTGATCCGAATTTATATTTAAACTGTTTTTTTTTTATGTTGATGTTGGATTCTGTTTTAATACAAGTAGCCAGTACTTTTTAAACATTAATTTAAAATAATATAAGTCATGTTTGGCCAACAAATTTAGTTGTTAAATAATAAGGTTATTAATATATTACACAAAAAAGTGTTTCAATAATGACAAATTAATACCAAATCAACATGGAAGTAAATCTGAATGTAAAATTAATCAGAATTGAATGTCTCATAAAAGTAGTTACACAAAAGAAAATGTTTTAATATCACAAAGGTGGTATACTACCATATTGGTCAGTCTGGTGGTAAGACACTGAAGCCTATTAATTAATTGATAAATATGTTACACAAATTTATTCCACATCCTTTTTTAAAATTTATTAAAAAAATATTAATAATTGTCAGAAAATTAATGTAACGGCAATACCTATTCATATTTTCAAATTAATAATTTAATAAATTAATAAAAGAGAAATAAAGGTTACTTTATTATGATATTATATATTTTTAATTAGTCACAACTAGGAGTAGATGAAAATAGACTGCCAATTTGATGAATTTGTTCAAACGATGACCAACAAATATTACTAGACATAATTGTGGATTATTTAAAATATTATCAACTGACATACACAAAATATATTTTTTTTTAGATGGAAAGTAATGTATAAATACTATATTTGTCTATTACATATTATTGTATATTATTATTACATTACATAATTTATATACACTCTATTACACATATCCTACACCAACACATTTGAAAAAAGGTTCCTGTAATAATAAATAAATAAATTAAAAAATACTCAAGACAATTATAAACAAGTTATAAACTATAATCATCTAAGAATTAGTATAAACTAAATTTATTAAGAATTAGAATTAAACTAAATATCCTTCTTAATATTTTATAACATAACAGTTTTGTTAAATGATTACTTTCAAAAATTTTAAGTCTAGAGATATAATTTGAAATTTAGAATTATTACATTATGCAAGTGTTACCATTTTAATTAAGATATTGATTTGACAAGGTTTATAAAAACAACATATTAATTTTTAAAAGATTTTTAATTATAATGGAGCAATTATTATTTTTTTATTAACGACTGTGTCCTACAAAAAAACAAGACTTAAATTGTGACAAAACTGAACTAACAACTGAATCAATTTTAATAAAATTTCTATTGGATCAATTCGTAATTATCCTTTTAGATAAAAAAGGAATTTTTCTAATCGGTTTACAATTGACAGTTATAAGGTAATAGACATAAAACAAAAAAAATACACAACTAAAGTTAG
This sequence comes from Galleria mellonella, assembly GCF_026898425.1. Taxonomy (NCBI): domain Eukaryota; kingdom Metazoa; phylum Arthropoda; class Insecta; order Lepidoptera; family Pyralidae; genus Galleria; species Galleria mellonella. Next base: position 5,209,179 of record NW_026442084.1, read on the forward strand.
AACTTCTTTTTTTAAGTCAGTTGAAAGTACATGTGTTGGGCAATATGAATAATGAATTAAAATTAAGTGAATTATTTTTTAATTATAATTTTTTTAAACTTGTTACTATGTTATAATAAGCAAGTTGAGCTAATCTAATGAAAGTGGTAATCAACATAATATTACACGCTAACACAGAGCAGCATAGGAAACTAATTTTACACTCTGCGGTAATCTTTGCAGTCATCATCCTTAACATCGTAGTGCTGGACACGAGTTTTTTTTTTATAAAAGAGCATTGGTACAATTACTTTTCAGGCAGACTTGAGCCCTTATAAAGGGTGCATATGTACTCTCAGACATGTCTTTATGAAGCACATTGTTGGAGTGGGCACCTGACAATTCTAGGATGGACACAGTACACCTAGCCCCTCCCTTGAATATGCCTATGTAAAAGAGCAATAGTAGGCAATTATAGCCTATTATTACCACAATGAGTAGGCTGTTTAAACTATGGTTTTATGTTTCTTTATTTTGCACTGTCTTGTTTCCCTGGTCTTTTCCCATATTGTGGATATATAAGATGGATGAAATACTGTATTTCTAGTCTATCACCACATGGAGTACCATTGCAGTACTGTTGTCAATATTTAGCTTGAGTCAATATTTATTATTACTTATCTGTGTAAATTATAATTGCAATCTGTGTATATTCTCAGCGCAGTAAGGAACTGTATTTGTGAATAGTAGATACTTAATAATACAAATACTGTTTTCTGTCACCTACCTTCATGCATATTACTTAAAGATCTATTTTGTTTTATTTATCTGTCTATATATACCTACATAATTAGGATGCCATTATAACTATTTATATTTGACCAATTGCAAACAAACACTTAATGTTGAATACTATAATATAAATTTAATTACTTAATTATCTTTACATTATGGCATTATGTCATAATTTCCTAAACCATAACCTATACAATTTTCGTATTAAATCATTCCATCATAAAACCTTTGCCTTCTGCATGGTATTGTATAATGGGAATAAGCACTATGCACTAATAATACCGCCTTGTCCTCAGCAAAGCCGGTATGTCTACTGGCCGATAATGTTCGCCTATTTATTTTTACACGTTACGTATTCACAGCTGTCCGCCACATCGGAGCCCGGCCAACGGAATATCACTATTTGCAACTCAATGACTGTAAAAACGATAACTACTCAGCCATCGCCTTCAAACATGTACACGTACAACCTAACTAGCTATAATTGGAACCCGTTTTTCGAGTGTGCAGGAGAAATTTGCTGGCACAGAAACATTTTCACCCGTGCAAGACAATCGCATTAGTATGTATTAATAATATGACTTCATACCTCTGTCGTTCCCGGCAGCAGAATATTCACCTCCCAGAAGCAATATTCCAATGTTGGAATCACAAAATCTGCACAAAAACGCAAGACGATAGTTCACAAGCGCAACCACTCAATTCACAGCCGGCCGTGGAAAATTCACAATGACTAGTTGTACACTAGAAGTAAATAGAAAATACACAGATTACACTAACTTAAAATCTATGATTTTCACATCAAATATCTAGTTGAACCGAAACCAAAAACGCGCCAACTGTCAAACTAAAAAACTACAAGCACCGACGTGCCGCGCGTCCGCGCGGTTCGAGTCCGCTTTTCTGACTGACTGTACTGAAGCCAGCAACACACGATACCAATCTGCTTGCGCGTTTCGTGCGTCACTAACTTCACGTTATACGACTACAACTATGGATAGATGACTGTATCTACAGCATGCTTTTGTCGCAATTTAATTTTCATTTATATAATATGTGCAGCAATCTCATTATCGCATAATTGACAAAATATTATACTAACGGCAACGTTATCTATATGATGGTGCGACAAATATGAGATAACAATTCTAACGGGAATCCGGACTGTAAAATAATGCAACTAAAATGAAAAGATCGGCATTAGCTAAGAAAATATGTACAAGCCAACACTCATCTATATCTATGCGGGATAGACGTTGGCTAGACGCGCATGCGTATGGACCGCGGACACGACGTCAGTGAATGACAAGCCCTGTGCTTGTATTATCCGATCGATTTCAAAAGAAATGTGCTATCTTCAGTGTGATCTATTTTTGAGCTACTTTTATATTTTTCAAAGTAATCATCCGTCTTTTCTTTCAGTGGGTCCCAACCTAACAAACCTTTTTGGACCACCGCCCCGCTTCTTAACTAGATAGAATACAACACCCTCTAGTCTATATTAAAACGTGTTTTTGCATTAATATCTACTCTCCTACTAGATTACTACTAGTAATCGAGTAGTGTGACTACTATTATATATGTCCATGGTCTACCATAAATATAAAAATTCAGCGTCCAGTTAAAATTGAAAATTTATGATTACTAGCTCTGTCTCGCGGTCTTACCTGCTACAATTAGGATAAAAACATGTCTTAATAAATTAAGAGAATATAAACTGATCACAATGTCCTCTAATCTAGGGCATTGCTAGGCAATGGGCTATATTTTTTTTTAATAGGAATAATAATGGTTACATAAAGGTAATGTTTAGGCGAGAGGGAAAAAGATTGTCAGTAATGCGATTTAATAGTTCCATTGCTAGAAATATACCCTTACAGGTCGATCTCCACGCGGTTCCTCTTGGACATCATCGTAGAATTCGTCACGATGGGTCGAATTTTAAACATACCTATTAGATATGTTTAAAATTCGACCTAAAATTCGATATATATTAAGTGTTCAACAATGTTCGCTAAACAGATTACTATAAAAATAAAACTATATCTTTTGTTAGTTAAAAGATATCGTTTGAGGCATTATTACAGTTATGAGGTTCGCGTGCGTCAAATCTTATCTATCTACTATTCGGTAAGTGTTAATACGATTAAAAAATGAAAATAATACTTAAATATAAAATAAAATTCAATTAAATAACATGAAGTACAAGTATAAAAATATACTGCAAAATATATTTTGAAGGTTATTCGATTTTAAATAAAATTTAGCAAAGAGAAAAAAAAAATCGTTTTTTTTCTTACTTTTAGTAACCATTGTAACGTTATCTTTGTACAAGATTGCAAAATTTTGATTTTCCAAATTTGAGGTCCAATTTGGTATAGACACCTATCGTATAAGATATAGATGTAATGCTGATGAATTGAGAACCTGCTCTTTCTAGAAGTTAATTTCAAATCACTTCAAAAAATGTTCTTAATTCGGTTTTTAAAAAATACAAAAGGAAAATACCGATTCGAATATATTTTCAGATAGCTCCCATACAAAATTCATCAATAAATCAATAAAATTCTAAAATACCTAATTTCTTTTTGTTCCGATTGAAGTCGATTCTTTTTTTGTGGAACCAATTCGTTTCATATAGACAGTGGTTTATACCACTGTATATATTATGTTAGTAGATTTTGTTAGGGTGGCAGAGCGTATAAAATGCTACCGGCCCCCGGCCTGAGGAGGTCCTAGTCTAGGAGGTCCTGAGCACTGAATGAACCTTATATTTATGTATTACATAAATTTGTAATATTTAATTACTTTAAGAACTAGAGTATTAACTCAAGAACATACACGAATTATACAAATAAACTATCAAGACGAAGGAAAGCTGCGCAATATTTTATCCATTGAAAATTATTTATTAATTTATACTTTTGCATACATAAAATATGTCTACAGGGCGGACCTAATGCCTGATGGCATTCTGTACCAGTCAATTGTTATGCTTAACAGGGAAAGTAATAGGCAGTGCATAGATTAAAAAAAAATATAAATATATAATTTAGATATATAAATTACAAATATATATATTTTTTATACAACTTAGAATGGCAAACAAGCTGACGGCCCACCTTATGGAAAGTGGTAACCGTCGCCTATAGACATGAGCAATACCATGGACATAACAGAGTATACTGTTTCGCCCATGATACCCCCCATGCGTTGCCATTCCTGAGGACTGAGGTGTTATTCCTCTGTACCCTGTAAATTCACGCCATATCCCACCCTTCAAACCGAAACACAGTCATGCAAACACAACTGCTTTACGGTTGAAACACGAATAGGACTGAGGCACCCAAGCAAACGACTTTTGTACAAAGTCTCCCTCTGGTGGTGGTGGTATTTATATAATAGAAATGTCGTATCCGATGAATGTGCTGCTGACGCCAGATGCAATAGTTACGCTACTAGATACAGGTAAGTAGTAATTCCGTATCAACCGCCAATGAGTATCTCTGTACATTTCAAAGGTTGGCTGGTAGTGAATGCATTAATTAAATCGAATATATAATATTTAAACTTCTTATATTTTGCTCCTCTGTCTATTAAAATAGTTTTTATTAGTTTTCCGTTTTTACCATATTTCACTGATCAATAAAGTTTAAATGAATAAATATGTTAATGTTAGTCATTATTTCTAGACCAATTCACAATTTCTATTAGACATTCAAAGGTTGACTGGAAGAAATCCCTTTTATGGGACAAGTCATTGTACTCATAGTTTTCTTAAGAACTCTGTATCCTATAATTTAAGACTTTACTGTACAAAAAAGTGTTACAAACAAATAAATATGTAGACCTAGGTACATACTGCGTCGTCTAGCTTTATCTAGTCTATATTTATCATTAAAATAAATTTTACTATAAGACTCTTTTGACAAAATCCAGGTTAAACAAAAACAGAGAACTACGGTGCCGTCAAAGTAAACCTCACCAAGCCAAAATGTTTTTACGACTTTTAAATAAATGAGAACGGGATTAGGGACTTAACGTACCTACTCTCTGAAGTTCGTGACCCTCATCTCAAAGAGACAATTTAAAATAGGATTTAGTAGTGAAATAATCTGTAAATAGTATCTATTCTTATAAAACAAAGTCACTATCTGTGTCCGTCTGTTCTGAAGCTCACTTCTAAACCACTAAACGAGTTTTTGTACAAATTTCACTATCGTTTACATGTCTTTAATGAAGATTTTTATAAATGAAACTTACCATAATATATAAAATTTGTAAAAATTGAAGTAAATTGCACCTAAGTCAAACTAGAGCACCTCGCTAATATATTATAAAAAAAAGCTAAATTACTCTGTGAACGAAATTAAAAATATTGTAAAAACTGTGTCTGATCCTTGGAATTTCGTGCATGAAGAGATAATTTCGTTCAATACTACGTCCTAAAGGTTTATTCACACGTTGACGTATTGTTTTTTTTTTCTGGATTGTAAATAAAAAAAAAATATTTAGTAAGTTGTGATTTATTCTTTTGCTGTATAATTTTTTTAATGGATGAAAATGGAATTTCGCAATTGCAATCAGTCGGTTCATTGCGACAAATTTCAGAGGAATTGATCAGACGATTTCCGTGGACTGCGTGGAGGTCGCATTGACAGGTGAAAATCTTTTCTCTTCTAAATATTCTGCTAAATTTTATAAGTGCAAAATTCAATATCATAACATTTTTTTTTGATGGGTGAAAATGGTATGGTAACCCCGCCTGCGCTAACGGGATACGCTGGCGGAGCACTAGTGAAGGGTGACAGATGAGAATGAAAACAGGTAAGTTAGCCCATCATGATGAATTCATCAGGAATTTACCATGATCGTTTCCAAGGAGAACCGCGAGGGGGTCGACCTGGTTGGGTATGTTGCTAGCAATGGGATTCTCAGTCTCCATTACTAACAATCCCTTTCCCCCACATAACTATATTCAAGTACCTATTATAGGTATAAATATGAGATATATACAGGTAATTGGGTTCAGTTGATTACGTGCCTATGCACTGAGCATTGCATGATTCAGTTAAATGCAACCCAGTGAACTCTGATTAAGTAAACATGTGATAATATCACTGTTAGTATCATTGTTAACGAGACACTTACATCGTTAACGGATTGTACGATGCGACCATACATACATACATTCACGAATCGTGAAAAAATATGAACATGGCTGAAATATAAATCCTGTAAGAAAAATCTCTTCAGCAACTTTATAAAGGTCTGGTAAGGGTAGATAGAATTAAAAAAAAAACAAATATATAGCCTACACTCGCTAATAACTTAGCTTTCTATAGATGAAAGAATTTTTGAAGTCAGTTTGAGTAATTTTTAAGTTTATCTATCACAAGCAAACAAATATTTCCTATTTATATTGGTAGTATAGGTTTACAATTATTTATTTTTCCTTAACAACATATTAATTTACAACCACTGGACATTGGTTTCTTCTGTTAAAATAAGGGTATACATAGATCAGATTGGCCAAGCAGCTTGGTAAAAAAAAAAATTAAACTTTGCTTCTTCTGCTTCATGTTTGGCGCTTTGTACTTACGCATTGTAGGGACCAATGTAAGTGCTTTGTAGTCTTACTTTTTTTCTTTTTTTTTATACAACTTAGAGTGGCAAACAAGCTGACGGCCCATCTACAGGAAAGTAGTAACTGTCGCCTATAGACATGAACAGTACCATGGACAAAACATAGTATACTGTTTCACCCATGATACCCCCCATGCATTGCCATTCCTGAGGACTTAGGTGTTATTCCTCTGTACCCTGTAAATTCACGCTATATCCCACCCTTCAAACCGAAACACAGCCATGCAAACACAACTGCTTTATGGTTGAAACACGAATGGGACAGAGGTACCCAAGCAAACGACTTTTGTACAAAGTATCCCTCTGGTAAACTTTATCATTATTAGTAACAAATTTCCAATAAATAGTGCACGTGTGAATGTGTCTTAATTTTACTAATTTAAATTACAGTAAATTTAATGTTGATGTACAAACATTTGTAAAACTATTCTGTCGACACTGCTCCCATATTGGCACTTGGTACTTTATCATTATCTTTTAAGTTAAATATCCACTGCTAAACTAACATAAGCCTTCCGGGGGGAATGGGATTGTTAGTAATGGAGACTGAGAATCCCATTGCTAGCAATATACCCAACCAGGTCGACCTCCTAGCGGTTCCCCCTGGAAACTATCATGGTTAATTCCTGATTAATTCATCATGATGTGCTAACTGGCCTGTTTTCATTCTCATCTATCACCCTTCACTGGTGCTCCGCCAGCGTAACCCGTTAGCGCAGGCGGAGTCACCATACCATTTTCACCCATCAAAAGAAAAACATAGGCCTTCCACATAAAAGATAAAATAAACTATAATCCGACTAAAAAAATCTCCAGTTTTAGTTGAGATACATATAAATAAAAATGTTATTTTTAAATATCTGTGAAAGGGGTTTAGCCAGTGCTTGCTACGCCCGGCAGGCGGGTGACAACCGCAATTAGGCTTTGGTGACATTTTAAGAAGTACACTGCTGCCCATCCCTCTTGTTAAGTACCTAATATATTATCTGTGAAACAGATGTAATAATCTGTTGATATTAGGCTATGCTTTGTAATCTACTCTATGGTCTCTCTCTCTGCTGCGCTGCGACTAGGAAACATAGTTGTAATAAAAAGTAAAAAGAATAAAATATTTAAATAAATAGATATTGCATTTAATGTTACAAAAAAGGTTTTTAACCCGCCGCCACATTACTACAATATCACCTCTTACTTTATTATAGTATAATATTATATTTATAAATTACCTTTTCCATACCTTCTCTGTAGATACATTTAGTGTGTGCGATCATTCCATCTACACTTTAGCAAAACATCATTTGCATAGTCATAAAAATTTTACAAAGTTTTACAAAGTAGGGAAAATTTATTAGTGAAATTACATAATTGCCTACTACCTAGTCTTTACCCGCGACTTTATTCACGTGACTGGATTATATTATTCACTGACCGGCATAAAAAGTAGCCTACGTCCTTTTCTATTTCAAATACAACGTTTATTTCAAATTAGCTGTGTCTTTTGCTTTCGCCTGCTTGAATTAATACACAAAGTTTTATATGTGTTATATTAGGATATAACCTAATCGTGTATCAAATTTAATTCAAATAATTTCAGTAGTTTTTACGTGACAGAGCAACAAACACCCATTTACTCATTCATCCATCGTTTACGAAGTTTCCCATTTCTTATATTAATGAGATTTTACGAAGATTGTGGTAGAGCTGATAAAGTGCCCACAGGTAATAAACAATCAAATTTACATTCACAATTATAATATTAAGGGTATTGTAAAAATATATGAGGACTGTACACTATTTAATAAATATTTATTATTATTATTTCAGCCCTTACTTGTCCACTGCTGAACATAAGCCTTGCCCATAAGGAGAGCTTTGCCACTAGTTGCTACACTCGACAGGCGGGTTGGCAACCGCAGTTAGGCTTTTAGAGATGTTTTAAAAGGGACCCTGCTGCCCATCCCTCGCCTTCCCACAGTCGCCTCTTACGACGCCCACAGGAAAGGAAGGGGTGGCCCATTCTATGTCGGGACCGACACGGCGAATTTAATAAATATAATCAAAATTTGACCTGGGATAGAGCTGGCTGGAGGAAGATGCATGAATTAGTTGCACCGACAAGAGGAAACTCTTAAATGAAAAGAGAGAATCAAAATTTATTATAAAATCTAAATACAGTGTAGTAATGAAAATTTATCATAGTTTCTTTAATTGACGTTAGCTATGTATGATCGTATATTTTTGACAATGAGCCGGCCTATACAGAACCCGTATGATGTCATCACCTATTCGATGTTTACATTATCTTTCAGTCAATTCTTCAAATAACGACTTGATTAGATTAACTTCAGTAACATGTACGTACCTATGAAAAAGCATTAGCACATAAAAACTTGATTGAAATACTAGATAATTGATGGTTACATGTAAAACTGTTGGATTTGGATCGATTGTATGTGTTTAGTCTGTGTATTGTTTGAATTAATCTATTTTAAGAGCGAGGTAATCTTGTACCTACACCAACAACCAGGGACATTTTTACGCGCGTTTTGCAGTCGTGCGAGGTCAACGGGAGTAGATATCTATCTACTATAAATATATAGCATCTATGTATCTACATAGATGCTATATATTGTTCTTTTTTTATAACGCAGGAGGCAAACGAGCATGCGGCTCACCTGATGGTAAGTGACTGCCGCCGCCCATGAGCAGCTATAACCAGGAGGAACTGCAGATGTGCTGTCGGCTTTTTAAAAAGGTATGTGGTCTTTTTTAGTGAAGTTTACGATATCGTATCGGTTAGGAAATTACCAAAAGATGTAGGTGGAAGATATAAGTGGGAAGGGATTGTTGATAATGGGATTTGGAGGCCTCCTTGCTCACAATATACCCTGTTAAGTTGACGTCCGCGCGGATCCATCTGGAAATCATCATAATTAAACAACTTTTATGGGAGGGGGTGGGGGCAGAAGGGATCGTTTGTTATAACAATATTATTTATAAATAAATTCTTTAATAAGGTAACCAGGACCCACACAATTTTTATAGAATTTTATATTGTAATAATTTACAATTATAGGGGGGGGGGGGGAAGGGATTGTTAGTAATGGAGACTGAGAATCCCATTGCTAGCAATATACCCAAACAGGTCGACCTCCTCGCGGTTCCTCCTGGAAACTATCATGGTTAATTCCTGATGAATTTATCATGATAGGCTAACTGGCCTGTTTTCATTCTCATCTATCACCCTTTACTGGTGCTCCGCCAGCGTATCCCGTTAGCGCGAGCGGAGTTACCATTCCATTTTCACCCAACAATAAAAAAAAATTTACAATTATACAATATTGTATTTGTTTGTGTGTGTATTGGGCACTAGCGCCTTATTGCTAACTATATACTCTGTCAGGTCGATCCCCATGCAGTCCCTTCTGGAAACCATCATGATATATACTTATAGAATTTGTCAAAATGTGCTAACTGAACTGCTTTCATTTTCGCCTATCATCCCACATTGGTGCCCCACCGGCGTATACTGATAGCGCTGGCTGGGTTATCGTTCCATTATCAGTCATAAAAATCTGCTTTTATCTTCGCCTTTAATCCTTTATTGGTGCTTCGTCAGCGTATAAAGACCGACATAGATGAAGGAATATTTTTAGAGAAAAGGTGATGAAAGGTGAAGGAACAGTCAGGACCTCTAATAATGAAGAAATGGATTGAGGAAAAAACATTTCTTTAAACTAGTGTTAGTATTCATTATTAGATTTCCCTAAAAAAATTATATTACAATTAATAAAAAAAAATTAAACTTTGGTTCGCCGTATGCTTGTTTGCCATCTTAGTGGTATAAAAAAATTGTCGTAAAAAAAGAACAGCCTGCGTTTGTACCGACGCCATTAGCAATACGACGTTTACACATACCCTATAGTATATTCTGTGGTTATGTAATGGCACTGGTACGGATATAGGCTGTACTTTTTTTGAGAATTTGAATTAATGTTTTAATTTTTGGTAATATAATTTTTTTTCTAGAAAAATATTTTTTTTTAAACCCTATTAGTGAATTCTAACTCCAGTTATGAGGTATGGACTACGTTAATTAACATACTGTATAAAAAATAAATTACAGGCGAATTGAAAACCTCATAGTCGATGTTGTTTAAAAATAAAAAAAATTGTTTACCTACATGCTACTCACGTAAGCAATTCGTCCGCAAGAAACTTGACAAATGAACTCACTCGGTCTGCTGATGCATTCCGTGAGTGTACTCGTGAAACTTGGAAATTTATTTAATTTGGGCGAGCACTTGACTTTTTGAAGAAATTGACAAATTATATTTGACCGACTTTAAAAATAATGAGGCTCCCAATTTGATTGCACGTATTTGTTTTTCTATGGACCTTATCTATTCGATATTTTATTTTGAAATAATTTTGATGATTTTTTTAATCAAAGGGGTTTACTGTCATTTTAGTACGAGTATTATATCAATTTTGCTAACACTGTTTTTTTTTTATACAATAAAGTCTTAAATTTATATAGTTTGCAGTTCGTCAAAGGCTTAAGGCAAAGTGATTATTGGCTTTCTACTTTAACGCCTTAACAAATAAAGTTACATTACACGCATGGTTTTTAATTAGCAACGCAATGATTTCGTAATGATACAGGTAATAATAAAACGTTAAATAGATTAAAATTATCAGTTTTATATAAATACTGTAATGACGGAACACTGCGGCAGAATCTTCAGGCAATCTTATCAATGTCTCACGTCGTGCGTCAAACCGCAAAAGTGCGTCAGGACGCATACTTTAATGTTATCGGTACTCACGAATGTGATTGCGGTAAAAGGATTAATCGGATTTAAGTAGAAAAAACGACCTGCGCCTTGATTCTGGTAACGAAACTTGTGTAACATCTGATGAAATGAAATCTTATAATTAACTTAGATATTTATAATAAAAATAAAAATGGCAATAGGCTGGTCATATAGCTTGAAGAACCGACGATCAATGGGGAAGAAAGGTTTTTGAGTGGCGATCCTGTAAGGGCAGTGTGGTACTATCCTCCACTAGATGGAGTGACGACTTCAAATGCATTACAGGGAGTGGGTGCAGGTGGCTCAGGACCGTTCTTTATGGCTGTCTATGGGAGAGGTCAATGTTCAGCTGTGGACGGTTAGGTAATGAATGACATGATAAAATGAGGATATTCAATAAGGAACAAATAAATACATGAAAAAAAGGAAACTATTATTTCATCTAGGTAAACTATGATAATTTACTTAAATTATCTTGATGTTTTTTTTTTATGGGTGAAAATGGTATGGTAACCCCGCCTGCGCTAACGGGATACGCTGGCGGAGCACCAGTGAAGGGTGATAGATGAGAATGAAAACAGGCCAGCTAGCCCATCATGATGAATTCATCAGGAATTAACCATGATAGTTTCCAAGGGGAACCGCGAGGAGGTCGACCTGTTTGGGTATATTGCTAGCAATGAGATTCTCAGTTTCCATTACTAACAATCCCTTTCCCCCCAAACTTATCTTGATGTTTGAAAAACCCTCAATATAGTGATACAATTTGTATGATTCGGAACAATGAGTGGGTATCACAAAATGCTTCTGCCTCGAAAGATTAGTTCTTTCAGTAACATTTATTTATTTATCTATTACTAGTAACTAACTTAGATAAGGTCGCCCATTGTTTTCTCAATATAATCTTTTCTTGTAATTGTTTGTATTTATAATAAGTTTACTAATGTAATCTATTGGAGGAAACAATAAAGAGTATCTATCTGTCATTCCGACTCTGCATGTTTTAAAATGTTGAAAAAAGTATTAGAATTTTTTCCTGCAAACTTAGAATGGTACAAAAGCTGACGGCCCACCTGATGGAAAGAGATAACCGTTGCCTATAAACATGAATATTACCATGGACATAACAGAATATACTGTGTCGCCCACGATACCCTTCATGCGTTGCCATTTCTGAGGTCTGAAGTGTTATGCCTCTGTAACTGCTCTGTAATATGCCTCCGTAATATACCCTATAATTTCTTTGGCATATCCTACCCTTTAAACCGAAATACAGCCATGCAAACACAATTGCTTCACGGTAGAAACGCGAATCGGACAGATGTATCCGAACAGACGACTTGTACAAAATTTCCCACTGGATGCCTTTTGTAAATGAACATTGAAATGATACGCAACTCTATTTTAAGCCATTGGATGTTTTAAAAATGAACAGTGAAATAGAGACGCGAGCAGCGACTTTGTTTTATATTATTTGGAGATACACTATCCCTGATAAACGAGAACGTGTGTAAGTATGACAAATACGGCCTAATAATATTGTATTTTCCACGGAAATTCCCAAAGGACCGTGAGATATCAGGTTCGCAAATATGTAGGTAAATATGAAAGTTTATGAAGCTGTTTGTTGCTCAATTACGCATCAACGGCTGAACAAATTTGAATCTAATTTTGCACACATAATTATAGTCTTAAACCGTACTGTAATGTGTTAACACCGAAAACTTTGAGCCTAGTTTCCATTGGGTAATTTATAATTCAAGTCCACTTGGAAGAACCCAAGGGTATAGTTAGACGATCTATAAATAAGGTATTGGTTTTATTTCTGGTACACTATTTGGATCATCATCATCATCATCATTATCATCCATCATATCAGTCGTCACCTATCCACTGCTGAATATAGGGCTCCTTCATAGACTGTCACAAAGAACGATCCCGAGCCACCTGCACCCACTGACTCCATGCAATACATTTGAGGTCGTCACTTCATCTATTGAGGGGTCGTCCTATACCGAGTTTGCTTGTACAGGGTCGACACCCAAGAAGCTTTCTTCTATTTAGGGATAGTAATGAAGATGAAATTAGGTCAGTTGGTAAACGTGACGAATTCACCAGGATTTGATCACGATGGTTTTTAGAGGAGACCGCGTAGTGGTCGACCTACTGTCACTCCTCGTTATAAACAGTCCTTTCACCTATATAAAACAATTGTACCTGATTTTCAGTAAACCGTATTAACTAAAACAGTGTCTCTTGGATGAACCACAAAAGATCGATTAAGAGAATTTTTGGGGTAGAACTCATAAATGTAAACGGTATGGTATCCTGTCACTGTCGTCTGTTTAATCCCTTTAAAGGGTTGAGAGAGGTCTTTATTTATGTTGATTGCCGAGTCTTAAATAATTAGTTCACTCATTCTATACACCAAATTGAAAACGAGGTTTACATCTGTATTTTATTTATTTATTTTATATTTATTCGCATGCTGCTACTACTAACATGCTATTGGATATGCTGGGCCACCTTATACAACATGACGATTTTTTTAAGAGCATAGTAGAAGGAAAAATAGAGGGCAAAAAAGAAAGAGGAAGACCGAGGAATAACTACATGGGACAGATAAAGGAAACACTAGGTGTCATGCCGTATAAGAAGATCAAGGATATGGCCTGGGATAGAGCTGGCTGGAAGAAGATGCATGAATTAGTTGCACCGAGAAGAGGAAAGTCTTAAACAAAAAGAAGAGCATGCTACGTGGTACAAATTATTTATTATAATAAGTATGCATATAAGACACGTGACACCCCTATACGTTTTATGTACCTATATGCTTGTGATATATATGTTATAAATTGTTTTTTTTTATTGAACGAATTTGTTATTAGGGTTCGGTTCAGTTTTCATTTTTTTTTTTTGGAATAATTATTAAATCATGTAACTGAGAACAAACTGAAATCATGTAACTCATTTTCTTTTTGTTCTATCCAACGAACTCTTTACAGTAACATTAAATTTATTGCTGTTGCATGTAAAGAGTTTATGTCACCCTGATTCTTTCCATATAAGATAGTAAAAAAGTAAAGTTCGCCGTGTGGTCCCGGCATAGAATAGGCCACCCCTTCCTTTCCCGTGGGTGTCGTAAGAGGCGATTAAGTGTGGGCGAGGGATGGGCAGTAGCGACCTTTTTAAAACATCTCGAAAGCCTAACTGCGGTTGCCAATCCGCCTGCCAAATGTGGTAACTATTGGCAAAACGCCCCAAGAGGGAGGCTTATGTTCAGCAGTAGACGGTTAACGGCTGAAATAATAAGAATAAAAATAATAATAATTTTTAATGTTCGAAAAGATATTTTCAAACTTTTCAATTTTTTTTTATACAACAATAGAATGGCAAACAAGCTGACAGTTCACCTGATGGAAAGTGGTAACCGTCGACTATAGACATGAGCTGTACCATGGACATAACGTATACTGTTTCGTCCATAATACCCCCCATGCGTTGCCATTACTGAGGACATTGCCATTATTGTGTTATTCCTCTGTACCCTGTAAATTCACGCCATATCCCACTCTTCAAACTGAAACACACCCATGCAAATACAACTGCTTTACGGTTGAAACACGAATGGGACACATTTATAATTTTAATGGGATCATCGTCATCATTTCACTTATTATTTGTCCATTGCTAAACGTATGCCTGCTGAGCATTTAATAAGATAACAAGGATAAGAATTCCGACTATGTTTCTTAACGAAAAGTATTCCGTTCGTGTATACTGCCACTGTTTCGAGATGGTGTATTTTTCCAACCAATCAATAATTTATTTGTGAACCATAGATGGAAATAGATTATTAAAATACATTTAGCAGGGGAGAAAGGGATTGTTAGTAATGGAGACTGAGAATCCCATTACAATATATCCAACCAGGTCGACCTCCTCGCGGTTCTCCCTGGAAACTATCATGGTTAATTCCTGATGAATTCATCATGATGGGCTAACTGGCCTGTTTTCATTCTCATCTATCACCCTTCACTGGTGCTCCGCCAGCGTATCCCGTTAGCGCAGGCGGGGTCACCATACCATTTTCACCCATCAAAAAAAATATATATATAGCATGTTTTCTATGGTCGACCTAAAAGGTGTACAAATAATTCATCAAAGTAAAATAATGCCTTTTAAATAGTATTAATTCATGAAACAATTTTTGAAAGTACCCAGTATAGTATGTTTTATTTATTGACTATTCAATTTTAAAAATATTTAATTTTACATTCTAATAATTTACATACAATTATTTATCATTAATAAATTCGTTAATACTGTAATAATTTTTTTTTTCAATAAATTTTTTTTATAGTAATCCAATCCTGTTTTAAATCTTCTTATTGCTTATTTCGATCATTACATATCTATATTAGGAATTTAAATTTTCTATCCCATTGTGATACTTACACTATCTCTGATAGAAATTCAATTCTCTACTTTTTAATATCCAGGTAGTGATTGAATTCGGTTTGAAAGCATTTCACGGCCCGCCCTGGTGAGCGGTGACGTCACTGGAGGCGCGCGCACCGCCCGCATCGATCGGCATCGGAATCTGTCAGCGCTGTAACACGCGCCTACTAAGCTAAATTTCCAGTTCTATGAAACTTTCCTTAAGCCGCTTCAAGCGCTGAATTAAAGTTTTTCCAATCGGAATTGGAACAGCAAAAGGTCACAAATGGTATAAATGCACAATCGGAGATCAACGTTGAATGTATAAGCATAGAGATCATATTGCGAGTGTGGAAACTTCTTTGACGGTGGTGTCCTCGAACGTATAATCCGTTTCCATAAATGGTTTCGCAAGCGATTTTCTTAATAAAAAAAAAACCCCTCTTTTAGACAAGAAGTTGAATATAATTAGGGAGTTGTATCTTATAAATGAGTAGATAGATTTGGGCAAAATAAATTATACAGTAAGCTTGCGAGAGAGATATATTTCTTCGTACATTGGCGCCATAAGAATGGATACTTTTTGCTTGGATACAAGGAAAATGGTGGTAGATTTTTATGCAGATGATCTTATTATAGGTAGGTAGTCATATACCTACATAAAAGAGTATAAATTAAATATTTATACAACATACTGAGAAAGTCAAATGAGCTAAGAATCTACTTGACAGAAAATGGTAACCATATCACAACTAAGAACAAAGAAGAAATCTTTGTATCACAATTAATTAATACCACAGAAACTACAATGTTATAATATTGGACCTATAACTTATTGCGACACTGCAAAAGGTTATGGGCCTAGAACATTATTCACCTACTTTCGTAGAAGTTGTAATTATGGTAACAATATACGTAGAAACAGTTATTATATTCTTAAACTAGTTGTTTCCCGCGGCTTCGCTCACCTTAAGTACTATAAAATCCATGTGTATTCCTTAAAAAGAACTTCTTATTGGTCACTTACGTTACATTCGTTACGTCACAAGGAAGTTCTGCGAATTTTTTTCTGTTTCACTAGTTAGTTGATTAAAATTACCATATATAGTGATATGAACTTCCACAAAATAACACCTCATCTTCATCATCATATTAGCCTTTACTTGTCCACTACTGAACATAAGCCTCCCCCTTAGGGGGGTTTTGCCAATACTTGCCACGCTTGGCAGGCGGACTGCCAACCGCAGTTGGGCTTTAGAGATGTTTCAAGAGGAACGCTGCTACCCATCCCTCGCTCTCTTTAGTCACCTCTTACGGCTTTTTTTTTTATACCAGAGGTGGCAAACAAGCATACGGCCCACCTGATGGTAAGCGGTTACCGTAGCCTATGAACGCCTGCAATACCAGAGGTATTACGCGCGCGTTGCCGACCCTGAAGAGACCTCTTTACCCCCCTTTTGAACTCCCATGGAAAAGGAAGGGGTGGCCTATATTATGCCGGGACCACACGGCATAAAAAATAACGCCTAGTTCAGTAAAATATAACTGTGTTTCCAGATCCAACAACTGATTCACACATGTATGTTAATCAGTCAGATATCTTTTACGGTAGGATAATTTAAAGATAAAAACGAGTTACAGTATAGATAAAAAAAAACTGTGTAATAAAGTAAATACAGTATGCATTAGGAAAAATCGATATGAGAAGTTTCTAGATGACCCATAGAAGCTAAAACAATAATTTTTGCTATTTTTGTCTGTCTGTTAGTCTGTTTGTCTGTTCCGGCATCACGCAAAAACTACTGCACCAAATGGGATGCTGTTTTCACAATTATGGTCCTAAAGATATAACTTATAATCTGGTATACAATTTATCTTGATACATCATTTAGTAGTGGTCTACTTCATTTGTTTTTCTATTTCTGAAATCCACGCAAACGAAGTAGCGGGCAAAATATTAGTTTATAATAAAGCTCAATTCAAAATTTGACGAAGTAAGAATACAATGTGTCACAATTGCTTTTCATTCGCAGGACGTCTTAAGTGGCGATTAAGGGACAAAGCACAATGCACCAACGCAAGAGAAGGAAAACTCAAAATAAAATCTTATACCGGGCCGCCCTACCAGCGTGGTAATAATAGGCTGTAGTCCTTCTTTTATGGGGAGAGGCCCGTAGAACGTTAATAGGTTATTAAGGGAAGGGAGAAGGATTCTTTAAGTATGTTGGACGTAAGAGCTAAAAATATACATGAATTTAATATTATTAATATATTTTTTTTATACCACAAAAGTAGCAAACAAGCATACAGCCCGTCTGATGGAAAATGGTCATTGTAAACTTTGAGAACTACAGCATTGATACATGGTGTTTCGGATGACAGTTTAACGTAGTCATAGGTAGTTTTTATTTCAAAACATACTCAGTTTTACTACAAAAAAAAGTTATACATTTTTACATACATACATACATGTCTGTCACGCCTGTCTCCCATTATGGTAGGCAGTAACAATGAAACGCCAAATACTTCAATTCAAACAAACCTCTTTCGCTTCTTCCACATTCATCAATCTTTTCATACACGCTCGCCGGTTACGGGTACTTTTAATTTGGCCCTTCTTCAGCACGTCGCCTATTTGGTCAACATACGTCCGTCTAGGGCGGCCCCTACCGACATCTCCATTCATTCTTGCTCGATAAATCTCTTTCGTAATTCTTCTTTCATCCATCCTCTCCAAATGACCAAACCAACGCAACATTCCTTTTTCGATTTTTGTCACTATATCGTCTTTCAGTCCACACTTCTCTCTAATCACACTGTTTCTTACTCTATTACTCTATCTTTTAATGTAATACCACACATACTTATACATTTTTATTGTACTTAAATATAAAACTACTTATTCCTAATAGCTAATACGTCTTACAAATTTATTTTAACTATTAAAATGTTTTATCACTGTCTTTCAAATTGAGAAACTGGCGCAAAGGAAAAGGAATAAAATATTTTATATGTTTGAGGTTTTTATCAATAAGGGGGAAAGATTTTTTTGTTTAGATAGTCGTTCTTCTCTAAAGCAAATATTTTAATTGATTAATTTCACGACATTACTGTTTCGTTAATTAAAATCTATTAGAAATTTAGTTCATATTAGTTCTTAGAATAAAAATGTTGTTGTGATATTAAAATTGTTTGATTTTAGAGATAGATTTAGACAAATGACACTATTGAATCGATCCTATTATAAAATGCAACATACTAGATTTTTTTATACAACTTAGAATGGCAAACAAGCTGACGGCCCACCTGATGGAAAGTGGTAACCGTCGTCTGTCGTCCTGGTAACATGAGCAGTACGATGGACATAACAAAGTATACTGTTTCGCCCATGATACCCCCCATGCGCTGCCATTTCTGAGGACTCAGGTGTTATTCCTCTGTACCCAGTATATTCACGCCATATCCCACCCTTCAAACCGAAACACAGCCATGCAAACACAACTGCTTCACGGTTGAAACACGAATGGGACAGAGGTACCCAAGCAATCGACTTTTGTACAAAGTCCCCCTACTAGATAAATACACAGTGTAAACAGAGTAACCTTTTATATGTATTCTGTCTTAATCTACACTAACATTATACGATGCATTTTATTTTTGTATTATATATATTGTAAGCTTTTGAGTATTATCCAAAGTAGGAGTGGATATAGCAATATCTATATATTTCAGTTACAATATCTATATACTGTTTTAATAACACAATAAAAGTCAGTTAAACAACAAAGAACAATATTGGATAACAGACTTTTAGATTATTTGAAAATAGATATCCAACCGATATGGACGATATCGAAATGGGTGATGACCTTTTATCTGCAATCAATATCCAGAGAAACCCAATATATAGATATCAGATCGGTATCCATATTACCCATGCCTAATCCAAAGTAATTAAATCTGATGAAGCATTTCTCAAGTCAACTTTCTGTTTGTTTTGAAATGGTTTCACGTAGAACAAAAGGATTTATTGAACCCATATTTTTAAACAAGAATTTTTAAGAGTTCCTTAAAACCTTCTGTTCTTGGTGTTACTGAGATTTATTTGTATTGTTTTTTGTTATAGATAGATTTATATTTCTTAATAAATAGTTAATACTAAATTGATATTAATTGAGTAATTCCTTATGGCAATCTATGGGGGAGGAGGGTAAGGGATTGTTAGTAATGGGGTCTAATTGACCCATTGCTAACAATATATCCTGTCAGGTCGACCTCCACGCGGTTCTCCCTGGTGGTGGAATTCGTCACGATGGTCTAACTGAGCATTCTATTCTGGATGGTACCATATTCGGAAGGGAGCCCATCTTAAATCATTATGGTTAAACACAATGATGACTGGTCCCTCTGTCATACTCGTGAACGAGTGCTGTTGTATAGGCTGGTCTGTTCAAGAGTACTGAGATTTATCGTGATATCCTAATTAATATTTATTTACGATATTCAATGATTCTAATAAAAAAAAAAAAACTTGTAAAATTCTCTATGTTCTCGTCAATTCTTCTCAGCTGAATTTTTGTTTCGAATTGGGCGATAGAATTATAAAAAAAAAGTACTATTAAAATATGCTCGAGTAAAAATATTGTTATTTTGCTAAATGCTTTTCTGTCTACGGCGAAAGATGAATTTCAAATTCCATCAAGTGTCAACAATCTCCGACATAAAAAAAAATATTTGCGTATTAATAATACATCTGACTTTCAAATAACTCACATTTCAACATTAATTTGACAATTAATGCAGATTCATTCAAAAAAGTTCGCCATAATCCCCCTCCTGAATCTGATAGTAATAATTTCCCGTCCTTACTAAATCCAATATGGCTTCCAAGCGGAGTTCGTTAGTCCGCAGGCGATTGTCGCGACACGTAGCGGCGAATGAGGGAACTTAATTATTTAATTTATCGTGAGCCTCTCAATTTTGATGGCCTGTATTTTCTACACCAAATATTTAATTTATGCGTAATAAACTTGAATAAAATATGAGGCAGTTTTAATAGAATATATTTTCTGAAAATATAATTGGTAAGAACATTTTTAATATCCATGGAGTACCTACTTGGGCGAGGCTCAATATTATAGAAAATTTATATTACTTATCATCATTACTCCATTGTTTGCAGTTAAAATTAATTTATTGTTAGGCAGGTAAATGAGCTTATTAATGGTGCACCTACATCAGGTGCACCATTAATAAGCACCTGATGTAGCATGTGGATGAACTCCTAGTTTTTGTTAAGACTACCGCACTTCTCGAATCAAGAGTAAAATTATGATTTTTTTTATATTACTTAGAATGGCAAACAAGCTGACGGCCCACCTGATGGAAAGTGGTAACCGTCGCCTATAGACATAAGCAGTACCATGGACAGTATGATGATGGGAGCAGGTTATATTACTCTTCAGACTACTTCTTTCTGAATAGACGCTAAAGAACTGAGATAGAAGCTACCTCAAACATAATCAGTTAAGACTCTTATGCATTTACATACATAAATAATATATACTTGAACATATGTATGTATAAGTTATACCTATAACACTACTAATCAGTACTATGTAATTCAAAATTCAAAAAGAACTTAATTCAAATAGTACTTGTTTCTATATAATACATGCACTTTTGAATCACCATCTGTTATAATTCTACTACTCGGTGTAGGATCCGCAAGAAATTCAACATTTACACTTTCAAATTCTAGTTAACAATATTTGTGTTTATTTAAATGTACTATGTCTAAAACAATATGGCCATTTAGTTCGTGTATGATCAACTAACACCATGCACGTTTGTCATTTAAATAATCGTTTAGTGTGTAACAGGCTTTGCTCAATAAGTCTTTCTTAATAACAGTATTTTATTAAAAGGTAGTTCCAAAACGTCCTTCAGTATCTTATTATAACATTTAATGGCAATTCTCATAAAATACCTATTAAATTCTTCTAAACAATTCTTCGGTAGAACAAGTTTTTTTTTATATCTAGAATTAAGATTATTGATATCGCTGGTTTAAAAAAAAAACAGTTGATGATTTCCGTGTATATACAAAACGTTTGCGTATACATATTGTGAAGCTGCGATTAAAATTAAAAAATAAATAATCGAAAGAAGGGTGAGAACAGAATGAGAACTTTAAATTAATCCCGAAATAGACGATAATGGCAGCACAAAACAGCAACGGACGCGGCAACACCGCAGTGACTCTGTATAAAGTTCCCGTACCAAAGGATCAGTCACATTGTTCCACCGTTTCGGGTTCGGCGCAAGTGAAAAGAGGTCATGCTGTAATTTAAGCGTCTATTTTTTTTTATATCAAAAAGGTGGCGAATAAACGTACAGCCTGTCTGATGGTAAACGATTACTGTAGCCTATGGACACCTGCAACACTAGGGGTGTTGCGTGCGATGTGCGGGTGTTTGCCGATTCTTAAGAAATCTTTTTAAAGAACCCCACACTGTAATATATATAATTAGTAAAGGTGCGGTATCGCCGTCGAGGATAATTTCCTTTCATATGTATATATTATGCATATAGTACATATAGTATTCGTTTCACATTACTAATCTTACTTTATAAGGAGAAAGAAACTGTTAGATCTAACAATCCCATTGCTAGCTATATTACTATCACGTGGTAGTGATGGTGGAAATTATTGTGATTAATTATTGTGGAATTTATCACAATGGACCATCTGATTTGCTTTTATTCTCAGATATCATCTCTCACCGCTGCCCTGCCAGCGTATACTAAAAGCGCAAGCAAGGTAATAATTCCATCCTCACCTATTTAAAAAAATCCTACTTTGTATTATTATTATAAATGTAAAAGTGACTGTCGGTTGGAATCTTTTTACAAGTATAGTAATATAAACAGATTATTAGACCAATTGTAATAATATGATGTCATTCCAAACGTAAGCAAAACCATAACCCCATAATATACAGAGTTTATTGGGAAATGTTCTCATACGGAAATTTAACGTATGAAGGTAAGGATAGGGGATACATTTATATTTTTCGCACATATTAAAATATGTATACAGAATGGATTTAATGCCTGATGGCATTCTCCACCAGTCAACCGTTATGCTAAACTGAAAGAGTATTCGTTTAATTGGATATTATGGCAAAGAAATACTTAAAATCCAGTCTGTTCAATAACTAAACGGTAGAATATTTATGGGGAGGTAGTTTCACTCGCTGAAAATTAATATTACTTCCATTTTATACTACAAAAGTATATATTTACTCATTTTTACGTTGATTATAGCATAATGACAAAAGAAGCGAAACTAAGGATTTCTCTTTCGTGAACCAAGTGCATTTTGGAAGATAGTTCAGATTTATCTTTTAGAAAATTCTTGGAACTGGAGTTTGCTAATGACTGATCTCAATATTGGCAACGATCCTTGTGATAGTGAGAAAAATGGTTGTTTATGTGCTGTAGAAAATAAGGTATGAGTCATGTTTGTTAATCACATAGCGAATACCCATTGATTGATCCTTACCGTTTTATAACAAAATTATCATGAAAATAGTTACAACCATATTATGTTTAATTAAATTTGCTATCTCGATTTTCACCCCATTAAAATATTGCTTGTATATATAATCGTTCAAGTAGGTAACAATATATTAATACGACATGTAAATTAAAACAACACGTTTATTTTATTTAATTTTATTGTATTCATGTGCACATAAACTCATTTACTGTCTCATTGTATTGAGGTGGTGGTGCCAAAATCGCTGCCCGCCCCGCTACCCTCTCCTGATTTAAGATAAGGGCGATATTGTTTGACGTATATTGATTTATAGCTCGGCCGCTTTTATTTCAGTTCTCCGAAACTCATCAGGCGTTTTACGATCAAACTCGAATTTGTTTATGTCGTATACACGCGTGAGTTAATTCTGAATCATAGCATTTGAATTCGATAATAGAATTATAATCTGAAAAATTCAGATAGATGTATTCGATGGAACTGAATAGAAATGACAATTTGAAAGTGTATCTATTAGTGAGAGTTTTATCTAATAATAACCATCTTAAGTTATACTGTATTGTATTTAATTGTGTCAGTTTTACGCACGTTTTAAATTCAGGGATGCTGGACTAGTTTCGAACTAAATAGAAGCCCTTATTCATGAGTGCAGTTCATAGCTGTATCGTAAGTAGTACCTGTTTAAAGCCGACATAAATAATTACAATAGTTGTCGACTGTTTTTGTATTTATTAATAGGTGAAAATGGGGAACCGTGTGGATGTTAATCTTATAAGACCCTATAGGATATATTGCTAATAATGGAGCTGTCAGACTTATTTAAGATTATTTTCTGGATAGGAGGGGGGGGGGGGGCGTAGCCCTTAATATAGACAATTTATGTACTCTCAAACGTATCGCATAACAGACAGCTTCACTCGCATCCTAAGGTGGGCACCAGACATATTTGGTGTGGGCACGACTAATCTGGCCCCTTATAAATACATCTGTGATGAGATGATCTTACTAGATGATGATATAATAGATCAGATCGGTCAGATTTGGCGTAGTCTTCTACTGGCACAGGAATGTTCGTAACAAAATGAAATATTGCAACGTCACGATTCTCTGTCAATTTTCAAAAACAATTGAACATTTTAACGTTTCTGATTGTTTATTTAAAAAATGCTCTAATAATGAACTAAAACGTTATTTAAAGAATACGTTATATGCAAATCTACCACCTACACACACCACAAACTACCACACCACCTACCGCAAAATTTGCACCTACTTTATATTTTGCTTCGTAATTTTCAAATACATTTTTGTCATTAGAATTAAACTTTCAATGAGGTTTTGTGGTCTTAGGGGGTTATGCCACTAGTTGCCACTCTTGGCAAGTGGGTTGGCAACCGCTGTTGGCTCTGGTGCCGTCATAAGACGGACGCTACTGACCATCCATCGACCGTTAAATTCCCTTAGTGGCCTCATACGACACCCACGGGAATGGAAGGGGCGGACCATTCTATGCTGGGACTACATAGTGATGATTTATATTTACAATTAAATTTCAGTCAAGCTTTATTGAAATAATATATATTCCACAATATATTTAATTAATTTTAGTAATACCACAGATAATATAATACTATACTAGTAGTAATACATAGATAATAAGAATTTGAAAGCATGATTAATGTTTTAGTTAGTTATTTTTATAACTATCTTTGTGTACTTTTTAAACTATCATTCATAAATATGTAAATAAAAACAATTTCACAGTCATATCTCAAATAAAAAATCATAATACAGCAAGTATTTTTGAATCAAAACATGTGAAATAAAATACTTAGTACAAACTTTGTGTAAGTTATAAAAATATTAAAGTCTTCACCAAAGTAGTTTAGGAGCTGGACATCTATTAAAAATATTTATAAGTGTTCCAGTTTTGATTTTGACAATTAACTGGTGATTACCATTTTATGTTTTTAACATATATATATATATTTTATATTATACCCTTTAATATTGCATTAGAAATAAAATATCTAAGAATGGACACCAAGCGATTGAGCATGCCCAACCGACCTATATCAATCAAATAACGGAACCTGAAAATATATTTGTCACGTTCGAACACATAATGGGTGTTCGAGAGTGACAGAGATGGATTGTTTAACGAAATTTAGGTGCTTCATGCAATTCATTATTGGAAATTATTCTATATTTCTGAGTACATTTGGCTGAGAAATATTTTTAAATACAAAATGTAACTTTGAATTTCAAAAACGGTAATCTAAAAAACGACGTAATTGTTTGTGAAATATACCTCAGAAATAATGGAATATAAAATACATACTTATATTAGTTAAATTTATACTGTAATTTTCTATGTGATGCAAAATAGAAAAAAAATCAAGAAACATACAACGTTTCTACTTGTATTAACATTTTATTGTGTTTATTTTGTTTCTTAGTATGTTACCTATTTATCTTTTAATAGATGTTCAAAATTTCTGTATTAGGATATCTAGAATAAATTCTTACCTTAATGGATTCGTCAGACCAGCGTGGTAGGCTGCTTCTCTAGTAGCCGTTCGATGCGTCGCCGCGGCCGCCGCCGCATCACAGTTCTCGCCCTCACTTCTAAAATACACCCACACACCGTCCCCACCGCCTTTATTTCTTTATACTTATCTACACACCTACTCAAGTGCAGCCGCGAGCGACGCCCTCAATTATACTTTCAGATACATAATTATAAAATCGAAATTAAGGCAAGTCCATACTAAAGCACCTGGAAAGTCCACTAAGGAGTTTAGGCGTAAGAGTCTACTTCACTCGGATTAGGCGTTCGAAATTCAAATCGGTTACGGAATTGTCATTTGAAATGGTAGTCAGCTCCTGTGCTATTATCTACATTCACGGTTTGTGTGTGTTTTGCAACGCGGCGGAGCTCGCGTATTGCACCCGTCTCGCTCCATATAAAGCGTGTAACGGGTATCGGGAACGTTGTTCTCTTTCACTCTGCTCGCATATTAGCCTGAAACAAAAGAATTTTTAATTTGTTTAAACAAATTCTTTTTAATAATTAGATCAATAGTTGAATAGATGGTCAGTTTTGTTCGAAATATCTCGGCATATCTATGTTATCCAAAATTAAACAACCTGTTATATGCGGTTTTACCTCATGCGGTAAAAACTATTTAGTGAATTAAAACAAGCGTTTGAATTTTGAGCATTTGTATGTGAAGCTTGATTTTCCAATTCCACAAAAAAAACAGATTTCAATTGTGGCAAAATCAGTTTTTTAGATTATAAAACTAATTTTAAAATAAATTATTTTAAAAAATTTTCTCTGGGACCAATCTGTAAGTAAAAAAAATAAAATAAAAAATAAAAAAAAGACAGACGGAGTTATGCGGCAATAAACATAAAAAATACAATCAAGTTGAAAATTTTCGATTTTCCAGTTGAAAATATTTCGGGACAAATAGGAAATTACTTTTTGAATAATCATTAACAATTAGTGTTTTTTTTTTTTATTTTTAATTGACATATAATGTCCGTATTGCCGAGATTCAGTATGATTGCTGTACTGACTATATAATTTATGGACAAGAAGTTTATACAGGTTTGTACAAGGTGCTCCTGGGACCAATATTTTATAACTCACGCGGAAGAAGGCGTGGGCCCAGACCCAATCTAAACGTTGCCTTATTTTTTACTTTACATAGCTGTGCAAGAGTCGTCAATCTCTCGAATTTTTGTATGTTCCCATAGGAAAGAGACAATTTGTTATGTTATAAAATATCTTGCATGTTGATGCAGATACTAAATTATCATTATGCCAAAATTAATAAAGATACATCAAGCAGTTTTTGCGTGATACGTCTATAGGGATACATCAGGTAGGCCGTATGCATATTTGCCACCTCAAAAAAAATTGTATTGAGGCTACTTCGGTTATGGAATTAATACAAAATTATACTAAAAAGAGACTAAATTGTATGATTTGTACACCTGGAGAAGTAACCGAAAGCTTGAAAGTGACCGATCAAATTTATAATATAAAATCTATTATAATAATATAAAATTATGAAAGCCGAAATAAATATCACCTTCTTTTAACAAGTATTGTTTTATCTGTACTGTAAACTTTACTTAACTGATGGGTACAGACAATATAATTCTATGTACGGATATTCCAAACTGGTCTATAAATGGGTATATTAAAAAAAGAAACGAAGAAAATACATTAAAAAACTATTCAGTAACGGTTAATTCAATAATATTCAAATGTAGTTAAATTATTTAGCTCCTATATTATTGTATTTTTTTCTTGAAATCTCGTACTTAATTAAAAGGTTCCCCATAACGCTTGTAGCATTAAATTATATATACATTATATTTTTTGATAAGTGACGTGAGTCCCAAACGTCTATTACTATCTATACTAAAAGTCGATCACTATTTAGCTAACGTCTGATTTAGCTAAATAGTGACAGTAGATAGTGGTGTACGGTTTAATAATTAAAACTCAAGGACTTGGGGGTAGGGATTATTAGTAACAGGGATGTTAGTTCCTATTGTTATCAATATATCCTATCGGGCCGACCTCCACGCGGTTCGCCCTGGAAACTATCGTGACTAATTTGTCATTGAATTAGTCACGATGGGCTAACTGATCTGCTTTTTCATTCTCACCAATCATCTCTCACTGGTGGCCCGCCAGTGTATACCGATAACGCAGATGGGGTTACTGTTTCATTATCATCCATTAAAAAAAAAAAACCCAAGGACTGCAAAGTTCAAATAGTTTATCAGTAACTATATGACATGACTAATTATGACGCAACTAACAGTCTGTAATCAATCATCTCGAAGGGCCCGGCCTGTGGACAGAGCTGAATTATCCGTTAAGGATGTAGGGAGTTGATAAGTGAGATTTACTTACTATTACAACAATGTTTATATGATATATTAATTTATTTCGATACAATTATATAGTTTATTGCCGTGTAGTCCTGGCATAGAATAGGCCAATCCTTCCTTTTCTGTGGATGTCTTAAGAGGCGACTAAGGGAACTTAATGGTAGAGAGATAGGCAGTTGTGTTTCTCTTAAAACATCACCAAAGTCTAACTGCGGTTGTCAACCCATCTGGCAAGCGTGGCAACTACTGGAAAACGATATGATTATATTAATATTATATATCAACGTGATGCGCAGGAATGGGGAGCATATTTAAAAAAAAAAGTATTAAAAATGAAAGTAGATGGCTATAAGAGCAGAGGGAGACCTAAAAAGACATGGATGGATTGTGTGAGGGACGATACGGCCAGAATGGGAGTGAATGCGGAAATGACTGGGAATAGAGAAGAATGGAAGACGAAAACATATTACGCCGACCCCAAATGATAGTTGGGATAAGGGTAGGAAGATGATGATGTCAACTGCCAACTGCCCGCTGCTGAGCATAGGTCTGAAATTTTGCCGGTAGTTGCCACGCCTGGTAGGCGGGTTGACAACCGCAGTTAGGCGTTGGTAATGGTTTAAGAAGGATGCTGCTGCCCATCCCTCGACCTCCTTTAGTCGCCTCTTACGACACTCACGGGAAAAGATGGGGTGGCCTATTCTATGGCGGTAGCACACGGCAATTTATAATATTAGTGACTCTTTAATAGCAAATAGCGATGCATTATATTGAATACCAATGGCCTTCTGTACAAACAAATTTGCTTTCTTCAATTACACAATGTAAGTGCAAAAATGAACTTTGCTCCTATAGATTTAAAGTGAGTTTAGACTTGCCTTCCTCGTGGGAATACAGGGCTGCGCGAACTAAAGTATAAATATACCGCCAGCTTACACTTGGGTAGATATTATCTTTCGATCTTTTGTATTATATGGATAAACATAACCCTTTGAAAATGGACCCTTTGTAACCTCAAAGAAGTCATAACATGTTCGATAATATGTTATTATGTACTAGTTTTCACTCGCGACGTCGCCCGCGTGACCGGGATATGTTTATTCACCGACTTAATCTAAAAATGTGTAGCACAAAAAACCAACTTCAATCGTGGCTAAACCAATTGTTTTAATTTAAAACTAATCTACTGAACAGTTTTTGATACAATTTCTATTTAGGTAAGTATATTCTTTTAGATAAAATAATTCAAATAGGTTAATAACTGATGGAGTTATTAGGCAGTAATCATAAAAAAGTACAACTAAATTGAGATCATCTTTTTTTTAAATCGGTTGATAAAAAGCATAACTATATCTCATTAACATTTTAAATACTACCTGTGTATCAAATTTCATTACAATTGGTTAAGCCGTCAAGGTGCTAACTACTAACAAACGAACTTATTAATAAATATATAATAAAATAAATAACATATATAAATAACATTAAATCGTATTAAGTAGGTAATAAGTTTAAAATTGTCTCATAAAATTAGTTTGGAACTAATATGAAAACAAATAATATTTTTTGGTAAAAAAAAAATTGCCGTAGAATTAGATACATAGCACTAAATTAAATCAAATTGTATTATATTATTAAAATACTTATATTTAATAATTTTATCCATAAAAATAGATTAATTAACTATACAATACCTACTTGTACAACAATTAGTTCATTACCCTAAGGTTGTCTTGAAAAGATTGCTCTCAGCAATAAGACCGCCTTACTGTACTTATACAATTGTGTCGTTGTGTTTGTAAATTGTCTTGCTTATTTCCTATATTGCATAATGCAAATAAAGTATACTCATTTATTGATTTATTTATTGAAACAAGACGATATTAATAAGGGACAAAGACGGGAATAATTCACAGCGATTGAAAAAAGAATATTATTTTTAAAGTCTATTGTAAAATAAATTGCTATAGTCCATAGATCTTATAACTGTTTTTATTAAACAAAAAAAAAAAATAATAATAATAATGGAAAAAGGTAATCGAATTTTCTACATCAGTGGTGTTGAGAATTTCTCTAAATGGTCAAGAGCCAGATTTTTTTTTACGTTTTCGATTTATATATGAACACATACAGAGTTAGATAGAGTGTTGGGAGGAACATTAGGCGTCTGGGAATCAGACCAGCTCCCCGATACACTGGCTTACTGTGTAGAAATGGATCACCCAACATTGTTTGCAAAGAAGTTGTATATCAATTCAATCATAGGAAAAACTTTGATAGCGCGTTTTAGGAACTACAGCTGACGTTTATGTCGATTGGCAATAGTAAAAAGTCACGTCAGAAATATTAGTCGTACCCTCAATTTTGTCATAAAAATAAAATCCTAAAAATGTATGGTTGACGTATGTTTGTTACACTTTCCCGCGAAAACTTTAATTTGTTGTTATACGTATAATTTATACGGTTATATCCTATCTAGAAACATAGAATACTTTAATGACTATGACAAGTATAATTGACGTTCTTCTCTATTATACACATATCAATTTTATGCCAAGTTGTTGACTTAAGGCCTTAAGAGGTAACAAATAATGAAATAAATAAACTCGCTTTCACATTTGTAAACCACATTAAAATATATTAAATAAAAATCTTATTTTTAATTTAATTACAGCAATTAAATCAAACATTAGTGTATACAACGCCATCTGTTATTTCTATTAGAAATTCGTTTTTTTTAATGAAAATACGTCTTCAATCTTTACAAAAGTGGGTAATTTTTTAATTTATTTCTTTATGAACAGACCTTTCGATCTTCAAGTAACCATTTTCATAAATAAGAACATTTATATTACTTCCACAAGCTTTTGTCCAAAGTTAGAATTACGTAACTTTTTTCAATTACTTAATTGTTTTTGAATTTTTTAATTGTATTTGTAAGTTGATTGTTTACGTTTGGTATTTGAATGAATGAACAAATTTTACTGGGTTCATATTTTTAGGTTATTCATAAATTACACCGATGTCTAAAGGTATTAAACTTTGGATAGTCCGGCGGTGATGTGCTCGTGTTCACAGCCAGTGTAACCTAATGGAAATGCCGAGATAATTCAGGTTAATTATCATAGTCTACTTAAATGATGGCGTTTATTTGAATAGTTAATATTAGATTTTTTTTTTATACAACTTAGAGTGGCAAACAAGCTGACGGCCCACCTGATGGAAAGTGGTAACCGTCGCCTACAGACATGAGCAGTACCATGGACATAACAGAGTATACTGTTTCGCCCATGATACTCCCCATACGTTGCCATTCCTGAGGACTCAGGTGTTTCCTCTGTACCCAGTAAATTCACGCCATATCCCACCCTTCAAACTGAAACACAGCCATGCAAACACAACTGCTTCACGGTTGAAACACAAATGGGACAGAGGTACCCAAGCAATCGACTTTTGTACAAAGTCTCCCTCTGGTGATTTTGTTCAATAAGAAAGAAAGAATGTTTATTTTTCAAAATGTAAATTTTGTTAAGTAATAAAGAATTATCAAAACCGATTTAATATTGGCGAATACATCCTGTAACGCATATTATTCAAATCCATTGTATATAAAAATATACATGTTACGAAAGTATACCAAACTAGTGACGTGTTCCGGTTTCTCATAGTGTTTTTGAAAATAAACTACTGTTAATATTATAAGTGAAAGAATTTTTAAAATCGTTAATACTTTTAGTATTTTATTTATTTATTTAACTCTTTATTGCACCATAAATAAAAATATACAATGACAAGTGAATAATTCAAGTGAAATACAATAACATAAATACAGATTGAAATATACACATAAAGGTACAAAAGGCGATCTTATCGCAAGAGCAATCTCTTACAGACAACCTTTGGTTAAAGATAGAAGTGGGTAGGTGGCGCAAGAGTGAATTAATAATTTTTCGTGCATAAAATACAAAAACCTGAGATTACACGAACACTTAGGTTATGGAATGAGCTCCCTGCCGAAGTATTTCCAAGAGACTACAGCATGGGGTTCTTTAAAAGGGGGTAAAGAGATTTCTTCAGGGTCGGCAACGCGCGCGTTATATCCCTGGTATTGCAGGTGTTTAGGCTACGGTAACCGCTTACCATCAGGTGCGCCGTATGCTCGTTTGTCATCTCAGTGGTATAAAAAAATATCGGTTAAAATGAAACTAGGTGAAATAGATAGCTTTCTTTTTTGGAGTCGGTTATAATCCTCACGTGTAATAGCACGTTATTACAATAATTCTACACAAGACATGGCAAGTGTAACAGATTCTCATTATATTTGGGGTTCCATTCGACCCTCATCACGCGATATGTGGCTGATATAGGCATTAGTAGATATAACACGTCGCAGGGCGCAAGCCGGATACTAAACCTATATTACTGTTCACTATATTATATATACCAGACGGAGACTTTGTACAAAAGTCGTTTGTTTTTGCTTGGGCACTTCTATCCCATTTGTGTTTCTAACGTAAAGCATGTGTTTTTGCATGGCTGTGTTTCGGTTTGAAGGGATATGACAGTGAATTTACAAGCTACAGAGGAATAACACCTGAGTCTTCAGGAATGGCAACGCATGGGGAGTATCATGGGTAAAACAGTATACTCTGTTATGTCCATGTTACTGCTCATGTGTATAGGCGACCGTTACCACTTTCCATCAGGTGGGCCGTCAGCTTGTTTGCCATTCTAAGTTGCATAAAAAAATATTAGGTTTTGCTTTTTAGTAGTGTAAACACTTCTACAGATCATAAACTATGCACTTGAGACCTAAGAACAAGGAATTACATAGGAGTGATAAAATTGTCAATTCATAGCAGGCTAGTGTACAGAAAATGTTATACGGCCGTACAGCCCTACCAAGTTCAGATACAACCTGCTTGCATAGGGGGGAAAGGGATTGTTAGTAATGGAGACTGAGAATCCCATTTCATTCTCATCTATCACCCTTCACTGGTGCTCCGCCAGCGTATCCCGTTAGCGCAGGCGCGGTTACCATACCATTTTCACCCATCAAAAAAAAACCGTTCGGCACCTAAAATGTGCAATAATTCGAATTAAATAACCAGTGATATGGACTTCTGCAAGATAACACTTAGTTTAGTAATTTTTTTTATGCTCCTTGGAATAACAAACAAGCTGACGGCCGTCCTAATGGAAAGTGGTAACCATCGCCTATAAATATGAGCAGTACCATGGACATAACAGAGTATACTGTTTCGCTCAAGATACTCCCTATGCGTTGCCATTCCTTAGGACTCAGGTATTTTTTTTATGGGTGATAATGTAATGGTAACCCCACCCGCGCTATCGGTATACACCGGCGGGGCACCAGTGAAAGATGATTAGGTGAGGATGAAGCAGGCCAGTTAGCCCATCGTGACATCGTGAAATTCAACAAGAATTGTTCACGATGGTTTCCACTGGGAACTACGTGAAGGTCGACCTAATAGGGCATATTACTAGCAATGGGGCTGTCAAACTCCATTGCTAACAACCCCTTTCCCCCCGGACTCAGGAATTATTCCTGTGTACCTTGTAAATTCACTGCCATATCCCACCCTTCAAACCGAAACACAAGTATGCAAACACAACTCCTTCACGGTAGAAATACGAATGGGACAGAGGAGACAATAGGTAAATTGAAATAGACCTTTGTCGCTTCCTTCACATTCATTAATGTTTTTATACGCTGATGAGCACCGGCCAAAGTACAAAGTACTCAATGGTACTTTTAATTTGGCCTTTTTTCAGTAGAGAGAAGTCTGTCTGAATCGAAGCATTTCGCGTTCCATTGTTTCTGCCTACCCCAATGGGAAACAGGCGTGACATATATATATATATATACCTATATATATACTAAGTACTTATATATCAACTACTGTTTACATACATATTGTAGGCATTATTGATTTTTTTTAAATGTCGTACCACTACTTCACTGTCGTACTACACCTTCTACTATATACCTTATTGCTCAGTTAATAAAACGTAACAAGTGATCGAAACCAGAAACAAATCAGTGCTGACATAAAACAAACTAAATATTCCCGATTTTATTGAATTAGAGTTGTATTAAAAGCTATCAAAATGTACTGGGCGTCGACAAATGTAAAAAGAGCTATGACAAATTCACTTTGTAAGGGAAACGTATTATAAAATATCAAGGATTAGACAGTAGGAGGGGTCTTGGATAACTGGACGTGTTATGTCTATGGGTCGTCATTGAATTGTAGCCAAAACTTTGTATCTAATGGCCAAGAGAAACAAACGACCAGTAATTATAACATGCATGGAAGCGACACATAGTGTAGGGAGTATTATTATTCGATTAATAACAAAAAAAAAAACTGTTATTTAATTTTTATTTTATTGATATTTCTACGAATTTACCGCTGTTAAACTTTGTAGAATATCATAAATTAAAAAGCATAGAACAATTGAAAAATAATATTATTAATGCATATTTAGACCAATACAGGCGTCAGTGGTTAAATTATACGCAATGATTTAATGCAATGGAATAATTATCTTTGCCATGACAGTTGTCTGAGTGCCTAGAAAGAATGTTTCCGAAATTTCGATTCATATATTTGATGTTAAAATTTCACAATAAATAGCGTTTAAAAATATTAAAAATGTAAAAATATCGTTAAAGTTCAAAGACTTTTATGGTAGGATTTATGACGAACGAAATGTTAAGTTCCATTTATTTGGCCGATTTCAGTATGAACAAAAACACGAAATTGATTCCGAAAATTCTGAATTACATTTCATGGTATACCCTCAAGTCAATAAGTACTGATTTGTCAGTTAGTAGCAATTTGTATTTAGTTTGAATTAACTATTCAATGTAAAACTGCCCTTGATTATATATTATTCATTAATTTTCTTTACTTTGTAACAGCTAGTCAATTTTTTGGCAGTGTTTAATAGCAGTATTTTTGAGTAACTCTATACAATGTACAATGAGTTCATATATATATAATAATAAACATGAATTTAAATAAATATGTCTGCGAATGTAAGTAAAAAGGATAATCGAAATCGGTTTACAGTTGGCACCGCAATTGCGTAATGTAGCCACAAAAAAAATCTGATAGACGAATTGAGAATCTACTTTTTTGTGAACTGCGTCAAACAACGAAACCTTATCAGAATTAAAATATTGCACATATTATGAACAATCCTATTTTACATAACATAAATCAGAAATGGCACGACAAGTATCCCGATAGTAGGAATTAAGTCAAGGTCCCGGGGAACTTGGGATTGCTCATCATGGAAATCTTGGTCATTTCTCAGCTAGGCGAGGTCAAAGTGTCAAGGCCGGAGCGCCGCCTTCTCGCCGCCAGCGCCCCTCGTTCGGACGCCAACCGCCCTGGGTTTATCGAGTTAGGGGATACACACCATTGCATTTCGGTATTTACTTTGGAAATTCGGCACGCCTGATCGAAATATCCAGCGATATTGATGTATTCGAAGACCGACCGCCATTTTGTTTTACCGTCAAAAACTTTATGTGACAGTAATTAAATATAAAATACTTAATATTTTACTTAGTACTGAGGCACTGAGTATTTATTATTATATTTATGTATTTATATATATCTATTTATACTATATACATCTATATTAATGTAACTAATATAATAGTTATAATAATTTGTATGCTGCTATCTGGCAGAATATAAAGGGGCTTATTGGGGGGAAAGGGGTTGTTAGCAATGGAGTTTGACAGCCCCATTGCTAGCAACATACCCTATCTGGTCGACCTCTACGTGGTTCCCCCTGGAAACCATAGTGAAATTCTTGTTGAATTCGTCACGATGGGCTAACTGACCTGCTTCATCCTCACCTATCATCCTTCACTGGTGCCCTACCGGTGTATACCGATAGCACGGGTGGGGTTACCATTTCATTATCACGCATTAAAAAAAAAGGGGCTTATTAAATTAATGATAAAGGGATGATAACCCCGCCTAGTTGACCTATCGTGACGAAATCAGCAAGAATTAACCGCGATGATTGTCAGAGGAACCGCGTGGAGGTCGACCTGATATTGCTAGCAGCCCCCCAATAAAAAGGATTAAAATTTTTCAATTATGTGCTATCCTCGTAACAAATTAATTGATACTGTCCGGCAATAAAAAACATCGGTAACAAAACAAATAATTTCAATAGCGGTCGGTGGAAAGTTCGCCCCCTATCATGTTAGATTCTAATATGTTCGGCGAAATGCGAGCGTGTTAGAAGTGTTACGTGCACCATAACAACGACATTCGACAAATGCCATTGATTATTACTATGATATATTGGGGTCGATTCTGAGGCGCCAATTCCCTAATCTTATCTCTTAATCAAATATTTTAATTTGACAGTTTTACGAAATAGTTGTTTTATGGACCATCATAATCTAAAATTATAATAATTTTGATTTAAAATATATATTTTTTATACAACTTAGAATGGCAAATAAGCTGACGGCCCATCTGATGGAAAGTGGTAACCGTCGCCTATAGACATGACCAGTACCATGGACATAAGAGGATATATATTCTGTTTAATCGACGCCTAATCGATGGTCGGACCAAATATCCGCCGTTACGGGACTGTCAATTGCAGCTGCCCTGTGTGA
This sequence comes from Galleria mellonella, assembly GCF_026898425.1. Classification (NCBI taxonomy): domain Eukaryota; kingdom Metazoa; phylum Arthropoda; class Insecta; order Lepidoptera; family Pyralidae; genus Galleria; species Galleria mellonella. Next base: position 5,246,014 of record NW_026442084.1, read on the forward strand.
AGCTGAAGACCGTGCACAACAATGTGTGGAATAACATCATAATAGAGGCAACGGACACCTTTCAAGGTCACGACCTTCAGTAATGAAAAGGACAAAAAGAGAGAGATATACTGTTCGCCCATGATACCCCCCATGCGTTGCCATTCCTGAGGATTTAGATGGTTTTCCTGTAAATTACCCTGTAAATTCACGCCATATCCCACCCTTCAAACCGAAACACAGTCATGCAAACACAACTGCTTCACGGTAGAAATACGGATGGAACAGAGGTACCCAAGCAATCGAATTTTGTACAAAGTCTCCCTCTGGTAAAATATATGAAAAAAATTAAAATTATCAAAAATATTAGAAATTTAATCCATATTGGTCCATGGAATAAAGATTTTGTTATTTTTGGTATCAGATTGAAATTTTAAATTAAGAGGTAGTTTTAGGAAAATGGCGCCTTAGAATTTACTCCATTGTCACTTAAATGATAACCGTTTAGACTATGTTTAGTATATGAGTCGCATAATTCGTTGGATAAACTTATTTTTTCTCCTCTTAACACAGCTGTTAAATTTATCAAGTTTCTAGCGATTTACAGCAGTAATAACTTATATCTTCGTCGTATTTACTTGTTTCGGATTTTTTTAGCTTTTTTTTTAAATTAACTGTGGCACATAATTTGCATCTCCGAAATGTATTGATTGACCGGGTTAAAAAATAGCTACTGTTATTTTTCATGCCAAATTCTACGCGTATGTCATTTTTCATAAAGATCGTCAACATACATACGAACACAGCTTACTTTTCACATTTATAATATTATAGTAACAAGTTCAAATATATATATATATATATACATATATATATATATATATTTGTGTGTGTGTGTATGTGTGTGTGTGTGTGTGTTCATAGACAAATTTTGTATCTATTCATCTTAATATTAGTATAACACTCCAATTATTCGCTATGCCATTCATACGAAGGTAGTATATTTAATTAACATTTGCTGCTAAGGATTCTTCTAACAATACGCTCCAATTACAGACTTAGGTCTTAGTTGATTAATTAATAACTAGTGTATGTTGTGCATACAAGTTTGTTAGTACACTTTATTGCATATCATGTTTGTATGAATTATTAATTAAATGCGAATTCGTACATAATGAAGTAAGAATACAACGTGTCACCAGAAATATCAGATATGGTCCTTATATTAATGATTTCTTTATAATAAACGTCGCCATGTGGTCCCGGCATAAAATAGCCACTCCTTCCTTTCCTGTGGATGTCGTAAGTTAAGGTTAAAGTGTCGATTAAGGGAGGGCGAGGGATGGGTAGCAGTGTCCCTGTTAAAAATTCTCTAAAAGCCTAACTGCGGTTACAACCAACCTACCAAGCATGGCAACTACTAGCAAAACTCCCTTTATGGGGAAGGTTTATGTTCAGCAGTGGACAGTTAACGGCTGAAATAATAATAATAAAAAATAATGATTTCACTGTGATATGAAACCGAAATTTTAATTTTAGACATCGGTTTAAAGAAAGGGCGTTTCAGAAATTTCAGAATTGACCCCATTATATGTATATTATGTACCAGAAGGAAACTTTGTACAAATGTCGTTTGCTTGGGCACCTCTGTCCCATTCGTGTTTCATCCGTGAAGCAGTTGCGTTTGCATGGCTGTGTTTCAGTTTAAAGGGGGGCATATAACAGTGAATTTACAGGGTACAAAGGAATAACACCTGAGTCCTCAGGAATGGCAACGCATGGGGGGTGTTATGTTTGAAATAGTATATTTTATTATGTCCATGGTACTACTCATGTCTACAGGTGACGGTTACCACTTTCCATCAGGAGGGTTGTCAGCTTGTTTTCCATTCTAAGTTGCATAAAAAATCAAAGATAAAAAAAAAATTACCTACCATATTAATAATTCACTATTTATGTATTCTCTGTTATAATATTAACCAACTATATCCATAAAATTCTCAATACAAGAGTTTCCCATCAGTTATGGCCCTCAGTGCTGATTATATACAAATATGATTTTTATGAGTTGCAATATTGTGTCGCCCGTTTCCGATATAGGGGGCGCTGCGAAACGACATCGTAAAAGGTATAATAAATAGTTATATTCCGTGTGCCACAGTCATCGGTGTCAAGTAATGTAATAAATATATCACTAATGGTGATGTAGGGGGGGAGGGTTATTAGTAATGGGACTAACTGATCTATTGCTGGTAATACACCTTATCAGATCGACCTCCACGCGGTTCCCTTGGAAACTACGTGACGTATTCAATAAGAATTAAATATTAAATGTTAGCGAATATAATGGACACACATAATGTATTTTATTCATTTTTTTTTTATTATTTTTATTAAGAAATTTCGCGACGATCTCTTGACCACAACAGAATATAAGTGTTTTGCTCTTTCGAGGGCAAAATAATAAACTGAGTTGTGATTATTTTGTGTTACTATGGCAAACGTATGACAGAAAAAAAATATTACTTGTTTTATATATTTTGCTTTCTTTTTGTATATGCATTCTTTTATCTCATTTTATGTATGTCTGTTATTATTTATATACTGTTTTATAGCAAATAAATTATATATATATATATATATATATATATATATATATATATATATATATATATATATATATATATATATATATATATATATATATATATATATATATATATATATATATATATATATATATATATATATATATATATTTAGCTACCTATAATATTTTCAAGGGGAGGTATAGTGTGATGGTTGATCTGACAGGGTATATTACTAGTAATGGGGCTGCTAGTCCCCGTTATTAGCAATCTATTACCTTCCTATCTTCACCGATTACGAATCCATGTAAAAAATACATTTGTATTGATAGATGATAATTGTTTGCTATCATACATAACATGAGCATACTGGGGGGAAAGGGATTGTTAGTAATGGAGTCTGAGAATCCCATTGCTAGCAATATATCAACCTCGCGGTTCTCCCTGGAAACTATCATGGTTAATTCCTGATGAATTCATCATGATGGGCTAACTGACCTGTTTTCATTCTCATCTATCACCCTTCACTGGTGCTCCGCCAGCGTATCCCGTTAGCGCAGGCGGGGTTACCATACCAGTTTCACTCATCAAAAAAAAAAAATTTGGGATTTTTGTTTTTTAACATGTCAATTCCATTATTTCTAAACTGGTTATCTGCTATTATAAATATAACTAAACAATACTAATTACTAATTCACTTAAGCACAAAGCAATTTTGGCAGTAGGAGCATGCATTATGCTCTGAACAATACCCAAAGCAAATTTATTAATATTAAATGTTTTTAAAAACGTGTTTCCCTTCCCCTTCGGTTCCTATCACATTTGATCAATAGGTTCTTTGTAATATCGCTCATCCCTATTACATGGTCAATATAATGGGACTCCTTTAAAAAGTTACAACACAAATAGTGAATTATGAAGTTTATGTATTTTAAAAGGCGATCAAATATGCAACTGCTCTCGTTGGTAACTACGAGTGCATAGTATCCCAGCGTGCCGCGGCGGGCGGTAAGCAGTTGGCATGCATATTGCAGCTAAAAGCTACTTTGTGTAAGTTTAAGTATGTCGTTACATGAACGTATTTTAAACAATATAATACTTTATACTCGTATATGTATATATATATATATATATATATATATATATATATATATATATATATATATATATATATATATATATATATATATATATATATATATATATATATATATATATATATAAACAAGTAATAGCAGAGACAACAATAGTAACAATGTTGCGTCTACGCTTTTATAGTTCTATAGTAAATTATCAGAACAGGAATTAAGATTCCTTATTGTATACTAGCCGTTTCTCGCGGCTTTTCTCCATTTAATCAGTACGTAAAATATCCTATGTGCTAAGTTAGGATGTAACTTACCGGTGCACCAAATTCTCGACAGTCTGCTTTCAGAGGATTCTCAGATACTTCGGTCATATTGCTCGACGACAGTCCGACAATCTGGACAAGCTAATGGTTGTAGGCAAGATAGAGGGGAAAAGAGCACGCGGACGATCACCTAGTCGATGGTCGGACCAAGTAACCGCCGTTACGGGACTGTCAATTGCAGCTGCCCTGCGAGAGGCTGAAGACCGTGAGAAATGGAGTAACATCATAAGAGAGACAACAGACACAAGGAGGCGACCTTCAGTAATGAAGTGGAAGAAGAGAGAGAGAGAGTACCAAATTTCATTCAAATTCGTCTAGTTGCTAAATAAGTAACAAACATCGTGGAGGTCGACCTGATAACGTACATTGTTTGCTACTGATCTCCTCTTTATTAACAATGCCTCCCCCTAACGGAAACCCAAAGGTAAGGTATGCAATATTTTTTAAATACCATAGTGGTATAGCAAGAGCAAGTGAAGAAACAGGGAATTCTTTATACTATGATACTAACTAATCTGTGCGGGGAGAAAGGAATTGTTATTAATGGGGTCTAACTGACCCATTGCTAGCAATACATCCTGTCAGGTCGACCTCCACGCGGTTCCCCCTGGAAACCATCGTGGTTAATTCTCCCGATGGGCTAACTGATCTGCCAAAGCAGGTCAGTTTCCCCAAAGGGGGAAAGGGATTGTTATTAATGGAGACTGAGAATCCCATTGCTAGCAATATACCCAACCAGGTCGACCTCCTCGTGGTTCTCCCTGGAAACTATCATGGTTAATTCCTGATGAATTCATCATGATTGGCTAACTGGCCTGTTTTCATTCTCATTTTTCATCCTTCACTGGTGCACCGCCAGCGTATCCCGTTAGCGTAGGCGGGGTTACCATACCATTTCCACCCATCAAAAAAAAAAACAAACTGACCTGCTTTTTTCGTCACCTATCATCCCTCACTGGTGCCCCAGCAACGTATACCGATAGGACGAGTCAACTATTCCATTAACACCCATTAAAAAAAAAAACTAATTTGTGCAATCATACAGTCTGTTTGTTCGTCATCCATGTTCGTTAGATAGATAATGTGGACTTTATGACACTATAACGTGCCTCTCCCCTCCATTATCATTTTACAAGCCGCATAAACAATTAACTGAATTCATAATGAAAGCTGTAGTGAGCTGTTTACAATTATGTTCGCGTGTAATTAAGGTTCAATTTATATTGCACTTGTATATTTAATAATGTAAGGAGAATGATAGTTGGAAAGTTGATGACTTACAAAATTTTAATTTCCTTATTTATGACTTTTGTCGATCCTATTGGTGTAGCGGGTTTTTATGATGAAAATGGAATGGAAACCCCGCCTGTTCTTTTTAGCTATAACTATCTGCGTTAACGAAATACGCTGGTGAGCCACGAGTGAAGGGTGATAGATGATGATGAAGCAGGTCAATTAGCCCATCATGACGAATTCATCAGGAATTAACCACGATGGTTTCCAGGGTGAACTGCGTGGTGGTCGACCTGGTTGGATATATAATCCTTCCCCGTGTAGCGGTTTCATACCACATCATTTTCCAATGGTCATAGGTTTGATCCCCGCGCAGTATAAACACTCGCATTTATAAGTATGTAAGTTTGTTTTTTTAATGGGTGATAATGGAATTGTAACCCCGCTTGCGCTATCGGTATACACTGGCGGGGCACCAGTGAGGGATGATAGGCGAGGATGAACGCAGGTCAGTTAGCCCATAGTGACGAATTCCACTAGAATTAACCACGGTGGTTTCCAGGGTGGGCCGCGTTAAGGTTGACCCTTTGTTTGGGTGTTTTATATGTATTTAAGTAATCTATTTTAATTGTTTTGTAACAAACGGGAGCTAACGTGATCATTGAGGTAAACTTTTTTAAGCAACATAGAATGGCAATCATGCTGACGATATACATGAGCAGTACCATGGACATAACAGAGCATACTATTTCAACCATGACCCCCCATGCGTTACCATTCCTGAGGACTCAGGTGTTATTTCTCTGTACCCTGTAAATTCACTATCATATCCTCCCCTTTAAACTGAAACACAGTCATGCAAACACAACTGCTTTACGGATGAAACACGAATGGGACAGAGGTCGAAAAGGACCAAGCAAACGACTTTTGTATAAAGTCTCCCTCTGGTAAACTATGACTAAGCTGTAAGCTAATCGATATAAATATTATACATATTATTATATATATAAAACATAGTTTAAGTTATCATAGCTTACCTAAATGACCGTTTTATTTCCCGTCTCTTATAAAACATAAAACATGCAACGATAGGGAATTCTTCCTCGCACGCTTGAATTTAAATAGCTGCGTACAGTGCGGTTTCAAAGGAATTTTCTCCCGCGAACGCTCAGGCTGTGGTATGAGCTTCCTGCCGAGGTTTTCTCTAGAGACTACAGTATGGGGTTCTTCAAACAGGACATATTAAGGTTTCTTCAGGGTTGACAACGCGCACGAGACACCCCTAGTGTTGCAGGCATCCATAGGTTACAGTGACCGTTTACCATCAGACGGGCTGTATGATTATATGCCATCTTTGTGTCTAAAAGTTAGTATATTTTAATTGTCTAGTACTATAGTAAAAGCTGAACTTAGTATCATCATACCAGTCGTTACCTGTCCACTGCTGAACATAGGCCTCTCCCCATAAGGGAGTTTTTTGTCAATAGTTGCCACGATTGGCAGGCGGGTTGGTAACAGCTGGTTTTGGTGATGTTTTAAGAGGGACGCTGTTGCCCAACCCTCGCTCGCCCTTAGTCGCTTATTACAACACTCACGGGGAAGGAAGGATGACCCATTCTGTGCCGGAATCACACATCTTAAGTTAATCTTAACTTAGATTAGAGACCAATAAAGATAGTTTACGAAAGCGGAGTGATATGTTTAATGCCATTTATTTATTGATTATTGAATGTTTAAAAGCCTAGCATATATAGAGGCCAAGTCAGCGATAAGATTTATGAGAGAGGTGTCAAAATTACATTTAAAATTATCGATCAATATAAACACTATTGGGTCTAATAGCTCAAGATGTTATTTCCCTAAGGAAGTTATATCTTTTAACAGGTTATTTTTTGGTCGATGAAAATGAAATGGTAGCCCGCCTACGCTTTTGGTTAGGGCCTTCACACACGAGTCACGCTACGTTCCGAAAAGACTCCGTGGTTTTCGTATACAGCAGTTCAAAATTTTTTAAATTTAGAATTAATTTGTACTCACAAAAAAAAAAACAAAGAAAATTCAGTATCTTTAGTCGTTACTAACATATTACACAGTGCTATTTGGGTCCATTTTAAACAAAACTTGTACTAAGGGTACTAAATAATTAAAAAGTTTAATTTACTTTACCAACGAAACATTTATGATTTAAAAACTAAACCACTGAATCGAGTTTAATAAAATTTCTCTGAGACCAATTTGTGAGCATAGATTTACAAATAAAAAAAAAAGAATTTTACAAATCCGTTTACAACTGTCTTTTAGAAGTCGTTTGATAAATAACAAAATTACAAACAAATGGAATAATAAAATACCTTTGGAAATTGTTTAAAAATAGAAAAAATAAACATATTCACATTATCAGTAAATTAGATAATTTATTATGTCAGCCAGAAGTGTTATAAGTTAATACCCCTCGCGCCGATGCTGGCGGGGGCGGCGCGGCGCGACGTTAATTCCTCCGGCGCTAAATTATTCAGCCACTCCGCGCTACGTCTTTGTTAATCTTTTAGCTGGGCCTTAACGTGTTTACGTTAAAATCAGTTATTTCACGTAACCCAAATTACCGGACCTCCGGTCTAATAAATTTTTGCTAATATTTTCAATTAGCTTTCAATTCCGATTTCTTTTTTTTCGTGAGACAGGGATATTGGGATAAAAAGTATGTCTCTCCATCTAAAAATATTATAGTAGATAAAGTAAAAAACTATTTAACCGATTTTAAAAAACCTTTCATCTATAGAAAGTTACATTATCAGCCAGTAATATATATATATATATATATATATATATATATATATATATATATATATATATATATATATATATATATATATATATATATATATTATATTATATAATATGCTGTATTTTATTTTCTACTAGCGGGCCGTCCCGGCTTCGCACGGGTGGACAATTTTACAACATATTAAAAAGTGGTTATTCTGACATAATGATAATAGTTGAACATATAGTATCGCAATGTTTTTTGTAGTTATTAATATGTTCTTCAATATTGTAGAACATACTTTTGTTCTATCACCAATAGTTTCCGCAGCGCACGCGACGAAAGATACTTTATAGCATTTTTTACACAATGAGTTACGTTACTAAAGAAAGTTTTAGTAAGAATTCTTAATCTTTTCTAGCAATAAACATAGCCTATGTTACTCAGGGTGAATGTAGCTTTCTAATGGTGAAAAATTTTTGAAATCGGCAAAGTAGTTTTTGAGTTTATTCATTACAAACATACATACATACACACAAAAATAGAAATCTTTCCTCTTTATAATATTAGTGTAGATATACAAAAGTCGATTGCTTGGGTTCCTGTTTGATTGCTGTTCCATTATATGAGGAATAACATCTGAGTCCTCAGGAATGGCCACGCTTGATGGGTATCATGGGGAAACAGTATACTCTGTTATACTGCTCATGTCTATAGGCGACGGTTACCACTTTCCATCAGGTGGGCCGTCAGCTTGTTTGCCATTCTAAGTTGTATAAAAAAAAATCTAAAAAGGCATGCGAAGCCGCGGCGCGCCGTTACCTCTGTAATATAACAGTCATCGCGAGTTCAATTTTGCTGATATGATGTATTACATCACAGTACCCGTGCACAGCGATGCGTGTGACATAACTCAGTGTGTCGCGACCCTACGTTGTGACCAGGGCTGTCACTCAAGTAACACGCGATCTACGCGAATGACTCGAATTACTCTACAGTGATTCGTTTCCACTGTTCAAACGGTCACGGTTATATCTAGTTGTCAAATTCATAGATTAAAAAGTTTATGATCTTCGTACTTTTTTTTTGGCTGAGAATGGAATTCTAATGACGGAAAATGGACTTTGTAATTGTAATATAATGTAGAGACTAAATACAGTTTAAAATTTTTTTTATATCACTGAGGTGGCAAATAAGCATACGGCCTACCTGATGGTAAGCGGTTACCGTAGCCTATGAACGCCTGCAATACCAGAAGGTATTACGCGCGCATTGCCGACCCTGAAGAAACCTCTTTACCCCCCTTTTGAAGAACCCCATGCTGTAGTCTCTTGGGAAAACCTCGGCAGGGAGCTCATTCCATAACCTGAGTGTTCTTGGGAGAAAACATCTCTGAAACCGCGTTGTACGCGACCATTTAGGCTGTAAGGTATGAGGGTGAACTCCCTGTCGATGGCGAGCCGTACGATGATGTACATTTGCATACCTCTGCGGAATGCTGCATCTTATGCACCTTATTGTATATGTAACTTCTTGTTGTACCATGTAGCAAGCGAATAAATATGATTTGATTTGATTTGAATGCGTCCTGCTTTATCGGGGATTTACTGGCAAGATATCAGTGTGGTATGACAGGTGAGGACGAAAGCAGATCAGTTGGTACATCGTGCCGAATTCGACAAGAATTAAGCAGGATGGTTTTTAGAGGAAACTGCGTGGTGGTGAACTTTGAGTTCTGTACTAGTTTAAATACAATAAGAGAATAACTAAATCGGGCTAGGTATAAATTTCATAAAATATTATAAATCTATCTCATCAAGAATTAAAGTCGTCAGTATACTTTTTAAAGAGATATTGTAATATAAGCAATGACTGCGACTTCATTCAATAATCAACATATAAAATAGCCTGAGTATATCTTTCTTTATATTATGTGTATTCCAAAATTCATGACAATCAGTCATGAAATGTGATACACTATTTTGGGATCAATTATAATAAAATTTAAAATATTTGTTTGTTTATTATTTTATAATGCCTTAATGGTTTAATCAATCAGTATGATATTTGGTATATATGTACCATATATGATAGAGAAAGATATAGAGCTTTTTGTTCTGGTCAGTAAATATATCCCGGTTACGTGGATGAAGTCATAAGTAACAACTAGTAATAAATAAATACCACTGGTGCAAAAATGTTTTACAACGCCATCTACTATCAGCTAGCTGGTTGCTTACTTTGAGGCTAGATGGCGTTGTAAAAAGTTGGTTCTATGGGTACTTAAATATGGACATTTTAACACATACATATTATGTATAGAAAACACTTAGACCGATATAACTTGATATTTTTTTTATACAACTTAGAATGGCAAACAAGCTGACGGCCCACCTGATGGAAAGTGGTAACTGTCGCCTATAGACATGAACAGTACCATGGACATAACAGAGTATACTGTTTCGCCCATGATACCCCCCATGCGTTGCCATTTTTGAGGAATCAGGTGTTATTCCTCTGTACCCAGTAAATTCACGCCATATCCCACTTTTCAAATCGAAACACAGCCACACAAACACAGTTGAAATACGAATGAGACAGTGGTATCCAAGCAATCGACTTGAATCGATATAGTCATGAATACAAATGTTTGTATTGTGCGGGGATCGAACTCGTGACCATCGGAAGATAAAGCGGTGTGTTAATCCGCTAGACCACTAATGCCGATTTATCTAGGAGTAGGAAGTGTCATTTTCTAAAATCAACTATGTCTACGTTTTGGCTGACACTACTGTACTAGTAATACGTCACGTCTTGTATTATGACGTGACGTGTTACAATGTAAACGTGCCGCCGCGTCGTGGTAGGAAGGCGGCAATTACCGGATTAGTGCGTGCCATTTCCTGCTACGTATATGCATATTTATAGAGCAAAATGAGCAATGTTTTATAAGTTCGCGTAATGACGTAGTGATGGCAACTTTTTTACGTATTAATTTAAATGTGTGTTATATTAACGCGATTGACGTAACTGCAAGTAAAATAGTTCTTAGTGTGGGGGAAAGGGATTGTCAGTAATAGGGCTAAATAGCCATATCGATAGCAATATACCCGTGTGGATCTGGCATAAAATGAACCACTCCTTCCTTTCAAGTGGGTGTTTTAATTGGCGACTATGGGAACTTAATGGTCAGGGTATAGCCAGCAGCGTCCTTTTTTAAAACATAACCAAAATCTAACTGCTGTTGTCAACCCACTTGCCAGGGAAAGGGATTGTTAGTAATGGAGACTAAGAATCCCATTGCTATCAATATACCCAACCAGGTCGATCTCCTCGCGGTTTCCCCTGGAAACTATCATGGTTAATTCCTGATGAATTCATCATAATGGGCTAACTGGCCTGTTTTCATTCTCATCTATCACCCTTCACTGGTGCTCCGCCAGCGTATCCCGTTAGCGCAGGCGGGGCTACCATACTATTTTCACTTATCAAAAAAAAAAAACCACTTGCCAAGGGTAGTAATATTGACAAAATCCCACTTATGGTATAGGTCTAGATTCAGCAATGGGCAGTAAACAGTCGATATAAAAATAATTAAATAAAGCAGCCAAAATACAATGATACTTATAGTTCATAAGACTGGACAATTTTCCTTATGAATATACAAGTTGTGTCCGCGACTTCTTTCGAGTAATCGGTATAAAAAGTATCTTATCTTCGTCCTTCTGTCTAATACTACCTGTACTCCAAATTTCATGAAAATTGGTTAAGCTGTTAAGGCTTTCAATAATGTTTTTTTTTTATTATTACGTTATTTATTTCAATTTATTTCGGAATTTGATAACAATTATTGAAGATAATTTTGCTAGTCTGCAAAATGATCCATTCTGTAAGCTAATAAAACTGATATTATGCCAAATATGAGGTCACAAGACGGTCTGTCGGTGACGTCATTTCAAATTGGCAAGCATGGACGTCATTTGACGTCATAGAAGGGACAAATATATGACAGACGTAATTAATGGCGTATATTATGTAATATTCTATTTGGTCACCCAAATAGATGTTTATATATGTTTTGTATATATTTAGCTATTTTATATATGTTTTGTACAAGTTTATTTATATCTTTGTTGGTAGCGGAGGATGCCAGTTCTTCATATACTAGTAATGTACAGACATTATTGATAGAAATATGGGAAACATTCAATCATTACTAACTAGCCGTAACCCTTGTGAATTGGGTTAAAAAGTGTCATCATCATCATCATTGTATCACCCGTGAATGGTCCACCGCTGAACATAGGCCTCCCCCATAAAAGGGGGTTTTGCCAATAGTTGCCACGCTTGACAGGCGGGTTGGCAGGTAGGCTTTGGTGATGTTTTTAGAGGCACGCTGTTGCTAGTCCCTCGATTATTAAGTTTCCATAGTCGCCTCTTACGACACCCACGGGAAAGTGGTGAACCATTCTATGGCTTCCAGGCGTGAATTTACTGGGTACGGAGGAATAACACCTGAGTCCTCAGGAATGGCAACACATAGGGGGTATCATGGGCGAAACAGTATACTTTGTTATGTCCATGGTACTGCTCATGTCTATAGGCGACGGTTACCATTTTCCATCAGGTGGGTCGTCAGCTTGTTTGTCATTCGAAGTTGTATAAAAAAAAGAGGAACCGCGTGGAAGGCAACCTGATAGGGTGTATTGCTGGCAATGGATCAAACCCCATTACTAATAATCACTTGCATTGCAGTTGTCAGTGTTGAGTCAGTGAATGCAAGTGGCTTGGGACTGTTTCTTATAGCAGTCTATGGAAGAGACCTATGTACGACAGTGGACAGTTAATGGAACTGTAAGTTTGTTTATTTATTTGTTATCTTATAGCACCTTAAGGGCTTAATCAATCATTATGAAATTTGGTATTTATATATTATGTGGGATGAAGTGCTCATTTAATTATCAGGCAAACAAGTAAACGGACTGCCAACTGCATAGGTTATGGGATGATCCCTGTTACTAGCCATAATATCCTATCAAGTTCACCTCCACGTGATCTGCCTAAAAATCGTCGTGACTCCCTCTCTCCGATTGACTCCCTAGCGAATGTGACACGATCGGCCAAGTGCCTTACCTTCGTCCACATATTAATTCTTGAACATCTAAATATTGCATTAAATTAGATTTATATTTGTAAACGTGTATCCAGAGTCTTGTAGAAAAAAAAAAGTAAATATACAAATTTTCGCGCCAACAGTGACATATTTGTTTTCAAGTGAAAAACAGAGATGTCGCTACTGTCAAGCATTGGTCTGCGGACACATGCTCTGGCGGCGGTCCAACGAGAGCCCAGCCAGGAATAGCTATAGCGACACTGTCCACGTGTTTTAATTGCCTTTACTAGCACGTTTATATACTATTTTTATAGTTAATAGTATTTTTTGTGAGTGTCTCGCCGCCCGATGACATTGAAATTGTACTGAAAACCGACACAGAGTCGTGTATTGATTTGTCAACGTTGCAATGAACAGTCAGTGTCGTTACAGCTACCTATAAAAGAATAGTTTTACTGGATGATAATGGAATGGTAACCCTGCCATAAGAAATACAGATAATTCAAGATTGTTGATGATCCACAAAAAAAATCTACTTCAATTGTAGCAAATCCGGTTCTTATGATTTAAAAACTTAACGCTTCTTTGCATGATTTTTTTAATTTGCAAAAGATGATTTTTAATTATACAGCACTATTATACCGACTTGTACAACAATTAGTCCATTACCTTAAGGTTGTCTTGAAAAGATTGCTCTCAGCAATAAGACCGCCTTACTGTACTTACAATTGTATCGTTGTGTTTGTAAATTGTCTTGCTTATTTCCTATATTGTATAATGCAAATAAAGTATACTCATTCATTCATTCATGATTTTTTTTTATTGGTGAAATAAATCAAGGTGATATAATCATGTTCAAAATTAAAGGAAAAATGGTAAAAAATTAAATTTGACAGCTATGTTTTTTTTTTCTGCGATGGACATTAAAAATGTAGCCAGACACAAGTAATCAACTTAAAGTGAACTTGTTCTTTTATATAATTTTTGGACATTAAATGTTGGAAATTTCCACTGTTATGCAAAGAAGAGTTAATAACTGAACCGATTTTAATAAAATTTCTATAGAACTAATGTGCAAGTATATACGTTCAGATAAAAAAAGATTTTTCACAAATCTGTTTACAATTGACGGAGTTTTGAGGTAACATACATACAAAAAAATTTAGTACCTCCTTCTTTTTGAAGTCGGTTGATAAGAAATTGCTTTTTTTACAACACAGGGGGCAAACAAGCATGCGGCTCACCTGGTGGTAAGTGACTATCGCCGCCCATGATCACCAACAACACCAATGGCATTACAGGTGTGCTGCCGGCCTTTTAAAAAGGAACATGCTCTTTTCTTGAAGGTTATGATGTCGTATCGGTTCGGAAATATATGCTTTATGTATATTTGTTACTATTATCACAGATAATATTAAAGAGAGGGAGACTTTGTACAAAAGCCGTTTGCTTGGGTACCTCTGTCCCATTCGTGTTTCAACCATGAAGCAGTTGTGTTTGCATGGCTGTGTTTCGGTTTGAAAGGTGGGATATGGCGTGAATTTACAGGGTACAGAGGAATAACACCTGAGTCCTCAGGAATGGCAACGCATGGGGGGTATCATGGGCGAATTAGTATACTCTGTTATGTCCATGGTACTGCTCATGTCTATAGGCGACGGTTACCACTTTCCATCAAGTGGGCCGTCAGCTTCTTTGCCAGTCTAAGTCGTATAAAAAAAAAAACTCTTAGATAAAACTATACTAGTTACTAGTACTTACCTTAACTTTAATTAAAACAGTTAGTGATGTTTCGGTATACGATGCCTTTGAATAAATCAACTTACCTGAAATAATAAGAATATAATTATAAAATATAGATATTATATAAAACGTTTGTTTACATACATTTTTGGCGCTCCTCTTTCAAATTTATGGAAAATGGAAAATGTAATGCTTCTTTCTCGCTGCATGTACGAGATATACATATATATACTTATACAATATACTCATAATACTTTCTCCTTTTGGATTCTCAAGATTGACTGGAAGAAATCCCTTTAAGAGATAAGTCCGCCTGTATATATTTTGGTATAACCTAATATCTATATTGCAGGTGAACGTACAAAAGCATATAAATAAATAAATTGTATATTTATGTTTTTACTAGTCTTTAACCGCGACTACATCCGCGTGAACAGAATATGTTTTCTGATCGGTTATAAATATTTTAATTTTATAATTTCGCGAAAATACTATTTCACAATATCCAGAGCAAACCGATATATAGATATCAGATCGGTATCCACATTATCCATGTTTATTGTCTTTAAAAGTTATTCTTATTTTGTATTAAAATAAAAAAAAATATATAAACAAAAACCAATCACTCTTTACTCTTTTGCTAGTGTATTAAACTTTATGTCTTTCATATAAAACCATTCTCGTTTCCTTGATTAGCGGTTTTTACAGTTTCTTATCTCACAACAATGTTGTTTTGCTGTCTGTCAACAATGTTGTCTGGTATTGCAGGCGTTTATAGGCTACGGTAACCGCTTACCATCAGGTGGGCCGTATGCTTGCTTGCCACCTCACTGGTATAAAAAAAAAATAGAATAAATAATAGTTTTATTGTATTAAAAGTAACGTAAGTACAGTCATGTAGATGCCCCCACTATTACTTACTAAATCGGTTTATAAGTGACAGAATTTAAAGGTACCGAACATAAAAAATACAAGGGGGAAAGGGATTGTTAGTAATGGAGACTGAGAATCCCATTGCTAGCAATATACCCAACCAGGTCGACCTCCTCGCGGTTCTCCCTGGAAACTATCGTGGTTAATTCCTGATGAATTCATCATGATGGGCTAGCGGGCCTGTTTTCATTCTCATCTATCACTCTTCATTGGTGCTCCGCCAGCGTATCCAGTTAGCGCAGGCGGGGTTACCATACCATTTTGACCCATCAAAAAAAAAACATAAAAAATACAACCGAATTGGAGGAACTCCTCCTTTGTAACCGACTTCAAAAAGAAGAAGCTTTGTATGTATTTTTTTATGTTTGTCATTCTTCTTTTCATCTGAATGTGTATATTTATAGATTAGTCTAGTAGCAATTTAATTCACACATTGTTTTTGTATTTCTTTGTGGAACACAATCCTATTTGAAGTTTGTCGAAAAATATAGACTAAGCATAATACCTATCCGACGGTATAAAATTCGATCACATTCCTTTATATCGGTCTCAGCTCAAGTGACTTTCCATTCGTCAACGCAGAAACGTTAGAACTCTTTGTACCCTCTACACTCTTCTTCGAAACCAGTCTCCTAACTACTTAAGCAGTAAATTCCAGTATCTTTTTGAAACTCACGATCGTAACCTTCGTTCCAATAATACTCTCCAACTATCTTTCCCCTCTCACCGTATTGGTTACGCTTCAAACTTTTTTCTCCTACATTCTTCACGACTCTGGAACGTGCTTCCTGATGCCATTAAGAGATTACCGACTAAATCGTCTTTCAAAAAAAACGTTCACGCTCACTTTTGTACTTTATCCGAGCAGTAAGTGCTTTATATTATTCTCAATTTCGTGTATAATATAGTATATGTCATATATATGTAAGTGTATTTGTTATTCATATATATGTATTCGTTTATATATTTAATTTTAGTATGTATGTATATCAATAATTAGTAGTACCGCATTCGAGTATTCTGACACTTCCCTATGGTTGACTGGGAGAGAATGCTTTTAGCATTAAGTCCGCCATGTACAAATATTTGTACTAATGAATAAATAAATAAATAAAAATTGTTCAGCACAACGACTGCATAAAATATATATTATGGCTGCTATAAATTATGAAAAACACAATTTAACAGTCAGTTAATTGTGACTTTGCCACGTGAACTTGTTGTGTTTGTGTTTCGGTAATGTATGCACGTACAAAGTTTTGTAATCAAGATATCAGAGGCCGTTTCTGGTGGGGTGCGGCGGAACTGGGCGCCGCGCATGCGCATACCCAATACTAAAGGTGTCTAAATATTTCCCCATTTAAATCCAATTGCAGGTAATATTTTTAATTGTGGTAATTTTATTAGAGAGAGACTTTGTACAAAAGTCGATTGCTTGGGTACCTCTGTCCCATTTGTGTTTCTACTGTGAAGAGAGGGATATGACGTGAATTTACAGGGTACAGGCCATTCCTGAGGAACACCTGAGTCCTCAGGAATGGCAACGCATGGGGGGTATCATGGGCGAAACAGTATATATATAACATGAAATATATATATTATATTTCCAAAATAACTATCAGGGGGTGATTAGTGATATAGAAACAAAAACTACTTGACGGATTTTAATGAAATTTGGTATAATTATTCTCCATACTCCTGGGCAGGTTATAGTATACTTTTCATCATTCTACAATCAATAGGAGCAGAGCAGTGAAAGGAAATGTTAGGAAAACGGGAGAAGTTAATGGCCACTTTTTAAAATGTAAAAATGTCCAGCCGTGCGAAGCCGGGACGGGCCGCTAGTCTCTAATAAAAGATTTCTTCCAGCAAACCTTTTCAAATATATACTAATGTCTTCATTTGGTAAAGTTCATTTAGAAATATCAACAATTTTATATCGGTGTACCCGTATTAAGTGAACCAAATAAGCTTACAATTGGGGTCGCAAGCAAGCGAACAATTCCACAATAAGTAACCTAGATGGCGCTAGTGTGCGATAGAGTCATTCTATCATGTATTGTTCCACCACCAGCATAACGTGATCTCCCCGTGCCACACCGTCAAAACGTAACTCCATTTCTAGGCAGGAATAGTAAACATTGCCGGGGATCTCTGTTGAATGGCCAGATTGTTTCAGCAGACAATGCGATAGACACGTCACTACAACCGATTGATACCTTAGCTGTTGTTTAAAATTTTTTTTTTTTATTTTCTCGTTTTTATTATGATACTAGCTGACCCCGTAAACGTTGTTTTACCACTTATTGCGAAATATAAAAATCGCGATTAAAAGACAGGAGTTGATCGTAAAACGATGAAAATTTAAAGTTGTGTGTATTTTTCAATGCTAAATCATAATAAAATAAAAATGGAAAAATTTGTTAAAAAATAAAAAAAAAATTTGGGGAGGGTCACCCTTATCATTGAGGGGTATGAAAAATAGATGTTGGCCGATTCTCAGACCTACCCAATATGCATACAAAATTTCATAAAAATCGGTAAAGCCGTTTCGGAGGAGTTTGGTAACAAACACCATGACACGAGAATTTTATATATAAGATAGGTAATCCATATATAGCCCATATGCCATTCATTCCTTTCCCGTGGTTGTCTTAAGTGGTGACTAAGGGAATTTGATGGTTGGAGGACGAGCAGCAGACTCCCTGACTTAAAACATCACCAACATCCTAACTGCGGTTGTCAACCCGCATGCTAAGCGTGGCAACATTTATTCACCGATTTTTGTTGCTACATCGTCTTTCAGTCTACACTTCTATCTAATGACGCTTTTAATCCTAATATATAAAAATTCCGTGTCACGATTTTTGTCTCCGTTTGCTCAATCGATTTAAAAATCTAAAAAAGCGTTAATATCGTATGTATGATATAATAATAACGATAATAAAGTTTATTCTCTTCACAATACCAGTTGTACATCTATTATATTCTAATATATTTATTTTTGGAGGTTACATAAGTTAATGTATTGTGAAGAACTGGTGTCTGAAGTAGGATAAACCTGTGTTACAGATCACCAGGTCCTCACCCCACATAGATATGCCGATTCTGAGATGCTATTTCTCGAAATCTTTATTAGAAGGACAAATATGAACTAATTTTCTAATAGATTTAAGTCAAAATTATTATATTTTTAGAGGATTTTTAAAAGATAAAAAGTTTAGAGAAATTAGAATAATATCTTTAGAGTTTGCCTCAACTTTAGAGATAGAATAGTTTCATCATCATTACAGGTCTTCTAAACCCTCCTAGGAGAGTTAGTTGGCCTCGGGGCGGATCCCTTTATCCCGGCATCAACTATGGGGACAACTACCTATGGGTCACTGGACCTACGCTCTTCCCTTATTTGGGTGAGGCATGGTTTTATTAGGATAATTTCATCATCATCTTAGTTTTCTCAATAACCCGCGCCATAATGGTAAGGGCGGGCGAGGTAGGTCCATCGGGGCGAACACCATTTAAGAACAACAACAACAACATGGGCATCTCTTGCCCGCCAGATGATGTGTGGGCGGGCGAGGTAGGGGCCTCGGGGTATACCCCACTACCCCGGCTTCAACTCCGGAGGCGACGACCGGGTCGCTGGGTTCTTCAGCTGGCATACACTGATAGACCATCGTGGCCGGCGTGCCGTCTACCATTTAGGATAGTTTTTATCCCGACACGAAAAACGGAAGCGGTAGAGGGCGGTAGGGGGCAAAACGTTCGCCGGGTCAGCTAATTTTGTACTATGCAGGTGTGTATGAGAAACGAGTGTATTCCACGAAAAAACTGTCATTTCTATTAATATTACGTCAGTACATGCGATTTTTTAATTACACTCTAGAATGAAACAATTATGTATATATGTAATTTCCCTACTACATACCTGACACAACTTAAAAAGGCTTTATAATGGTATACAGAAATAATAGTCCGAACACGCGATGTTTTATTTAGATGGTTTTTGCCTATGAAATTCCCTGAAAATACGTGCGATGACGTCACAACTTTGTAATTGTGGTCAGTCACGATAATAATCTAAAAATAATGTCAAGATCTTTATACAGTACTAGTGTTCCGGCCCGGTTTTACACGGGTAGATAGAATTTCCGAGAATAGTATATAGTGTATGTTCTACCATTCGTACTACAGACTGTTTACAGAGGAATTATTCAATATGATGGCCACGGCCACTTTCTACCATCGTACAGCTGCGGTAACCGTTTACCATTAGATGGGCTGATTACTTATTTGCCACCTCAGTGGTATAAAAAAAATAGTCTATGTTACTAATTGATAATGTTCATACATTATATAGCTTTCTATAGGTGAAACAATTTTTAAAATTGCTTGTGTAGTTTTGAGTTTTTACATTACAAACAAATAAATTAATAAATTGTTCTTTTTTTTAATATTAGTATAGACTAACTGCAATCTGCAGCTTTGTATCGGTATACGCGATCCACTTAACACATAGGATGTGAATGTGAATGTGAATGTGAAAAGGACTCCATTTTCCGCGCTTAGCCTCTCACTTGGGCCATTGTGCGTATGACATAGGATATAAAATATTGCCATTTGATCCCGACATACATAGAATAGTCCCTTTCCTGTGGGTGTCGTAAGAGGCGACTAAAGGAGGGCAAGGGATGGGCAACAGTGTCTCTCTTAAAACATCTTCGAAGCCTAACTGCAATTGCCAATCCGCCTGTCAAGCGTGGCAACTACTGACAAAACCACCTGTTCAAAATTAACCTTTTTATATATTGACAATTGTAGTTTTTTACAAAAAAAAGAATATTTATAAACAATTGAAAAAACAAAAAATAGAACAAACAAAATGTATAATACTTCAAGTCAACAGACGGCATTTTTACTTACAAATAATATAATTTAATAATAATACATAATAATAAGAACCAGCATATTTTACAAACACCCCCCAAGGGGAGGCTTATTTTCAGCAGTGGACAATGAAAGACTGATATAATATGATGACAATGATAATATAAAATATCCAATGTGCTAAGTGTTGCTGTTATTTGTTACATTCTATGTGCTAAGTTGTAAATAACCTATATATGTAGCAAATTTCATTCATCTCCGACCAGTTCTTTAAATAGTTTTTGAGTGAATGAAAACAGAAACATGATATAAATATCCATACATAGTTACAAACTTTCGCGTTTAGAAAAGCAGTAGGATTTATTTATTTATTTTTAAACGTTATCAAAAAAGGCATAGGCATATGAACGAACATTTATTTACAAGAAACATGATAAGTACATAAACGTTAACTACGTAAGTCCTAATATTTTGTCATAATTAGGTATGCAAAATTCAAAACTTAAAAGTATAAATGTTGATTAAATGTGTCTTTGGAACAAATAGTAATGTTTGGGCTTATTATTGGAACGAAGAGACTGATTTCTTATTATTCATGAAATTCAACAATCCCCAAGGAATATGAACAAAATACGAAAAATAAATTTCGAATATTTCATAAATCGATTAGGCAACTACGTGACTTCGTGGTTTGTATAAATAAGTTGTACGTATAAAAAGCAGCTAATATTAATTTTCAAACGCTATTTTCTTATTTGGTCATAATTCATTCAATTCAGCTTTATTTTGTAGATTTATTTTTCTTATTTATTAAATCATACTTATATACCCCTTATTTTCCTGTGAGTGTCGTAAGAGATGACTAAGGGAATTTAATGGTCGCGGGATATAATAATAACCACCAGTGTAACTGTGGTTGATAACCCGCCTGCCAAGTATGACATTTAATAGCAAAATTCCCCTTCTGGGGAAGGCTTACGTTCAGCAATGGATAGTTAATGGCTGATATGATGATATTATATTATAAATTTAGATGTAGTATTAGTACATTACTGCAGCGGCCAGCAATTGAGGCATTGATGGACGAACGTGCAAATGTGGGCCGAAGCGTAGCCGAGGCACACATACGTGAGTCCATCAATGCCTAGTGGTGGCCAAGGCTTCTATAGTACTTTTCTCAAACAATGCGCGGAAATCAAAAACACAATTTTACTTTTTAAGTTCAATGACGAATAATGAACAATAATAATTTTTCACGCGCCATAATGTTCTTTTGTTTTTTTTTTCAATAAACAGCTTTCTATTTGCAAGCCAGTTCGAAATTTAAATAAAACCTTTTATTAGTTACCTTTTATTAGGTAGCCATATTTTGAAGTAAAAGGTCATTCCATTTTTAAATTACAGGACAGATATGAGTTTACATAGTAATTTATCTGGTCACAAAACGCGACAGATATGGATTTTCGTACAACTTTTGCCGGCCTCTGCCTGCATGTATCTGGCCAGTACGGCAATTTTGATTTATCTCGAAGAAGATTGTCAAAATAATGTTCACATTACCAAGCATGTTTGCGAAATAGTATATTATATTACATATAATAAAACTACTTAGTTTCATACATAGCAATTTAAAAGTAGTTGTTGCTATATTTAAAAGATTTGAGTCGGCACTCTATACTTAGTTGTGAAATGTATTGGCTGTTATGTAAAAAATTTTTAACTAATAATGAATATTTCACTAAGAAAACAAATTTACTTGACAACCTACACTAAAGATACAATTGGCGCTTTTACTCTTAAGCATTAATGAACTTAAACATTCACAACTCTTAAACATTCTTATAATTTGTTAACATAATTTATTAATTTGGACAACTGGTGTACTAACATTTAATTTCTGTTCACTGTAATAAATTAAGATAAGGTTATATAACTAATAGAAGAAAATATAATGTAGAATACATATGTACATTTGTCATATTGTTAAACATTTGCACGCCCACGTAGAGGCAGAATGTATATAGAACATGTAAATCTTTCATCTGAAATTACCTATTTTCTAGCAGAGTAAATGTTAAGTAGCTGGAATAAATAGAATAATTTATATTAAGATTTCTTATTTCATAATATTTTTCGTCCTATCAGACTTAATAGTCGTAGCTGCCTTTGTTCTAGGCAACATTTTCGGTGCTCGGCGTGATTCAGAGCCATTGAGAGGCAACGAACTGCTCGTATAGTTTAGAGAATATTGCCCCTAGTGAGTTGAGATGTAACTTGTGGGATTGACTCCTTACAACACTAGATGTACAACACTATTTCGGTATATTGCAAAATAAATTTGAACGAAATTATTATGAACATAATATTATCGAGGTCGATATTTGGTTACATAGATTGAAATCGAAATCAAAATCAAAGTTATATTCCGACTTCAGAAATAAGTTTCTCATTTCGCTTGTATATATTTTTTTATATTATCTCATAATTTCGTCAGTTATAAATTGATGTAGGAAATTCTTTTTTGTCCGAAAGGATATATTTACAGATTAGTCCTACAGAAATTTTATCGAAATCGGTTCATTAGTTTCATTTATAAACAAAAATAACTGGTTTTGTCACAATAGATTTTTTTGGTGGAATACAATTTACTTATTTATATATTAAGGATGGTATAATCTAGAAGAATGGAGAAACAAATAATATATTTACGACTATAATTTCACGTCACTTAATGTCTAATTATTCACAGGAATATTGTTTATTTGAAAATGACTACTTCTCGGTAAGTACCTTACAACATTCCAAGTCGGTATAGTTATAGAAAAGTGACGTTTTAAAAGATATTGCACACAAATTTATTTTAATAAAGATTGTTTTAAATCTATTTGTTAACATTTTAGATATATAGATAGATATATCGTTTATATGTTAGTTACTAATCACACACAACATGTTCATTAGAATAGACAATACATAAAACAACATAAGATTTATAAAATTGTGTTATTATGTGTGATCTGCAGCAATACAAAAAGGTCGAAGCTCAGCGTGTAACATTGTTCAAGAAACAAAACACTGATTGTCAGCTTTAACCCATTTGAGGGTTTTACATTAAAAATTAGGTCCCTATTAAACATAGAGGAACGATAAGAAAATCACACTAAAGAAGTACAAATGATTTTACGAATTTACTGGAGCCGGATCATAAGATTGTGAAACGGCCTTTCCCGGGATGTGTTCCTTTCATCCTATGACCTCGAATCCTATAAGTGTAGCGTGAAAAACACTTAGTGAGCCGGCATAGTGCGACCAACCGTTGAGGGCAGAGTTTCCTCCTTCCGTTCGATCGCATTCATGGACCATACTGTCCTCGTGTTCGCTCTGAAACGTGTGGTCACATATGGAGCTGTTATAATATACATATATATTAAGATGGTTTCATATCTCATCTATTAAACCCTTAAAAGCCTGGTTTTTAAATCAAATTAAAAATATATAAGTGTATCCTTTACTGTGCTTACTAATGGGGAAAAATAATAAAAAAAATAAAAACGATATTTTTATATATTTATTTTGAAAAAAAAAACACTTGATAACATGTAAACAGTCAAATATTAAAATAAAATCGATTGTAGGCGCCCAATGCGATTTATAACCCCGGTATCAAATTTGAAACTTCAGGTATTTAAGGGTTAAATTGTCTTTTATCGGCTATTTCTAAGAGACTTATTTAGGATGTATACGCTTATTATTCATAGTAATTAACTTACATGTATAACTTATTTCTATTAGAATTATGAATTATAACTTAAGCAACTCTATACATACGCTGTATTTGTTATTTATATATATTTATTCGTTTATATATGTAATTTTAGTATGTATGTATATCAATAATTACTAGTACCGCATTCGAGTACTCTGACACTTCCCTATGGTTGACTGGGAGAGAATGCTTTTAGCATTAAGTCCGCCATGTACACATATTTGTACTAATGAATAAATAAATAAATACGCTTTGTTAAAATAGGGCAACTTTTTTATGTGTGCATTCTTATGTATGTGTGCGTAAATCGGATTACCATTACATACAGCTAATACTCAGTATGCGAGTGAAATCTATGTTTTAAAGATAAATTGAACGCAACAAAATTGAAACAATACATTTGAAGAGAACAAAATAAACAGTGCATAATGATTCGTAATGATTTTTTCTTAATAAATCATGAAGGTGGCATACAAGTATACAGCCCGTCTGATTGTAAAGGTCATTGTAGCCTATGGACGCCTACGCCTGCCTGTCTGTAATGATGCTTATTTTTATTAAATATTTTGATTCGTAGATATAAATCAACTCATTTAAATTCACCTCATCATTCAAATTGTATGTAAAAAATATTTCATATTTAAATAATTGGAAATGACCACCATTTTAATCAATACAAGTTTATTCATTTAGAAGCGACATGTACATATGTGTGGCGTATTACTGGCCATCACAATACGCCTTTTTTATAACTGGCCATCATATTCCGTCTTTCATATTTTTATATTTCTATTGTTCTTATGTTTTTAGAATTCTGTCTTTATTAATGTATGTTTTCCTACTGATGAAGACGTGATAAAAGGGAACTACAATATTAAGCATTTTAATTTATCAACCCGTTTCTCTTAATATGTATATTTATATTATATCAGAAAATATAATAATAGTTTAAAATTCAAATTTAAAAAATCTATTTAATCTGGGAAATTTTTAATACTTGTAACACTGGAAAAAGGTCGATTTCTTTTGATTAAAAAAAAATTGAGAGCTAACCGTCAAAATAGCTGATTAAATTTTGACACGTTATATAATCAAAGTTTAAAAAAAAACCCCCACTGTCAGTAATTGTGCTTAAGTAGGTATTTATTTGTTAAAATAAAAAGATGTACTTAATATAAAAGGAGAGCTATGGTTGCATATTCTTTGCTAGCGTATTATTATTATGTATTAGTATTAGTATTATTATGGTATTATTTTTTTTCATAAAATAAAGAAAAATTGTTTGTCCACCTAATGTGAAAGTAAAATTTGACTGCCCACTTACGTAAGTAGGTAGGTATAGACTGTAATATAAGAATCCATAAAACAGAAATTCCATGCATTCCCCTATCAATGACTCATATCAAAATTAAATGTATACCCTTGAGCGACTTCCAAGAAAAAAATACAATTTAAATTAGCATCACACAATGTGTGTAAAAGATATAAAATCGTTAATTTCCACTAAACAAATAAATAATCCGCCATGATGGTACAAGTAACGCCATCTGTCGGCGAGCGGAGCATTTATTCAAAACTTTATTTTTACTTCGATTGATTGATTGCTTGTTTGTCTTTGTAATGCCGCCTTGTAATGGTTTCGTTTTATATTATCTTTGTGTATGTGTGTGTTTTTTTTTATTTTAAAGGTATTTTAGGGACTGATGTTTACTCAAATATGTATGCCAAATTATTGAATTGGTTGAAGATGTTCGTGCTAAATTAATTTTGGTAAAATTCTTTAAATCGCTTATACCTATCAATAATCTTTATTTTCTCACGAGAGGCGTTAGAAAGAGTTCTTCATAGTAATTAAATAAATAATATTACGAATAAATACCATTGGAGAAAATTACAGCGCCATCTAATCCTAATCTAAGCAGACTTTTTGCTGTGGGAATTAGACATCTCATAGAAATAGTTAAGTACAATTTTTCATATTATATATACATATTTTATTATATACAGAAAACACCTAGCTCAACACAAGCGGACATACGAGTGTATTCATGAGCATTGACGATTGTATTGTTCGGGTCTCGAACCGGTTACCATTGTAAAAGTAATACGGTATGTTATACCGCTAACCAATTTTGATCGACGAGATCAAATTCACGCGGGCAAAGCCGCGGTATAGATATAGCTATTAATTATTAAAATGTAAACTATTAATAGAGTTGAAACACGCCGAGTGGCGGCCATTTCGGCTATATGTCATAAGATTTTATTTTCTTTTAAAGTTTCTAATCCTTACTCATATTATAAATGTTAACGTGAGTTTATTTGTTATATTCCGGGCCTTAACGGATTAGCAGCAACGGTGGGGAAGGACATGAGCTACTTTTATCCCGGTCAATTAATGCATCTCGGCCACATGGACGAAGTCACAAGTAAATACTAGTTTTTAGTTGTAGTTTTTCTGTATGTCTGTTCAGTAATTTCGTAAAATCTTCTATTGAATTAAATGCGATTTTTTCAGTGTCCTTGAAGGTACAGAAGGTAGTTAAAAATTTAGTATATATTAAATGGGTCATTGATTTTTCTATTTCCGAAATCGACGCAAACAAAGTAGCGGGCAAAAAGCTAGATTTCAATATCCGTTTGTATGTTCATTAATTGAAGTCGCTCTTTGTTTTATGAAGCAAAATATCATTTTCATACTGTCCTTACTAGAGACTAATTATATTTTATTTACAATAGTAAATGGTTTGTCTCTGTCCAAATTAAATGTACCTCGTATATGTAAATAAACCGTAATAATGTTGCCAATAAACGCCATCTGTCTTTCTTAACAGTAATATTATATTTAATGTTGTAAAACATTTAATTAGAGCGCACAAAAGTAGGTACATAAACTACACAATTTCCAATACTTAAATTCCAACTGAGTCCTGTTACCCTACTTAAGGATCGAGGCGGCGCGCGCCCCGCCTCTTTAAATGTCAGAGGTCGTCATCTCCCGTATTCGTTGCTATTGCAGATCACTAGTACTCGAATGAATAAATATATATATATATATATATATATATATATATATATATATATATATATATATATATATATATATATATATATATATATATATATATATTAAATATTCACAATAAATAACGTTATTGATATTATAAACGTAAAAGTGAGTTTGTTTGAGAAAATTTTTTTTTATTCGATTAAACATAATTGTACGTATTTTTGAATAGTTCATTTTTATGATTCTATCGCTCATTCGGAACGCAATTTTAGCTTAAAAGAACTGGCAGGAAATTAAACTGTTGTTTTTTTTTCAACAAAAGTTGATTTTAAAATTAGTAATGTATTTGTATCAATAAAGATTACTGAACAGTAGAAGAGTATTTAAATTATTAGACAAATAAAGGCTATTTCTGAATTATATGTCAGACTTAATTCGTAATATGGATAACATATTACGAATACTTCTCGGAGCCTTAACCACTCAAACATGAAATTTGGTATATTACGTATAGCTAGAGGTTTTCCCTAAAGAGTAAAATATGGGATTCTTCAAAAACGGTGTATTAAAGTTATTTGCTGCGCTGGCATTGTTGTTGATGCGTTAAATTTTTTTATTTTTCCACGAGAATAAATAAATATACTACGGCCGTAAAATGTATCATACCTACATGATGATACAAAAAAAAAATTATCGAAATCCGTCCAGCAGTTTTTGCGGAATTTATACACAGATAATGATCAAGTTACAATTCATTAATCAAAATTTTTGTGTTCGCGAAATTTTGAAAAAAAAAAAATAAATCCATGGAAATATTTGGAAACAAATAAACTGGGCTTGGAGAAATTTGAGTAATTTCTTTTGACAGTTTTGGTAGTTGTAAACCGTCGCTGTACGGTTTACAACTTTAAATACAAAAAAAATATACCAAAGAAGGTAGTAAAACAGAAGAAGAAAGTAAAAGAAACTACGTGAGGGAGTGGCCTTTATTTTCGTTGCTCAATTTGTAATTAACATGGCAATTGTGAATATCGACACATGTTTTTGAATAGGTCAAAATGAATGTAATGTTAACGATTTGAGGGAAAAATATTTCTCAATTGGGTAAAAATAAAAAAATAGTAACTGGCAATCCTGTATGTACACTAGATGTAGCTTCTGGTATACTTAAGTATTTTGTGAACTTACAAGAAATAACTTTCTTTGGCCCTGAAGTGTGTTTAGAAAAGTTTATTTGAGAGTAATGTTGATCTGGTGTTCCTATATGAAATTTAAGTCAAAAAGTTTAGATAAATTGTAGTTTTATATTTACACTACGCTGTAGTTTTTATCTTAATTTTATAGGTTAACAGTGTTATAATACTACTGCATACTTAGATGGACATTTCAAATAATGTACCATAATGTGAATGTGTCAAATGTGGACCAAAATCAGATCTAATTACAGACAGTAAAATGACTGTTAACAGATAGACATATTCAAGACAAAAAAAAAAAGAATGAATTTAAATCGAATGTAGGTCCCTTTAAGGTCTACAAGTCGAGGTAACTTGTAAATTACTTACATTCGTATTATACAGGGTTAAATTATTAGAGTTTTTTTGAAAGAGAAACAACTGAGTAATTTTCCTATAAAAAGTAGGAAAAAGTCGAAAAATGGCAAATAATTATGAGCATCTTCATACTAATTTGACGTATGAACGTATCAGTATATATAATGAAATGGTAATGTCTGATGTTATCCCTTTCCTTGGTCATAGATATCGTAAGAAGCAACTAAGGGAACTTATTAGTCGAGAGGTGGACAGTAATGTTCCTCTTGAAACATCATCATCGCCTAACTGCGTTTGCTAACCCGTTTGTCAAGTGTGTAGAATAGAATAGAAACATTTATTGCCAGTAAACATACAATTACAATATAAAATATATATAACATATACAAAAAGTGTCCAATACTAGGCAAAAAGAACCGACTCAGCTGATGCTGTGAGTGTCCCAGCGCAATGTGAACTGCACAGCGCTGGTTTTCAGCCAGTCCCTCTCTTAACTAAATATAACCAAAGTGCAGAGTACCACTGTAAATTGCTTTTTACAAGAATTATTTCTCAAATATACTAATTAAAAAAAAAGCAACTAGCAAAATCCTCCAATGACAAAGGCAATCTATGGAGGAAATCTATAGCTTTTGTTCTCAGTAGTGGACAGATAATGGCTGATATGTGATTTGTAGCTGTTATCCTTATAAATCTTCAATATTTACTTAATTTAAGTACTTTTAAAAAGGTAATTTCTAAAAGATTCACATAATTTTTAACTGTTCTTCTTTGCTTAAGCTATTTGTATTATATTTGAATCGAAACTGTGGTAAACGGTGTTGGTGGCATATTTACTCAATGTTTTCTTTGATTAATATTATGTGTATTATTCTTTATTTTGTCACTGTTAGTTTTCCCAAATAAATGAAAAAAAAATTACTGAAACATAGTAATGTAACCTTTGAAAATCTATGAGTAAGACCTAATATAGGAAATTGGTTGTAGCACTCACCAGTATTAAGCAACGCCGGGATTACTAAGGAGGTTCTTAACAAGACCAATTGAGTTAATCTTCATTCCTTCTATTCATGTTTATTTAGTGTAAATACGTGTACGAGCATACTTATTTAAATATACCTATATTTATCAGTATTCTAGTATCCATAATACAAACTCTACTTTGTTTGAAACTAGATGGCGTTATGTAACATGTTACAGTACTATTTATTATTTACTATGTAAATACTGATTCAGATAAAATATAACCCACTTTCGAACAAAGTTTGACTCAAATCCTATTTTACTAAACAAAAACTACTGTTTTTGCGCAAAAGAGTGACAAACATTCATTCGTCCATGGTTACAAACTTGAGTTCTTCTATTTATAACTTAATTAATTATATTACTAAGATCATTTCTTGTACTTTATATTATTTTTAAGTTATTACATATTACCTTTAAATTATATAAATCGAGACTCATTGAGTATCAAAAAGTGTGAAAATTTAGACATCTAATTTGACGTTTGGTTGATAATTTTTTTTTAAATCGAAACAGAACACGCCTTTTTTTAAAATTCCAATTGGTGAAAAATTGTCCATATTACATAAATTTTTTTAATTTGTATTTTGCAACTATTTCCTGATATGATATAAAAATACGTATGTACGTGTTTCTTGTAAATTAGTACACACATACCAATTAAAATGGCTCCTATTTTCAATAATTTAAAGACGAAGACACATTGTCTGTACTTGAATATAAATCAAAGTCATCAGTAAAAATAAATATCAGTGAGAATTATTATACTCTGTTTATTTTGTTCTTTCAAATGTATTTATAAGAAATTAGTGTCGTTTTTATTTTTCAAACTTAAAATATAATTTCTCCCATATATTGAGTAGTAAATGTACATTCTGGTAACCCTATTCAAGTACATATGGATAAAAAAAGTTGACCTGCTTTTAGTGAAGCACTTGTAAGGGGCACTCTATCCATATAAAGTTATAGCCAAATTTCTCCTTTTATGAGAGACCAGAAAATATGGGTTTTGTCCAAATTAGAAACGAAATGGTCATTTTTGACGAAATTGAATGCAATACCTAATCTTTGTAATGTAACGGGATAACACTAC
Organism: Galleria mellonella; assembly: GCF_026898425.1. NCBI lineage: Eukaryota > Metazoa > Arthropoda > Insecta > Lepidoptera > Pyralidae > Galleria > Galleria mellonella. The sequence goes on from NW_026442084.1 coordinate 5,277,110, forward strand.
TCCACGTACGTCTTTGTATAAATAATTAATTACTTTATATATATAATTAATATTAATACTACTGATATTTTAATGCGAATACAAATAACAAATAGAAGTATACACATATTCCAATTAACAGTGGAATAGATTTTGGTAATAATTTAATATTGAGTTAAGTATTGATTGAATTTACAATTGAGAGAGTGAGTGAGTATTGAACATACGTAATAAACAAGCAACTGGGCTCGTTCTATTCTATTCTATCATGGAAACTTATTCATTCTATCTATTTAAATTGGATTCTGTGTTACCTACACGCCTGTCTAGATCGATTTTTTAAATTTAAAATCGTTTTAATTAACAGTAGTGAACATTTAACGTCTGATATGATGACGATGACTTCTAATTGAAAATGTAATTCTAAATGTGTAAATACATTAATCAATATAATACAATAACGATATTAAATTATTCAACTATTTTTTTCTTATGAAAAGAAAACGAGGAAAAGTCTTAGTAGGTGGACTGCTGTGAATAACGCCATCTATTTTCAGTGTGACCAAACTTTTAAATGGAATTTCTAGGTTATGAAAATCACTGGTGATACTAAAAATTTTAATATCCGGCCGTTACGAAAAGTTATATCTATATTGATTCTTATTATATAATGAACGATGAGATTTGTCAAATCTTTTAAAATAACACTTAATATCTAGTACTTTATTATTTTGGTGTTTCTAGGTAACTCTTTTTTCTTTCTCATTTCAAGATTATGACATTAGACAATGTAATGGTTATTTATAAGGCCATTGCATTAAATAGATTAGATTAGACATAAATATCGATTATAATTATTAATATATGTGTATATATATCTATAATATTTTATTTACTATTAAATATACATAAATAGAAAATATTTTTACTACAAAATACATAATAGATTTATGTTTTATTATCTACATACAAGTCTGTATATCTATCAATATATAATAACTATATTGAAATATATATATATATATATAAACCAATTTTTACTGAGACTATTGTGTGTAGAACAATTTGCTAATAAGCAATTTATTTAAAGAAGCTTGAAAAAGATTCAATACGAGTTCCGCGCTACATTTTCATTCAATAGGCAGGTCGGTAGTTTTCTATTATCTATATAGGTTATACGGGTTAGTTATTAGTTATAAAGCTTTTAGATATTAATATAACCTAGATTAGATTATGATATAGGATTATTTGAACCGAACACCGCAACATCGCCCTCAACATTCTACAGCGAATTCACGTTCAATATTTTCGTCGATGTTTTAGGTCGTGTAGCAAACAGCTAGCTCGGTTTATATATATCTTAGGATGGGAACGTCCATTCTTGCGTACTTACAGTACAGTGCGATACTCCCATATATCTGCCGTGACACGACACACGCGAAAATGTTAAATGTAACGGTGAACAATACCTAAACACATGAGGATACGTGAAACGGTAACAATGTTTCAGATTCTTACATAATTCGGGTCGGCCATTCGGGCGGCACGCAAGCGAATTTCGCTCTTACACACACTAGGGCTTAAGCTAACATTTTCCATTTTCCATGCACCATAGCTATTTCGGAGCTGCGCCGGCGACTTTTAACCTTGAATGGGAAACGCACCTTTAATTTTAGCCGGATAACCTAGATACGGAACCATTTCAAGAGAGGGTGGTCGATAGTCGCATGCGCGGTGTCTACGTGGTTCTTTTTTTTAACTGTTGGCGGTGGTTTGACGGGCTAGGTATGCCGGGGCCCGAAGCTCGCGACCGACTGAACTAAAGAAGTGCTGTACGCAAGCGCACTGGGCACTGTCACTAACGATCGCAGTATGTGAGAGGTTGGCACTGGCACTACGCTCGCATGTGAGAACAGGTGTTTCGGGATATTAATGGTTGATTCTTATGGCATTTACCTAGTTGTTAGTTTATAGAGCTATTGCTTTCATGAATTTTATAGCCACGGCAATCTCAAGTCTCCTTCAATATTTTTCTATTCAGATATAATTTAGACTTCTCATATGATAAATGTTTAAGTCTGATTTATACTTTTAATTGAATAAGGTATGAAAATAGAAATATAATAATCTAGTCTAACTTCCCATATCAGTGGCGCTTCAAGCGACGAAAATTTGAACTAATCGCTGAAAGCTCACGCAGCGCGGAATGTCTTTTTCAGCTGAGCAGCGGATTTGACAATAGGCGTACAAGTTTTTTCGTCCTGACCTACATATATTTACAGCAATTAATACTTTTTATTTCAAAGAAAGATACATTACATTCATTAATTTAATCTAACATAAGACTATTTTAAAAGTTAAAAATAGTCAATATAAACCTAAATGTGATTTATTTGCATATGGGTGGGTGTGTAAGATATTATGTAAACTACAATTATATTACGCCATCTACATTCAATTTTATGCACTATAAATGACGTCACATAGAAAATTACTCCGTATGCGACGTGTCACGACATCTATTGAGATTTTCTGGAGACTGTTGACGAAGACAATGAAGTTAGATGGTGTAAGTGTATAAAGACGTTTCCAACCTTAAACTTTATTATAACTTTTATAGGAAAAATTTATTTTACATAAAAATTTTCTACCGACCTCAAAATAAGGAAGTTCTCAATTCCGTTGTATTGTTTTTTTATGTTCGTTATTTCATAACTATGTTAATTGTAAATCGATTTGGAAAATTCTTTTTTTATCTAAAAGGTTATACATATTTACATATTGATCTCATACAAATTTAATCAAAATCGATTTAGTTATTTAGATTTTAAATCAAAATGGCAACGCATGGGGGTGTCATGGGCGAAACAGTATACTCTGTTATATCCATGGTACTGCTCATGTCTATAGGCGACGGTTACCACTTTCCATCAGGTGGGCCGTCAGCTTGTTTGCCATTCTACGTTGTACTTTATTATTAATACCCTATCAGGTCGACCTCCCTGCAGTTCTTCTTGGTAACTATCGTATTAAATTCTTAATGAAATCGTTCACTATGGGCTAACTGACCTGCCCTTCCATTGTCACCTATCGTCTCTCATTGGTACCCCGCCAGTGTATACCGATAGCGCAGGCGGTGTTACCATTCCATTATCACCCATTAAAAAAAATGGTGATGTAGAATCACTATGGTAGAAAAAAATATAACATACCATGATATGATTGAATTCATTATTGTAGATTGCATTAAAATGCATTAAAAAAACACCTCGAGTAAAAAAAGAAATAACAAAATAAAATTACATTTAATATATATATAATAATTTATTTAATATACCACAATTTAAATTGCGTTTAGTTTTATCTTATATTTTTAATGTAAACAAGTTCATAATATGGAAACTAAAAGGAGAGGCATACAATTTGATTACATACATTCCTACAGTCAACAAAAATAACGAGGTCTGTCCGACTATTATACATTGCCAATTACGTACGAATAATTATTTATTATAATGTTGAATGAATGAATGAATGAATGAATGAATGAATATTTATTTGCAAGAAATATGGTAAATATACAGATAGATAAAATAATATTAAGTCCACATATTTCGCCACAATTAGGCATGCAACATTTTAGATACTTAAATATTAAATTAACAATTCTTATAAAAAAAGCAATATGTCAATTACAATTTCATGTCGATTAATGTACTTCATCTCATTTGATATTAATACGTATTAGTTGTTGTTGCGTAAGAAACATAATTTTTCACTACGAAATATTGCTAAAATGCCTCTTCCTGTCCTACAATCACACTACTTGAGTGATATGACAGCATTGTAAAGATAGATTTTAAAAATTCAATTCAAAATTCAAAAATCATTTATTCATGTAGGACATTTTAGCCGCTTATGAACGTCAAATTTATAATAAATAAAAAAGTGTGAGTGTAAGTAATAAAAATGTATATGAAATTAGGTATTCCAAGAAATTAGGAGTGGGTAATATATAGATATCTATAGATATTTTCGTTTTTTTTTTTTTATACAACTTAGAATGGCAAACAAGCTGACGGCCCACCTGATGGAAAGTGGTAACCGTCGCCTATAGACATGAGCAGTACCATGGACATAACTGAGTATACTGTTTCGCCCATGATACCACCCATGGGTTGTTATTCCTGAGAACTCAGATGTTATTCCTTTGTACCCAGTAAATTCACGCCATATGCCACCCTTCAAACCGAAACACAGCCATGCAAACACAGCTGCTTCACGGTTGAAACACGAATGGGACAGAGTTACCCAAGCAATCGACTTTTGTACAAAGTCTCCCTCTGGTTACAATATCTATATTGTATTAATACTCGTTCAATAAAGAATATATTAAAAGTTTGTTATACAAAAAATAATATTGGACAACAAACTTTTTCGCAACATTCGAAAATAGATATCCGACCGATATGGATGATATCGAAATAGGTGATCACCTTTTTTCTACTATCAGTGTCCAGAAGAACCCAATATATAGATAGATGTAGGATCGGTATCCATATTTTCCATGCCTACTAGAGATGATATGCATAAGCGTAGAGGAAAGCTGGGTGGGCAGTGCCCTAATCAGAATAGTTTGGTGCCTGTGTTTGGTGTTTTTCGGTGTTTAGTTGTTTGAGTGTAAGTACCCACCATTTTTGAATGGCCGGGCCCCTGTTACATAGCTTACTTCGTGTAAGGCACATTGTCATAAAAATACTAACTTGCACGTGAATTCGCCTTAACATTTTTAATAGCCTTTATTTTGTATATATAATATATATATATATATATATATATATATATATATATATATATATATATATATATATATATATAGATTATTTTAATTTTAATATAATTATTCTCTGTTAAAAATAGTTTTTAGTCTCCACAGACTGACTTCTTAACCCCCCCCCCACCTCACCCACCATCTTCTGGAAAATAGTCTTAAACACGCCAATAGTGAGCTCTTACATGAAATGGATCATATGAATTAGGAATAAGTGGAAAGCTAAATGGCAATACAGACGCGTTGAGTGGAAGCGTATAAGAACGGCTGTACAATTCGTTAAGAGGGAGTCACGTGTGAATTGAGTTTTAGTGGAGGTAAAAAAATATGCAAGTGGCAATTTCAATGCTGCCAACTTTAAAATAGTTATTGTTTTATAAAATAAATAATGACATAATTAATACCAAGAAAATAATGCATATTAAGAACGATAGACTGGTATACAACGATAACTAGATAAATTACATTAAGTAGGGAATAAAATAGACAAGAAAGAAAGAAAATAATTGACTGGCATTTGACTAAATAATTAGTCGAATTTTATTAGTTTTACAATAATAGTTTTCATCATTCGTAAAATACATTAATTAGGCTTTATGGGAATTGTAAGTCGACTGTAATATTCTCTCTACATGATACATATAATATTTTCAAAAAAATAAATACTTTTTCGTCCAAACAATATTTTGGTTACACAGTAAAATAAAATATTTCGATATTTGTTCAAGAAAAAAATTAATAGAAGTCACGAAATTAATAGAAGTCACGAAATTAATATGTAGCACATGAAGTGAATACAATTAAAAATTTTATACATAATTTGTTTTTTTTTTTCACTATTGCTTCAGAGCAATGTAGTGATTTTGTCAAACTATTAAAATTGCTTTCAGAATTTCGTAATAACCTATTGTGAATTATTGTAATATGGCAATCAATTCTGGATATAACAACTTATTATATTTTAAATTATTTTGGCAAAAATAACTCTCAAAGTGGACGTCTTATATAAAAAAAAAGAGTATGTAGTGGACTAAAGTATTTATAAATTTAGCATTTATCAACGTTTGTTACGTACTACATAACAATTTCTATATACAAATTGAATCTCATTTATATCACATCATCCATTCAAAAATACATCTTAAATATAAAATGTTTAAGTCACATTTTCTCTTTGCGACATAAGGTAATTCATTTACAATAATATAAGCATTGTTGTCACATCACTATACGTTTTATCACACAAAAATTGTTATTTCGATTTATAAAAGCAACAAATTTATAAACAAAATGCATTACGATTCACTGTTACCAGTTTATTTTACAAATTAACAATATATTTTTTTCAATTTAAAATAATATAGTTAAAAGATTAAATGAACAATAATTAAATTGTTTTGAAGCAATAAATTTATAAACAAAATGCATTTACATTCACTGTTACCAGTTATTTTATAAATTAACAAATTTATTCCTCAATTTAAAATAATAAAGCAAAAAGATTAAATGAACAATAATTAAATTGTTATGAATATAAATCTGCATGTGAAAACGGTTATTACAAAAATAATTATATTTATAATTTATATACAAGATGGTAAGGTATAGACAGAAAAATTGGTAAGACGTATTAATAATATAAATGTCATATTAGGATCTTTGAGTCATCTAATTTGTTTGTATAGCAAAATATATATTTCTATTTAATAATGTAATTTGGTAACCTACATTTTATAGCATTAACAACTGAGGTAGTTGCAAAAATTGCAAAATAACAGGTCCGTCAAATGAATTCACGGTGTCTCAAATCGATGAACGTGCATTAAAGTCATCCATAACTCAACCATTACGTATACAACGTATTTTGTACGCTATCTACATATTATTTCCTATTTTTTTTTATAAATTTCCAAAATCCATTTCACAAGTAACCTACGGTGCCCACGACCACTTTCCACCAATATACAGCTCGCCATCGACAGGTAGTTCACCGCCATACCTTAGAGCCTGGATAGTCGCGTTAAGCGCGATTTCAAAGATTTTTCTTTCCACAGATGCTCTGGCTATGGAATGAGCTCCCTGTCGAGGGTTTTTCCAAGAGAATACAACATGGAATTCTTAAAAAAAAAAAAGCGGTAAAGAGATTTCTTCAGGGTCGGCAACGTGCGCGTAACGCCCCTGGTATTGCAGGCATTCGTAGGCTACGGTAACCGCTTACGTGCTTAAGTGGGCCGTATGCTTGTTTACCATCTCAGTGGTATAAAAAAAGTATGTATATTGTTACAGAAACTTCTGTTTTTGTAGGCTTTGTAATTCGGGGAAAATGTGTCTGATCATTAAACTCCTTTGAGAATTTTTTATTTATTCAAAATATTACTATGTTCTTATTTTACAAAAAAAAAATTGTTCAATTTTAAAGAGTCCTTGAGTACAATTTTTATGTAACATTTAATGGGAAACAAGCAAACACCTCACCGTCGCTTATAGACAAGAATAGACACTAAGAAGTACAGTTTTATATTTTTTAATGGTTGAATTATTTAATTTTTTTTTTCACACTTCATAGATTTGAGATACATTGTACCTAATATTTACATTGACTCACGAGATCTCAACACCAGACAATCATACACAAAATATTTACTAACTATCAAAACAATCGTTTCAAATGCTTAAATACTAACCGGTTTAATTATTTACTTGGTAGTTTTAATAAATTACCTAATTAAAATTGTAGGCCTCCTAAATTAATACTAAATAATTGCTTTATTGTACTCATTTTGTCTACTATTACTACATTCATAGGAGTGATTTTTTTTATGTTATTTCTGAAATGTTCATCATTTAGTGGATTACTATTAAAGATATGTCGGACGTTACGAGTTTTAGCGTCAAAATACATGTCAACGGTATGTAATTCTAAATCATACTAACAGTCAATTATTAAAACGTTTAGTTTTAACGTTGGCAATTTATCGTCTTCTATATGCAAATTTGGATACATGCAACATGTTAGTACCAAAACGTCCAATGTTTTAAGGTTTAAATTTATTTTCTCTTTTATCATGTCCTTAATCAATTAATCATATTTAATTCACTATTGATTTTCTTACTACTGCTACATTCTTTTTTCAATCTTGTATATTATTTCAGAAATATCATAACAACGGTAGTAACAAAAGTGCCATATCACATACATACATATCTACTAACTGATAATTTTAGCAGTTTTCTTAAAAATTATTATACTGTTATTATTTACAAGGTTTTTATCTACAATTAACTAGAAGCAATTTCCATATAATAGACATAGACGATGTTTAGAAAAATACTTAATTCTCCAACGTTCTAATCACCAGAATACGCACATAGTGAAAGTAAAATCATCTATTTGGAATACAGTTGAAACGAAAACAATATTCAATAGGTATAGACCTACTGTACAAAACAATGGTGTAAAAATATATGTCAGGCATGTAAAACAGAAACATGATAAAAACAAGTGAGTGGCTAAAACAGTTAGCACAAACGTAGGCGTAATGAAATCATTATGTCACGCGCTTACATCAATAGTTTGTAAAATTTCAAATAATAATTTTATTGTCCTGCTTAATAAAAATGATGTTAATGTTTAAAACGATAGTAATTGCAATAAATCACATTTTTGGGTTCATATCACAGATTGAGGCACCCTCATTTAGAAAGATTGCCACGCTAACATCAATTCGGAGGAGGCCAAGGTGATATAACAAAATTTATATACATTAACTAGGCTCCCCTATCATAAGACTTGCGATTTTCAAAGCCAACATGCAAAACAATAAAGGTGTTCCTAAATAGATCATCCACGTATGCTGATATTCATTGGCACCGAGCACCTTAAAGGCTTTTCACAATTAATACTGCAAAGATATATCATATATTTTAAAGTAAATCACCAATAATTAAACCGAAATACTAAATAATAAATACTTTTCTAAAAGTCAAATTTTAATGGGTCAAATTGAAAGACACGTATATATGCAAAAATACATCTACACATTGTCATATCTCATTTGTCGTGTTATTTCATCTAGCTTGTAATCTTATGCAAAACTATACGATTTTGCAAGACACCTTCAACAATTCTTGTTGAGTTGGTATGATTAGGCTTGAAATATAGCTTTGGCGTGGTTTTTCGTTTATCATTCCACAAAATTAACACGATCACTGAACATTATTACCGTATTGCATGCCAAACATTGATAAAATAAAGAATGCCAGACCCAAGAACACTGAGCCTAGGAGGTCACCTAACGCTGTAAGATATGGTATAGCTGCATTGTCCGGATCTTTCTTTTTCTTCCACATTAAGTGAATGAATACATATGCCAGGTAAAGTAGCACCATGACCTGTAAATAAGAAACAATACAAATGACTTATTGTAGATTTTAATGACATAACAAATTTAAAATAGCAATTTCATTCTATTAATATTGTTATTACAAATGTGATAATTTGTAAAAATTATTGAACGACTGTATTTCAATCACACTTTATTTGCTGGTGAAATTTGAATAAAATTTCGTGTATAGTTGCATATATTATGAATATATGTATAGAAAAATAAGATATTATTATTAGAATTTATTGTATAAATTTTAATATTTATTTCTTAAAGAATAATGCTATGTATATGTATTTTCACGTGTTCATATTGTATCTGCTACGCCTAACAAGTTTTGTGATCTCCGTTTGTATGTATTACCATAAAATGTTTCATGCCAGGGAGGGGTCTTGGTGCCTTGTGATACGGGTTCTTTGGATACGCAGTTCAGACACCAGTTCTCTACAACTTTGATGTATCTATGGTATTATTTTATTTTAAATGTTTCATTGTACTCAAAAAAGTTGTGAGATAAATAAATAAACATTAAATATATATATATATATATATATATATATATATATATATATATATATATATATATATATATATATATATATATATATATATATTACAAAGTAACAATCAGTTCCAGACAGTATATTGGGAAGGCATTTGTTCAGTTATTACAAAAACATATAAATTATTATTATTGAATAAAAAAAAGGTATAATACCTGCAGCAAGGAGCAGACTAAGTAGGTGAGGCCAAACGCGAATTGTACTGTTACGATGCCTTGGTAGACGACATCGGCTACCACCATAAATATCGTTTGTCCTAACACAGCCAGCACCAACAACATACGGGCCACCTTCGCAGCAGGAGCTGAAATGGAATTATAATTAATTAGTAAAATTGTATTTAAATAAAAATTGTTAAAAGTAGTTGATGCTATAGATATACCTATAGAAACATAGTTTATTGATACTCATGAAGACATTTGCTTCTTTTGGTTCTTGGTTTTTACGCAACTTGGAATGATGAAAAACCCAACTAATAATCATGATAGATAGTGGATAAACATCGCCAATTAACGTGAACAGCACCATGGATAATGATATGACGCCCCTTGCATGTCTCATACTTCATCATTTCTGAATATTTAATGTTATGTTTTCACAATAAGTAGTTTATTTCATTCTAATTCATTATTGTGAACCTTTTATAATACTTTTATTATAATCTTGTGATTTTAATCCCCTTGGAGTGTTTTGCCAATAGTTGCCACACTTGGCAGGCTGATTGACAACCGTAGTTAAGCTAAGAGATGTTTTAAGAGGGACACTGCTGCCCATCCCTCGTCCTCCCCTAGTCTCTTACGACACCCACGGAAAAGAAAGGGATGGCCCATTCTATGCCGGGACCACACGGCGAATTATTATCATGTTAGTGTATACTTTGAAACATTTTCATTTTCACATTCTAAATAAAAATATACTTACTTCCAAAGAACCAGGTTTTCCATGGCCACTCCATGATCCTGGTATTCTCCGGGAGGACGCCAGGAATAGCTGTCTGATGTAAATGGGTGGCGAGACGTGAAGACTGTACGCAGACGAGGTTTCCCCCGATACCGTTGACAATCGGTTGGAACACTTCGTAGCCAGGATATTGGTCAACTGCTTGGTCGAGGACAATGCCTCCAATGCTAAGAATGAAAACAGTTTCATTAACAACATGCTCTGAATATGATCTGTCTGTCATTATTTGTTAATTTAAAAATATTTATTTAAATTTATTCAAAAGCAATGTAACATATTGCTAGCCTATCAATCTATTTAAGATGGTTCTATGTAATGTGTAATGCTACGATTACCATTCATCAGGTGAGCCGTAAGGTTATTTGCTATTCTAAGTTGCATAAAAAAAAAAACAAAAATAGTAAATAGATCTACTATTTATTACATACATACATACATATTTGTCACGCCTGTCTCCCATTAGGGTAGGCAGAAACAATGGAACGCCAAATGCTTCGATTCAAACAAACCTCTTTCGCTTCTACTATTTATTCTTTTTGTAAATTCATTTTCTGGTCAACTAGGCTCAAAACCCTCTATCAAAGGCCAGCGAAGTAATAGCTCCTCTTTGCTTCTCATCTTATGAAAAAAGGCCAACAGTGGGACCTTATTGTGTTGTTAAGATAAGGTAAAGCTTCTAAAAGTTTTAAAATCTCGTATTCTAGGAATACTTACAAATATCGTAAAATAAAAAAAAAAATAAGCAAATAGTCACGTACCCACTAATGAAGAGTGCCGAGATGACGGGCGTCCAGCCAGTGGTGAGGACCGTTTTGGTGTATCTGTTCCTCCATACAACGAAAACCCACATCGGCAGCATGCAGTAGTATACGCACATAAGTACGATTGGCTGCCATAGTGACACCTCTGAGGGACAAAGCGATACAAATGGTAAAGATTTTGCTCTGCAATAAATGATAAACATTATATGTGGATGATAAACAATCCAGATGGGGATTTTGTACGAAAATCATTTGTATTTAAATATATCTTTTGCGCTAAACAGCTGTGATTGTATGACTGTGTTATGTAGTAATAATATGATATTACAGAGTACGAGGTATAACTGAGTTCTCAAGAATAAATCATCTCAAATCTATTGACGAAACAGAGTACTTTTTTTTATACAACTTAGAATGGCAAACAAGCTGGCGGCCCACCTGATGGAAAGTGATAACCGCCGCCTATAGACATGAGCAGTACCATGGACATAACAGAGTATACTGTTTCGCCCATGATACCCCCCATGCGTTGCCATTCCTGAGGACTCAGGTGTTGTTTCTCCGTACTCAGTAAATTCACGCCATATCCCACCCTTCAAACCGAAACACAGCCATGCAAACACAACTGCTTCACGGTAGAAACACGAATAAGACAGAGGTACCCAAGCAATCGACTTTTGTTTAAAATCTCCCTCTTTGTGATGTGCATGCAGCTATTCATATTCATAGGCGATGATTATGTTAGGTAAGCCGCCAGTTTGTTTTCCATTCTAAGTTATATTAAAAAAAATCATTTTGCACATTGACATATTATGGAAGAGAAGAGATCTAGTAAGCTTTTCAAGTAAGCTCCGTATAGAGAAGTGTATTAAAAATGTATTAAAATATATAGTTTAGCAATATTGGTTTAAAAATTATTACAAGTTACATAATTAGATTTAACTTACAATAAATAATAACAGATATGAAATTATGTACAAAATAAAAAAAGTATGACTGATCAGCTATTTAAATAAGAAAATGCAGCAATTATATGTATGTAAAACTGGTAAATACAGTATTATAATGGGTTTGATGAATGCATGAATCTATTATGAGTAATTATTGCATACCCACTCACCAGACTTATCTTCGTTATGGGGCTCTTATGGTAAAAGGAAAACAAAGAAAAATATATTTTATTTTGTAATCACCAATTAAGGAAAAATTTGATTTTACCTACTCCAGTAAGATTATTATGTATATTGATAAAAAAAGACTGTTTGTGTCAATAAACTAAATGTGCTCGACGACAGTCCGACAATCTGTACAAACTAATGGTTGTAGGCAAGATAGAGGGAAAAAACCACGCGGACGATCGCCTAATCGATGGTCGGACCAGATAACCGCCGTTACGGGACTGTCGATTGCAGCTGCCCTGCGAGAAGCTGAAGACCGTGTAAAATGGAATAACATCATAAGAGAGGCAACAGACACCTTTCAAGGACACGACCTTCAGTAATGAAGAGGACGAAGAGAGAGTAATAAAGAGTCAATAAAAAGTATTATTTAAATAAATCTTTAGAAGTACTTTTAAATTATCATATTTTATTATGTATACAACTCTAAATCATTTGACTCAATTGAATTGATACCAAATTGAAATAAAATTCAATACGATTTGTACACCAACTCTTTTAAATCATCACTTTTTATAATTCTAACGCTGACTTTTTATAATTGAAATGTTATTTGTCGAGAAGAACCTGCGAGAAATTCAGTATTTATTTTTCCAAAAATGTATTAGGTACATTAGTAAGGTATAGAGCGGTAAGAATGACAGAATACTCACGTATTTGTTCATACATATACTGGGCTGTTACTGCCAGTACAGAGTTGCTAACGATGTCCCCAATGGAGGCTGCTAATGGTGTAGCCACGTTGTCTGGATTTACTTTGAATTTATGGGACGCGTATATCACCAAAACCATGACGAAATCTGAAAAATAAATGTATATCATATATGTATATGTAAAGAATGATGAACTAAAAATATAATGTGTCATCATTTCTCTTTAATCCCAAGAAATAATGGTTTATAAGAGATGAGAATGTAATCATTTAGTGTCTAAAATATTTGTAAAATATAAATAAATATATATGAATTGATGAATGTAGTAGAAGCAAAAGAGGTTTGTTTGAATCGAAGCATTTGGCGTTCCATTGTTTCTGCCTACCCTAATGGGAGACAGGCGTGACAGATATGTATGTATTTATGTATGAGAATTAATGTAATCATTTAGTATCTAAAATATTTGTAAAATATAAATAAATATATAAAAGTTTAAATTAATAATAATAATAATAAATCTTTATTTCTTTCACAATTGTGCATTTTATTTTTACATTTTACAAAATAGAATATACATAGATTGCCATTGGGATTGGACAGAAGCCGTACTAGGATAACCTGTGTTAATATAAAAGTTTTCAAAATTAATATTGCAAACCCTAGGAAATTTATAAACGCTTCAAATCTAAGTTAAAAGCATATACAAAATAAGCCAATTTGTGGTTACATAAGCTAAAAGTCAAGTTTTAAAATGTTTGTAACAAACTCTCAGAACTTGACGACAATTAAGGTAGATGGAAAAGGAGGAAGGATATATAGTGTTTGTATGGATAGCGTGTTACGTTTTGAACTGTGGGACATGACAGTGAAATTACAGGGTATCGAGGCATTGTTTAAGTTCTATTGTCAGGCTTTCTACACCGGCCAATTATTGTATAGTTATATAAAGAGAGCTTGTAATACACTTCGTATGCAATACAAGAACGTATTTCGAGCGATGCTTAATTTGCCATGGCGATGTAGTGCGTCTGGAATGTTCGCAGTTAATGATTTCTTTGCTATTTTATGCAAGTGTAAAGTAAAATTTTATAAAAGATTAATGAAAATAGGCAATCCTATTGTTAATACAGTATTTCACAATGCGTACCTGATGACGAAAGAATTTATAATATATATATATATATATATATATATATATATATATATATATATATATATATATATATATATATATATAAAAGATTTATAAATTTAATTAAGAAACATAAAATAATTAAAATAATTATACCTTAGTTTAAATTATAATACCTTAGTCACCAGAAATGGCAATGCATAAAATCAGCAATGTTGTTTCTTAAGGTGACTTTTACCACTCACATTTCTTACAATTTATTTACTATTTTAAGCCACTATACAACAGAAAATCTCGCTAATGTAATACCCTTTCTTATTTATTTATTTATACTTTATTGTACATATTAATATATTAATATATAAAAAATATGACAGAGGTAAGTAAATGTACAAAGGTGAACTTAACTCTACAAGGGTTTTCATCCAGCAAACCCAAAGTGGAAAGAGAGTCAATGTCAGAGGGTAAAGCGGTGTACAATACTATGACAATTTACAAACAAAAAGAAACTAGAGAAACTTAATTTTATATATAATCAATTATATTATATTTAGTTTTGTATATACATATACATAAACACTAGGCGTCATGTCGTATAGGGAGGTCAAGGATATGGCCTGGGATAGAGCTGGCTGGAGGAAGATGCATGAATTAGTTGCACCGACAAGTGGAAAGGCTTAAATCAAAAAAAAGAAGACACATACATATACACATACAAATTTACTAAGTTTTTACCTGCGACTTTGCCTGCTTTATCGGAATATATTACTCTCCAATTAATTAATTTCCCTCCCAAATGCTATAGGGGGATAAGCTGAGCAGGGCGCCATAGGCCAGAGATAATAAATAAACGAACTCACTTTCACATTTATATTATTAGTAAAGGTGTTTACCTAACACGAAACAGGTGGTAGTGGCAGTGAAGACGGCTGATGCTAATATAAGCAAGATGTAGTTTCCATTCACAGTGCCATCGGCTATGGTGTTTATCACTATTGCGAATATGGAGACCACGGTTGCAGCTACTATCGCTTGTACCTGCAACAATAAAAATTAATAAAAACAAATCAAAGTCTCCGTCTATTTACATCATGTCAATGTAAGAAGAGATAGTTTAGTTAATTTTTATAATGCCTCATGTTTCTTTAGACAGTCAATATGATAAGTCAGTACTGATAACGGTAAGTGTAAGCATGTAAGAAACTAGAATTTGTTTAAACATAATTGCATAATTTGTTTATTTAAAAAGAAACACCTGAAGTATTATTTTTTTATTTGAACTCCTTGAGAATAATTAGTGGCATTTTTGATAATTAATTTTATTTCATATGTATTTTTTGTTATTTTGTAATTTATTTTGTGAAGTAAGAGAGGAATGAAGAAACTTGAAGTGAGATTCCCCTAAACTAATATTTTTCATCCTAGCACCTGATGATAATTTTATCATTCATCCTTGCCAATATATACCGTTAGTATAAGCAGATGCGGAATTCTGTTTCTATTTATAAAAAAAAATGAACGTTCTCTCTAAAGCCTAAAATCTTTTCCATAGGAATTGTCGGTCCTACATTTTCAACACTGTCTTGCAGAAATGGTCCTTCGAGCCGGATATCGACTTCATCATTAGACTTTTACTTTATGCAATTATTTGTAGCATAAATGCCTGTCTGTCAATCTCAAATTCGTTTATTTTTTTTTTATACCTATGTAAGTTCATATAAAGTTACTGACCTGTACTAAAGATATATTCCCAACCACCATGGAGATAACTTCTTTTGTGGAATCCATGTTGCCAAGATTCGCCTGTGTGGACAGACGAGATGCCAAACACATGTCCAAGTTACCTGTAAATAAGCAAATTAATTTCATTATATGTAAAATATACAAAACTTTATTTTTTTTAATGGGTAACAATGAAATGGTAACCACGCCTATTGTATGGGAATATGCTGGCGGGCCACCAGTAAGAATTGATAGGTGAGGATATAGACAACTCAATTAGCCTAAAGTGACGATTTCACCTGAAATTAAACATGATACTTTCCAAGGAGCACCGCATGGAGATCGACATAACAGGATATATATATATATATATATTTTTTTTTATTGGCTAAAAATGAAATGGTAACCCCGCCTGCGCTAACGGGATACGCTGGCAGGGCACCAGTGAAGGATGATCGATGTGGATGAAAACAGGCCAGTTAACTACTAGTTACTAACAATTCCTTTCCCCCCTTGAAAAAATTGTTAGCTTATGCCCTTCTTCATCCAAAACACTGTATGTTTATCAAATTTCACGACAACTGGTTAAGGCATTATGACATCATAAGGTAACAAACACATAATATCACATTTATAATATTAGTTAATATTAGTTAATGATAAAACAGAATATGTATCATGTTTTTTTTTAGTTTTTTATCTCAAGTAGTAGACTACCTATAATTATAAACTATATTATTATTATATTGTTAGGTGTTATGTGATAAAAACAAAAACTTAGATAATAAACATAATCTGAAACATAACTCTAAGCTGAAACAGAAAGAACGCGCAATAGGCAAACAAATATAACGCTACGACTCGTTTGATGCTTATTTTAATTATAATGATGCAATTAAAATAATTCGTAAACAAAGATTATATTAACAATTCTCGTATTACGTTGTTTATATTACAAAATGATACAGTAATGGAGAAATTGAGATGAACATTTAAACAATAACAACGTTATAAGACCGTCTGATTGTGTGGTCCCTACATAGAATAGGACACCTTCTTTATCCCGTAACTGTCGTATAATAAAAAAAAAACTTAATAATCAATACAAATATTTCATTTAAGAGGGACGCTGCTGCTTATCCCTGTACTATAAACTCCCTCAATCGCCTCTTAAGACACATACGGGAAAGGAAGTTGTGGCCTATCCTATGCCGGGACTTACACGGCTATTGGTTTAGGTTATTTATAATTTTTCAGGTTTTAATATTACAAATGTGAATGTGAGTTTGTTTGTGTGTTATTTCATAGTGGTCACTATGTGGGATGAAATATTATACATATATTGCATGTATATTGAGATCTTGGCAATATACATGCAATATATGGGATGAACAAGGATATAAGCTACTATTTAACCCACTTAATCCACATGTCCTGGTCACGCGGACGAAATTCTAAGTAAAAAGTAGTTTAACATATTTATCAAAAAAGCAGCCATTTCAATCGTATTTTATTTTGTTCTTTATCAGCGCCAACTTTGAGAAACAACGCTTTAAAGTTACATTATTGTACTATGAGTAGTTACGAGTAGATATCAATGAAAATTACTTCATGACAAGTCAACACAAATACCCATTGTTTCAATTCTACCACAACCATAAAAGAATATAGGTAAACCCCCTTCGTAATCAGGTCGTGTTTATAGTTGTAATCCGAGATTGACACAAAATTTAATACTCGTATTAGCGGCGTTTTATCTCAAGATAGCATGCCGCCTTGTACAATGGATAATTGTTTCTGAAAAATGCACATTTGTATTTCAATAACGCATTAACAGCGAGCTAGTTCGATGCCCGATTGCGGGAAAAATGATGTTATTGTTGTAATTTTCTGCGTAGACAGAGACTTCAATTAACTATTACCCGCGGTTTCGCACGCGTAGTAAGTAGTCTTGTTTCCCGTTTTGAGTTAAAATAAAAAAAAAACTTGTGTATTGTGTGTGTGTGTGTGTGTGTTGTAGCTGTGTGTTGATAGTCAATCAAGACAAATGATTTCATAAATATATTAATTAGAGATTTATGCAATTCCAAGTGGTAGCTTACTGTCCAATTAATAAAACATTCATATCAGCCGTTAATTGTCCACTGCTGGACATAAGCCTTCCCCATAAAGGGAGTTTTGCCAGTAGTTGCCACGCTTGGCAGGCGGGTTGGCAACCGCAGATGTTTTAAGAGGGACGCTGCTGCCCATCTTTCTACAATTAAGCTCCTTTAGTCGTCTCTTACGACACCTACAGGAAAGGAAGGGGTGGCCTATTCTATGCCGGGACCACACGAAGTAATTGAAAATTGGTGGGTAAAAATATGTCTTGTTGAGAGATTTTGGAGAAACGGTATAAGTAGTTGATGAAAAACGAAATTCGTGTGGAGAAAAATGGATGTATTCTAAATATACGATTTGTGGGATGGAGGCTAGCTATATTTGCTAGCAATATACCCTGTCAGGCCGACCTCCAAATGATCCTCCCTGGAAACCACCGTGCTGTATTCAGATGTATTTATCACGATCGGCTAACTGACCTGTCTTATCATTCTCACTTATCATCCCTCACTGGTGCCCCGCCAGCGTATACCATTAGTGCAAGAAGGGTTGCCATTCTTATATATCTGTGGTGTACGTAATAGTGTCTGTTTAGTAGTTGGTAGTGAAAGAAACGGACGGAAAGTCTTTGTATAAAAGTAAAAGAAATCATATGATTTTGGAGAAAACTTTTTGTACGGGGAAAATAAAGAATCACGTCTAGCAACAATGTCTTGAGATGTCCGGACACAGACGGACACACAGTGAAAACGTTCGACGTACTAATTGCAAGGCATTAGCATATCACGGTACATAATCACTACACACGTGTCGGAGCCCCGTAATTGTACACAATTGACTCGGGTCGCAGGAAATGACAGATTTTTATCGTCCACAACTCATACGCTGTAAGATTACGTTGTAGCAAGTACGAGACATACAGTTTGTTGTTTATTATGACATTAGCTGTTTTCCGTATTGACAGTCATTTGATTTTGTATACTTTACTTATTTACTAATCACTATACAAGCTGTATATTGCGGTTTTATGGGTTTCTCTTTTAATGTGTGATAACCCCGTGGGGTAACCCCGCTTGCGCTATCGGTATACACCGGCGGGGCACCAGTGAAGGATGATAGGTGAGGATGAAGCAGGTCAGTTAGCCCATCGTGACAAATTAAACAAGAATTAACCACGACGGTGTTCAGGAGGAACCGCATGGAGGTCGACCTGATAGGGTATATTGCTAGACTGTCATTACTAACAATTCCTTTCCCTCTAGGTTTTGTAAGTTAGGATAAACAGTGTACTTACAATTACAAAAAGTTATTGTCATTTTATGTAGGTACAACATTTTATGTAGGTACAACATATTATGTAGGTACAACATTTTATGTAGGTACAACATTTTATGTAGGTACAACATTTTATGTAGTTATATTGTACAATATATTTTGTGTTATAGGAATAATAAATGGATCCGAGGATTATTAAATTTCAAACGTAGGTATACTTAATATATAAATTTAATTATATCCTCGTAACTTATATTTTAACTATCATCTATAATGTTTTACATTTAAATGTATCATAAATTTGATATAAACTATTTTATATATAAACTGACTACTAAAATAAAAAAGAAACGTTGTAATAAAATATTAAAACGATATTACTGTTTATGAGATAGGGAAACGTACTTCAGAATTAACGTCTGGACTAATCAATCTATGTACCAAACTTCCTTGTAAACGGTTCAACCATATAATCCTTCGACCGCGTATTTTTTCCGCTTCATTTTCGCACATCGCTTTGACAACAAATAACATTACGAGTACTTTACCAATCTAGCGAGATACTGAGAAACTATATCAATCTATCAAAACAAAAATCGCGGTATAACAACGTCAATAAACATAAAAAATTGCGAGCACGTGGAAATCGCGGGATGCCCGGTCAGAGGGTTGAGTCATACTGATAACTAATATCTTTACAAGACATCATAATATTACTAGGATCTATATCTATATTTAGATTTTTTTTTTTATATCACGAAGTCGACAAACAAGCATTGGTACAGCTTGTTCGATTGTAAACGGTTACTGTAGCCTATGAACGCCTGTAACACTAGGGGTGTCACGTGCGCGTTGCCGACCCTGAAGACACCTTAATGTACTCTTTTTGTAAACCCCCGTACTGTAGTCCCTAGGAAAAACCTCAGCAGGGAGCTTACCAGAGGGAGATTTTGTACAAAAGTCGATTGCTTGGGTACTTCTGTCCTATTCGTGTTTCTACCGTGAAGCAGGTGTGTTTGCAAGTTTTGAAGGTTTGAAGGGTACAGAGGAATAACATCTGAGACCTCAGAAATGGCAATGCATGGGGGGTATCATGGGCGATACAGTATACTCTGTTATGTCCATGGTACTGCTCATGTCTATAGGCGACGGTTACCACTTTCCATCAGGTGGGCCGTCAGCTTGTTTACCAATCTAAGTTGACTAAAAAAAATTTAGGTTTAAGCATGTATGGATGAATTAGAATATTATAAAATATTAGTTCTTGTTTACAACATCATACACGTGGATTTTGAAGATGATTCTAGATGGTTTATCAAAATTAAACATATATCAGAATTTAAGTTAGGCCTAAGTGCGTCTATGAAATGAGCATACTATTTAGTGCAGTAGTTTGTATAATACCGGAATCTTTAATGACAATGACTTTAATGACAATGATTAGAGACATCGTATAGTTACAATTTCATTATAATAGTAAGGTTATGATTTATATAAATATTCTTTCTTACCTTTAAGTCCCGAAAGAGATGGCACTAATACGAAAATAGCGGATACGTTCACGAAGACATCCCAATCCTGAAAAAAAAAATAACAACAATATTAATAAAGAGTAATAAATAATATATATAATAATAAATAATAACATAAGAAAAATCTACCAAGTATATAAAAAAAAGTTGCCGTGTGGTTCAGGCATATGCCTTTCTTTCCCGTGGGTGTGTTAAGAGGCCATTAAAAGAATTTAATTGTCTAGAGGTAGGCGCCAACGTTCCTCTTAAAATATCTAGTCTAACTGCAGTTACCATCCTGCCATCCAGGCATGGCAACAACTGGCAAAAACTCCCCCTTATGAGGGAGACCTATGTTCAGCAGTGGACAGTTAACAGCTAACATGGTATAGCTCTGTCCCATTCGTGTTTCAACCGTAAAGCAGTTGTGTTTGCATGGCTGTGTTTCGGTTTGTAGGGTGGAATATGGCGTGAATTTACTGGGTACAGAGGAATAACACCTAAGTCCTCAGGAATGGCAACGCATGAGGGTATCATGGGCGAAACAGTATACTCTGTTATGTCCATGGTACTGCTCATGTCTATAGGCGACGGTTACCACTTTCCATCAGGTGAGCCGTCAGCTTGTTTGCCATTCTAAGTTGTATAAAAAAAAATGGTATATAAAAAATAGCCAAGCAAACGAACTCACACATTATAATTTAGTAAATATAAATAAATAAATAATACTGAATATAAATACTCAGTGCTATCTAGTACCAAACTAAGCAGTGTTCGTGTCAAGCCTGGTGTTAAATGCGTCCATAGGTTACGGGTTACCGTAACCTAAAGATACCATACACAAACCATATGCTTGTTTGTCACCATTGTAATATAAAAAAAAAATACTAGACAATTTATAGTAATTATATAAAAACTTTTTTAAAATACATATGTAACATCCAAACTAATACAATCAGTGTTATATATTCATGAATAAAAATGTATTGTCCGGGAATTGAACCCGCGACCACAGATAAGGCGGTGTGTTAAACCATAAGACCACCAAGGTCAAATCTGATAATAGTTAATTAAAGACAAATTAAAGTTAGACGAATGAATAGAATAAATTAACCGTAGTCTAGATCATTTGTGATTTTAGTCATGGTAAGAAATACTTGACCATTGATAAGACAATTTTGATGATAACACAGCGACGCCTTTTATGTAGGCACAGGTTGTCTGTATGTACACATGGTTTTATCAACATATACTTAAGTGCTTATATATTTTTATCGTATCAATAATGTGTAAATAATAAATGTATATATACAAATAAACAGAAGGAAGAATCAAGTTATATTTTTAAAGAAGAAAATGGAATAGTATGTAATGCACTGCTGTCAATTGTGGCAAGCAAAAATGTATCGTGCAAAGCTCGCTTTTCCATAATTTAGGGAGTAATAACACCAACGCTCGAGTATGGAAGCGATTCGTTGGCAGAAGAAGTATGAAAAAATTCTGTAAGGATAAGAGCTCTGAGAAGTATTTTTATTTACTTATTTATACTTTTGTACACATTAAAATATGTCTAAATATGTGTGGTATTACGTTAAAGGATAGAGTGAGAAACAGTGTGATTAGAGTGAAGTGTGGACTGAAACACGATGTAGTGACAAAAATCGAAAAGTGAATGTTGCGTTGGTCTGGCCATTTGGAGAGGATGGATGAAAGAAGAATTACGAAAAGATTTATCGAGTAACAATGAATGGAGATGTTGGTATGGGCAGCCCTTATGGACATATGTCGACCAAATAGGTGATGTGCTGAAGAAGAGCCAAATTAAAATTACCCGTAGCCGGTGAGCGTGTATGAAAATATTGATGAATGTAGAAGAGGCGAAAGAGGTTTGTTTGAATCGAAGCATTTGGCGTTCCATTGTTTTTATCTAAAAAAACATTCATCTGGAAAACACATGTAAGTGATATGTATGTATGTATGGAATGGTAACCCGATCCCGATTGCGTATCTGAAAGATAATAAATGAGAATGAAGTCTGGTCAGTTAGTCCATCGTGTCAAATTTATTAGGCATTAACCGCGATGGTTTCCAAAGCAGATCACGTGCAGGACGACCTATTGGATAGCCCATCGTTTCAAATACATACATACTTGTATTATACAAGGAAGACAAGACCCTAGACAGTACAGACATTATTCACGAGTATTAATGTTTGTATTGTATGGGATCGAACCTGCGAACATAGATGGGTAAACCGCTAAATTAACCACATATCATCATCATCATCTCAGCCATTATCTGCCCACTGTTGAACATAGGCCTTCCCCCATAGGCTAAATTCCGTAACAATATTGTAATGCTATAGAAATGAGAGTTCTGCGAAGTGTATGTTGTGTTATATTAAAAAGACAGATTGAGAAATAACGTGATTAGATTGGACTGAAAATTGATGCAGTAGATAAAATTATTGAAAAGGAAATGTCGTCCACGCCCCAACATTTCAATTCAATATGTTTATCAGAGAGAACGGATGAAAGAAGAGGGATATATCATTAGATAAAGACGGAACGATGCACCTGCCTATCAACATCATAATGTCTACAGCTGAACATAACGTCCTCCATGAGGGGAATTTTGTCAGTAGTTGCCGGGCTTGGCAAGCGGGTTGGCAACTGCAATTTGATTTTTGGTTATGTTTTAAGAGGGACACTGCTGTCCATCTCTCTGTCTAAACATCCCTTAGTCGCCTCTTACGACACCCACGGGAAAGGAAGGGGTGGCCTATTCTGTGCCGAGACTTACACGGCTAGGTACCCGGCTATGCTAAAAATAAACAATAGCAGGACACCAGTGAAGGCTGAAACCATGAAACCAGTTGGCTCATCGTGGCAAATTCGTTAGGAATTAACTACGATAGCTTCTAGGGGAGATTACGTTGAGGTAGATCTAATATATTGCTAGTAATGGGAATTAAACTCGTATCGGACATATTACGAGGGAATGAGTGGAAATGGAATAGGCAACCTCAGACGGACCAAATATATGACTGAAAACTTGCAAACAATTACGAATAGATTGATTTTATTTATTTATTTATTTAACACTTTATTGCACCAACATAACATGATTTGTTAAAACAATTTTCAATACGTATAGTGTAGTACAAAAGGCGGTCTTATTGCTAAGCAATCTCTTCCAGACAACCTTTGGGTAGAAGATGGAGGAAGTGAAATAGGTCTTATGGGGGGGGGGAAGGGATTGTTAGTAATGGAGACTGAGAATCCCATTGCTAGCAATATACCCAACCAGGTCGACCTCCTCGCGATTCTCTCTGGAAACTATCATGGTTAATTCCTGATGAATTCATCATGATGGGCTAACTGGCCTGTTTTCATTCTCATCTATCACCCTTCACTGGTGCTCCGCCAGCGTATCCCGTTAGCGCAGGCGGGGTTACCATACCATTTTAACCCACAAAAAAAATAGGTCTATTGGTATTAAAATTATCGTTATTTCTGCCTACCATAATGGGGGAAATAGTCGTAACTCAATTGTATTTAGGAAGTAATAATGTTCTAGATACTGACCTTGACAGTACCAAGGACGAGACCAGCGCCGATAGTTCCGCAGCCAGCTATGAAGAACGGCACCGCTACCTGCATCAGTGTGTTCCACCATCTTTCTTCCTTCTTCTGAAATAAGAGATTTTTTTTAATATATACATATATATTCTTTATTGCACTTGTAAATTATATTGTTAATGCACATATTTATAAATGTTGTGAGCAAGTGTGGTCATATCTCTGACAGAGATCTCTTCCAGTCAACCCAATACAGTTGGAAAGCATGCCGTTAGCGGGTAACTGAAGTGCTACAACTATTAATATTTAGAATACGAATTACTATTAACACTAATCAATACTACTAATAAGGAATAATATTGATTTAAATTTCAATAAAATTAGCTTCGGATCTTACGAATCATTGTATAGTTCTGTAACTAGTTCAGACCTTAGACCTATACATAATAAAACAATAAATACTGTACAATTACACCAATTTCTTGATTTTTATGTTAAGATATCCTGTGTTATGAGATACAATAAATACATATACCTTAAAATACTCAGACCCAACAGAGACAGTCAATTATAAAACTCGTTTTCTAAATTGACTGAATCGGGAATTGAATTGGAGATCTTTTCGCTAAACGACATGCTTATCGTTGCGCCTTCGCTCGTAATCGTCAAAACGAAAATGCATGATGCTTATTTAATTTAATTTATTTTTTAGACTTTGGGGTACTAGGATGGCCTTTTTAACGATAGAGAGGACGATACTTCGTGCGAATGGATTTAAGAAGTAGAAAAACCCATGAAATATGATAAATAGATAGCGTATTAAGATAAAAAATATACTAGCTTTTGATTTAGACCTTAAGGAATACAATTGTATAAGCTGCATCTAATTTGATACAATAGTCTTTGCGTGATGCCGGAACAAGTATGTAGACAAAGATATAGAGAAAATTTCTAAAAAATATTGTTTTGACGTCCACTAGTTTAATAAAACCTCCCATATTAATTTTTCTTAAATAAATATCTTCCATGTACAGATATAGCCTAGTTACAATTTTATTATATAAATAAGATTTGCTCTTGAAGACTCAATGCCTCGAACAATTGTCATAAATTTTGCATATCACTTTTAGCACGATGATGATGATATCAGCCACATTTTAATCTTTAACTGTCCACTGTTTCGCCCATAGACTGACATAAAAATGGTCACGAACCACCTGCATCCACTGACACCATACATTTTAGGTCGTTACTCCGTACAGTACACACGGTAGGTGGGGGGGGGGGGTGTCGTTCTATCTACACTGTATTTGCCCGTACGGGGTTACCAATCAAGAACCTTTCTTCCCCACTGGACATACATAATCTAGTTTACAGTTACAATTTGCTTATTACCATAGGTCAATAATAAAAATTAATTGCGCGCTTGTAAGAATCAGTCAATGTAAAAAAAAAATATTGACAACAAAGTATTTTGTTCTCACATTTATGTCATTTAGAAATAATTCGATTGTTAGTGACAATAAGTTATTTTTCACACAACTCACAAAAACATTTTAAATAACACATTCTATAGTTATTCCGCTTCTATGTACTCGTATACTTCTATGTATTTGCTGTTAATTTTTTTTTTGCTAGAGTACGATGAAATACTTTAAAAATTTCGACTAATTTGATTTCTTCGATTTTCAGTAAAGTCCTTGTAATAAAATTTTGAAATTCTGTGACACTGATGGTCATTCCCAGTCATTCGCTTATGGATTATGGTCGCAAATACTACCCTTTTTCATGTATCTTTACGTTTCTGTAATGTGTCAATTTATTTGTCTATGACTATTTTTAGACTTATTGTGAGAAATAGGTTTATTTTCATACAACTACAAAGTACAGGCTGGTTGTAATTTAAAATGGTTTTAAATTGAGTTGGTACGTTTAAAACAATCGTTGATTTCTGTATCTGCTCTTATATTAAATTTTATCATACTTTTGCATTATATTAATTCTGTTTTGTTTTACAATGAAATTATTAACTTTTATCTTAAGTTATAGACCTACATTTATTTTAGTCACAACCTGTTACATTTCAACGCTTCCACTATTATGTTTATATTAATCGATTTAATTCTCGATTTTGTAATCCTTTGGATTAACAAGAAATTTTTAAAATCAGTTTAGTATTAATGAAACTCTTCTTTGAAGGCGACTGTAAATATTACCAAATTGCATTGGAATTATCGATAATCACTTAGCATAAATAAAAACTAGCGCTATCTCCATTTCGCTATCACCTCTCAACTCTTCTTCTCTACTTTCTCTTATCTAATTTAGTTCTCCGTTTCGAATAGTCACCCTTTCGTCTGGGTATAACAATTATTATGAAAGGATTTGCATTTTTTTGTTTCTAACATACTAAATTCTTCTGTAATTCTACTCTTTATCTAAATATATAATAATATAATAATCTATAATAAATATATAATAATCTTACTAATATTATAAATGTAAAAATGTTTTGGCATAGTTTTAGCGAAAAAATTGGGTTTAGTTACTCTTCTTTTTAATTTTTTTTGTTTCTATATAAATCATACGACACATTCTTAAAAGTTTTAGGGTTGAAACCCTCCTACTATATTTTTTTGTGGTATATAGAAAATATGTTATAGAATATATCCTATTTATCATATATATATATCATAAGTTTCGAGGGTGGAACTTTCCTCCCTTATTATTTTTTTGCGGTATTTAGAAAAGTAAACAAGCTTCTGACCTGACAGAGAAAACAGTGACCGTTGCCTTTAGACATAAACGTACAAACATACACTGTTACATCCATTGTACATCTCACGCAATGCAATTGCTTATAACTATTCCATAATATTGGCCGTGTAGTCCCGGCATAGAATAGGCTGCCTCTTACATTCCCGTGCGTGTTGTAAGAACCGACTAAGGGAGGGCGAGGGATGGACAACAGCTTCACTCTTAAAATATCTCTTAAGCCAGACTACGGTTGCCAAGCGTGACAACTATTGGCAAAACCCCCAAGGGGGTCCAAAGAGGCTTATGTTCAGCAGAGGATATATATATAATATATTTATTTATTTATTTATTTGAAAATTACTCACCACACTTACAGTCTCCCAAAACGTGTAGTGAGCCATAGGTTTATTTTACAAACTTACAAATTATGTACAACATTTTAAAAATATATCTATTTTGTCATTAAATACGTCAATATCTGGTCGCTGAGCAATCAGAGAATTGAGCAGAGAAATAGTCTGATAAGTGGGAGCAAACTGAGCAGTACAGGTGCGAACTGATATGTTAGTGATAATTCCATAATGAATATAAAAAAATTAAATATGAACAAATATGCTTACCAATATCATATTTTCTGTCTAAAATCTATTTAAAATTTGACAGGTTTTATATATTTGAATTTAAAAGAAAGCAAAAGGCTATATGGACAAGTGTCACTATGAACAATAATTGTGTTGTGAACAATAACATCGTATCTTATAAGAAGAAACCTATCTAGAGGTTTACACATAAAGGAACTGATAGTACGCGATATCAGATAATAATGGGAATCTGCGAATTACTTTATCATGATTGTGACGAAAAAAATGTGACTGTATGAATATTTTTTTTTTTTATACAATTTAGAATGTCAAACAAGCTGACGGCCCACCTGATGGAAAGTGGTAACCGTCGCCTATAGACATGAGCAGTACCATGGACATAACAGAGTATACTGTTTCGCCCATGATACCCCCCATGCGTTGCCATTCCTGAGGACTCAGGTGTTATTCCTCTGTACCCAGTAAATTCACGCCATATCCCATATTCATGTGTTGTTTTGCTGTTTGTTTATTATATTAAACTAGCGATCCGCCCCCGGCTTCGCACGGGTGCACATGGCGTCACATCACATAAGAAACCTCTAAAATTATCAGTGTTTCTCTACTATATTATGAATGTATTATACATATAAAGCTTCCTCTTGAATCACGCAATGGGTTTTCACGTGACAGTAATAGTCTATCTATTAAAAAAATCACATAGAAACCGGTTGCGTAGTTTTAAAGATCTAAGCATACATAGGGACAGACAGATATATATATTTTATATATACATTTTATACCTACTATGTAATGATAGTTTTGGCGTCATTATTAAATATAAAAGCTGAAATACAAGCCGTACGTAGAACTAAGAATCTACCTATGATGTATATGTATTTAATATAGCGTATTTGAACTGCCCAGGGCTAATGGGTCTTCCCCTTTCCTCCGGGGTTTCCCCTTTAATTTCGTGAACAGAGAATTATAATTTAATACAAACATATAAGGTTTGAGCGTATTTTGAATCTGTTAATTAATAACTCCATTTGTAGACAGATTTTGAAAATATTTACTAAATATGCTTTAAATGAATTCGCGCTATGTACTTTCTTGATTATATAGTAAACCATGCATATACAGGAATTTCGCGAATTAAAAATTTAAAAAGAAAAAAAAAATGTTAAGCCACATTTATTTAATAGTTAAGACGTGTTTGTATTGTATAGAGGGTTCAAATATTGTCTGTTTCTCTGTCTGTATGTTTGTTCCTGCATCACGCAAACACTACTGCACCAAATTGGATACAGTTTTTTGAGTCGACTTCCTGAAGGTCTTACTTAAAATCTAATGTACGTTTTCTCTTGATACGCCATCTGGAAAAGTTCTTAATCATTGGTTTTTCTAATTCTGAAATTCACGGGTACGAAGTAGCGGGCAAGAAGTTAGTCATAAATAAAATAATACGAACCCCTGATAGTGGTTGTTTTTCGGCATCAGCATCAGTGATTCTCTTGTCCGGTGGGTCTCCCGGACTCTTCAGGTCTCCGGAGGAATTTATGGATGCCATGTTGTATGTGCTCCCGGAACATCCAATATCATCTGGAACAATACAAGTTAGAGATATTAAATCCAATCCTCTTTTCTCCAAATTTTAAAAAAAAGGTCAGCCAGTTGTTTTGAAACTATTTGTGTTTTTTTTTTGTAATTGTAATTGTTACTTAGGGATTACATCCATAGAGAAATGCACTCTATGGTACTGAAGCAATGATGGTTACCTATTTCACAAATAGTTTTCGCTCTAAAAAGATAAAAATAACATACATTCGTTTAAAATTAATACGAGATTGAAACCTACGTCATCAAACTTTATCAATTGTAAAAAAATGTGTGAAAATTGGATCAAAATTTTTCGACTTGATTGTCAAAAAATTAGAAGAACACGAAAAATTTGATGATTGATAATTCTCAATCACCAAAACTTAATTACAAATGGAAGAAGGTTCCCACCAGTTGTGAGTAGCTTGAAATGAACATATTTATAAATATTTAATTAAATGAACATAACTACATGCTACTACATTTCGTACAACCCGGCGATATAACTATTAATGCCTATAAAACTCGGCCGGATGTATGAAATACTCGTACATTGTACGATTCGTATCTTTATACGAAATATAAGGTGGGTTTAAATTTTTATTTTTAACGATTTTAAACCCCTTCGCGCGGGGGGAGAAGGGATTGTTAGTAATGGAGATTAACAATTCTATTGCTGGCAATATATCCTATCAGGTCGACCTCCTGGAAACCATCGTGATTTATTTATAGTTAAATTTGTCACGGTGGGTCAACTGACCTGCTTCATTATCATCTATCATCCCCCACTAGTGCTCCGTCAGTGTATACCGATAGCGCAGGCGCGGTAACCATTCCATAATCACTAATTAAAAAAAAACCCTCGCGTTACGTAATATTTTTAATATTTTTTTTTTATTTAAGAAAGATACAGTTGCATAAGGTACAATTTACAATTTTTACAATTTATATACAACGAGGAAATATCTGCATTACCATCAGTCCCCAAACTAGGCCAGACCTGTATCTTGGGGACTATAACGTTCTAGATCTCATTTTGTGATCGAGCAACAAAAGTAACGACAAGTAATTTTCCATTTAATTTAGTAGAATAAGTGACATACCGTCGCTTGGTCTAAATCCACTTGAATAAACGCGAATGAAATAATTGGAAAATAGGAATAATAATAATAATAGGTATTTTTCCAGTACAATACAGTATTTAACACTTGTATGGATGACTGCACACAGTCATTATACTTATTTCTATTTATTTCTAAAACAAATACTTTTTTTTTGGAAATATTTTTTTAAACTAAGTATGTAAGATAGATTGCCGGTGTACGAGTATAATTGAGCTATAATTTTGGGGGGAAAGGGATTGTTAGCAATGGAGTTTGACAGCCCCATTGCTAGCAATATGCCTTATTAGGTCGATCTCCACGTGGTTCCCCCTGGAAACCATCGTGAACAATTCTTGTTGAATTCGTCACGATGGGCTAACTGACCTCACTGACTGACTGACATCATCCATTAAAAAAAAACCCATTTACCAGTTACAGGCATCCTTAGGTTACGGCAACCCGTAACCTATAGATGCATTTAACACCAGGCATGACACGAACTCTGCTTAGTTTGGTGGTACTAGGTAGCACTGAGTATTTATATCCAGTATTATTTATTTATTTATATTTACTAATTTATAATGTGTGAGTTCGTTTGCTTAACTATTTTTTTATATACCATACCATGTTAGCTGTTAACTGTCCACTGCTGAACATAGGTCTTCCTCATAAGGGGGAGTTTTTGACAGTTGTTGCCACGCCTGCCACGAGCTGCAGTTAGACTAGACCGATAGCGCGGCTGGGGTTACCATTCCATTATCATCCATTAAAAAAAATTGTGCTATATATTTGGTAATTCTAAACCTATTTTGATAATTATTTTTGGCAGTATGTAAGATTGACCTCCATGTTAGTTCCATATTAATTTATTCATGCTCTTGGCTCCGCGTACAACGCGGTTTCAGAGATGTTTTCTCCCACGAACACTCAGGTTATGGAATGAACTCCCTGCCGAGGTTTTCTCAAGAGACTACAGCATGGGGTTCTTCAAAAGGGGGGTAAAGAGGTTTCTTCAGGGTCGGCAACGCACGCGTAATGCCTCTGGTATTGCAGACGTTCATAGGGTACAGTAACCGCTTACCATCAGGTTTTTTTATGGTTGATAATGGAATGGTAACCCTGCTTGTGGCTTACCATAAGGTGGGCCGTATGCTTGTTTGCCACCGCTGTGGTATAAAAAAAAGAAAAGTAAAAGAACCATCAACCACTCTACGTTTACCACTGGATTAAACCAGTTTCGAAATAATTATAGCAAGATTTCTAAACAATATTAATTTAATTACGATTGAAGTTGTCTTTTTATTTTCTGACTTCAATTTTGACAAAACCAGTTAATTTGATTAAAAACTAAACTTTTTTTTCTATATAACTTAGAAAGGCAAATAAGCTGACGGTTCACCTGATGGAAAGTGGTAACCGTCGCCTATAGACATGAGCAGTATCATGGACATAACAGAGTATACTATTTCGCCCATGATACCCCCCATACGTTGCCATTCCTGAGGACTCAAGTGTTATTCCTTTGTGCCCAGTAAATTCACGCCATATCCCACCCTTCAAACTATCAATCCAATGACCAATCAATCAATACATGTAATAAAATCGTAATTGGTCGCTGTCTGTTCATGAAAAATATATATAAAAACTATTATAGAAGGGCTTTATGAAAAAATAGAACCCAAAACAATTATTTCTTAAAATTTGTCTGTTTATCCGTATTCTCTTTGTCTGTACGTTTGTGCGCGCTAATTTCAGAAACGGCAGAAGCGATTAAGAAAGGGCGAGAAATGGACAGCAGCGTCTTTCTTAATATATTACCAAAATTCAAATTGCGGTTATCAATCCGCCTGCTAAGATTGGCAAAAACTGCCAAACCCCCCTTATGCTTATGTTCAAAAGAGGAAAGTTAACGGCTGATACATAATTGTCAATCATTTAGTAAAATAAAACAATACAGGAAAACAAGTGTTCTCCTTTATGAAGTTTATATAAAAACAATAAACACATTTATTGACGTTATAAGAAATAATTTCTGTCTATTTATAGGAGAATAATATATTTCATTTGTGTAAATAAAGTCAAAGCAAATTGAGACACGTTGATTAAATGTCAAACAACAAAATTTTATAACGTATATTGATGTTTCTTCAGGGTCGGCAACGCGCACGTGACACCACTAGTGTTGCAGGCGTCTATAGGTTACAGTGACCGTTTACCATCAGACGGGCTGTATGCTTGTTTGCCACGTTAAAAAAATAATTAAATAATTAATTATATTAACAGAAAATTATTGTGATATTGTAATACAATGTTAGTATTTAACGGGTTAATAAATCTAATTTATATGATTTGTAACATGTTTGGTTTCGTATAATTCACTTATAAGATAATACCTGATCTTAGCGCGAGAGGCCTATTGGACAAGGCGGGTTATACAAAATGAATCGTATTATGATTCACGTAAAGTAGATATTTTAACACAATTCGTTCCCAAGTTGAAATAATCTTTGAATCCCCCACTATTCAGTTGTAGAAGAAGGGATTGTCAGTAATGGAGACAACGACCCCATTGCTAGCAATATACAATATCAAGTCAACCTCCACGCGGTTCCCCTTGGAAACCATTGTCGTTAATTATTGTTGTTTTTTTTAATGGATGACAATGGAATGCTAAGCGTAGCTAGTTAGTATAAAAACATGCATTCGATACTTTGTTAATCGATGTTGAATTAAGCTACGGTACGCTGAATGCAGTTTTTTTTTTGAGAAATTGCTCCACCGATAGTCTGTTATCTACTCTTCCGTATTTTTAACCGACTTCAAAAATAAGAAGGTTCTCAATTCTCCGTCAGTTGTAAACCGATATGGATTTTTTTTTTATTAGAAAGGATATACTTACAGATTTGATCCCATAGAATATTTATCAAAATCGGTATATATGTATATATAAAGAATAATAGGCATACTGTAAGCTGTGTGGTCCCGGTATAGAATGGGCATTTCCTTCCTTTTTCGTGGGTGTCGTAAGAGGAGACTAAGGGAGGACGAGGAATGGGCATCATCGTCCTTCTTGTAAACATTATCGAAGCCTAACAGTGGTCGCCAAATCGCCTGCCAAACGTGGCAACTACTGGCACAATCCCTTTTAAGGGGAAGTCCTATGTCCAGCAGTGGACAGTTAACAGTGGATTATTATTTCTCGGTTTGTCCAAAGGTTGACTGGTAGAGAACGCCGTCCGGTGTTAAGTCCACCAAATGTACATAGGATTTTACTGCGCATTAAAGTTTATATAAATAAATAATAATAAAAAAATGATAAAATATCTGTCGGTATACAATACAACTAAATATATTACAAGTAACGTTTCCATGTGAAAGCGATTTGTGTCAGCGCGCAATCTCAAGGTTGGCGTTGTCTTTTTCTATTATTTTTCGTTTTACTTCGCTCGATCGACCTATAACACGTGCCGATATTGTTATGTACCATCGGTGATTACTCTTAACCAGTGTTCACACAAGATATGACGATTTAAAAATGATTGTAAACAAGTCTATTTTAATTTAATAAAGTGAACTAAAAAGTATATTAATTCATCTAAGTTCTTACAAGGCACGTAATTGTTGGCCTTTTTTTATTAGTTCAAAAAGTAGTTTTAACTGAGAAGTACTTTTAGTAGTAAGAAACTTGGTTGTTTAATTTTTAAACTAACTGATATCGATATAAAATTATACTGTACATAAGCATAATAGAAACGAAAACAATATTTGTCTATCTATCTGTAAGTTTGTTCGGGCATCAAGCACGAAATACTAAATTAAATTTTTCACATTTGTATTTCGAATGTCGAATTGTCGTATTCAAAATCTAGTGTAGGTTTCTGGTTTTTATACGAAGTAGCGGGCAAAAGCTAGTTACAGTCACCTAGGCAGGCTTTATGGTTTCCATAAATGCTCAACTAGGATATATACATAAAAATTACAATAATAAAAATGAAAAATATTTTTTATTCAACTAGAATGGCAATGGCCCACCTGGTGGAAAGTGGTAACTGTCGCCTATAGACACGAACTGTACCATGCACATAATAGAGTATACTGTTTCGTATAGATGGAAAATATACAGCAGAAGTAAAGAATTGCGATGTATTTAATGACAGAACGATTGACATAGATAATTATTTTTCAAATAAATAGGTAAGTAAACAATATAATTAAACGGTCATGACTGACAATATGGTGATAAAGAAAATGCTGATTTGTTTACAAGACATTTTCCAGATTAGAAATTATGTAAAGGTTAATGGACTCTAATAATTATTTATTTGTTTAATAAACACAAAGAGAACGTAAATGAGTTAAATAATTAATCTCGTGTCATGTTTACCTAACCTTCGCTCTTAAAAACACAATATTTACTGTCAATGAAAAAATATTTCTATGTAATTTATTATATTGACTATCGTAAACTGTTAGTATCGTCGTAGTGCGCTGACAGCACCCTCTATTTTGTCTGCTCACTACAAGCCCAAAAGGAAGAATGTAAAATGTTCGTTTTTGATGAAAAGGGATTGTTACTAATAAGGCTAACAAGCTCGTTGCTAGCATATACGCTTCAAAGTTGACCTTTATGTGATTCCCCTGAAGTTAACCACGATGGGCCAACCGACCCAACTTCAGCCTCATTTATCACTTCTAACTGACCTCCACCAGTATATGTGTGTGGTGTTATCGTTGCATTTTCATTTTATAAACAAATATAGTTTATTCTTTGTTCTTCTAATCTAAACGATAATTACCAATTATTGCACTTCTCAATAACATCGTTTACTCATAACTTAAGTCGACACTAACGACATCTGTTAGATTTATTTCAATTAAGAACACATTATAATTTATGTGGACACACCTTTATGAATTCTGTAATTTACATTTAATTATTCCTTATGTATTTGTATAAGTTAATAACTTTTTTTGAAAACTTTATTATTTCAGAATGCCTGGTATCATAATTGACGTGTTTAACGTGACATTTTTGATTTTGAGGTTGCTCGACTACATTTGGACTCAATAAGAGCCCTTATTTATGAGTACAGTTTATCTCTATTTACTCGCAACCAATTGACATCTAAAGCCGATAAAAATAAAAATAAAAGTTCAAAACTAAAATTCTACTACTGCAAAATCACGTCCTATATGAAAATATTCGCATCCGAAATTGTTATGTATAGGGGGAAAGGGATTGTTAGTAATGGAGAATAAGAATCCCATTGCCTACAATATACCCAACCAGGTCGACCTCCTCGCGGTTCCCCCTGGAAACTATCATGGTTAATTCCTGATGAATTCATCATGATGGGCTAACTGGCCTGTTTTCATTCTCATCTATCACCCTTCACTGGTGCTCCGCCAGCGTATCCCATTAGCGCAGGCGGGGTTACCGTACCATTTTCACCCATCAAAAAAAAAAAAGCTATCTGGAGTATCTATATATTAAAGAGAATGCTGATTGACTGACTGACCAGCACAGCCGAATTCGCTAAATATAGAATGAAATTTTGCAAATAGGTTTATTATATAGCATAGAGAAGAAATAAGAAAAAAAATTTGAGAATTCAACCCTAGGGTAGTCAAGGGGTTGAAGGTTTTTAAGGAATTTCGTCAGTTTAGAAGTTTTATAGGACAAGAAATTGAATAGCACATGCGAACGAAGCCACGGTCAAAAACTATCGACCATGTATATAAGAAATGTTATATGGAGCAATATTTATGTAATTTATTTAGCCAAATACCTAATGAGTACTTTAATCAAGCGAAAAACCTATTTAATTAATTGTCTATTTCTGTCTGTAGGTTTGTTTATTTTGTTTGTCATTCTATCGTGTAAAAATACGTACTTATAGTTACTACGGTTTTACCCACAGATAATATATACCATAATTTCATGTACTTGTCAATTTTTAGCCCTATATCAGACGGAATAAAGCCTAATTTACATTTAATCCCTCTTTTAATTACAATCTTTATTTAATTTTAAACAATAATTACCGTAATTATAGTAGTAATTATAATTAAGGTCACGGGTAAAATATAGTTATTTATTTGTTATTTGTTATTATTTATATTTTCATCTTTTTCCTTTCCTTGTCCTTATTATATTTACTTATTTATATAAGATACACTAACAATAGCTTCACAATAATTAAACAGAATAGGTACAATTCTACAAGTTAGTTTTTTTTAATGGGTAATAATGGAATAGTAACCTTACCTGCGCTATATGTTAGCGGGGCATCAGTGAGAAATGACAGGTGAGAATGACACGGCAGGTCAGTTATCCCATCGTGACAAATTCCACTAGAATTAACCACGACGGTTTCCAGGGGGAGCCGCATGGAAGTCGACCTGATATTAATAATACACCCTGTATTGATAGCAATGGGTCAATTAAACCCCATTACTCCTGTTATTTACTTACCTTATCAGAAGTTAATTACATTACCAGAGGGAGTCTTTGTACAAAAGTCGATTGCTTGGGTACCTCTGTCCCATTCGTGTTTCAACCGTAAAGCAGTTGTGTTTGCATAGCTGTATTTCGGTTTGAAGGGTGGGATATGGCGTGAATTTACAGGGTACAGAGGAGTAACATCTGTGTCCTCAGGAATGGCAACGCATGGGGGGGTATCATGGGCGAAACAGTATACTCTATTATATCCATGGTACTGCTCATGTCTATAGGCGACGGTTACCACTTTCAATCAGGTGGGCCGTCAGCTTGTTTGCTATTCTAAGTTGTATAAAAAAAACTCCCTTTCCCCCCGCTTAGTTTAAGGCCAGATGAACATATCAATTAGAGGCGTATACAGATTACTTGTAGATAAATATTTATGTACATATATTAAGTAATGATCATACAGTTGGTGAAGATTTATTAATAAGCTTAATAAATTGCATTAAAGAATTTCCATAAATATTAATATCATGGGTAAAGTTTATGACTATACAATTTAGAGGTCGTCATAGTGTGTCTTTACCCATGTTATTCAAGGTTTTGACTTTTAGTTTTACGACCGATCGCCTGCCTCACGCCACCCGTCCTTGCAAATGCATTTGTTGGTTGTTGCACACCTGTAAATGCCGCTGGTGTTGTGGGTGATCATGGGCACTATACCATCAGGTGAGCCGCATGCTCGTTTGCCCCCTGTGTTGTAAAAAAAAAAAAAAAAAAAAAAAAAAATCTGCGGTATCAAGAAAAAGATCGAAGAAAAAGGAGGGAGACTTTGAGAGTAAACAAAGAAAGTTGACAGAAAAGGACAAAAAGATTTATAGGGAAAAGGGAAAGGAACATTGCAGTTGCGGAGAGGACACTGGTCAGAAAATTATGTGATTTGGAGGCTGGGTTCACATACCCGTGTGTCTTTATTGACCGGACATATCACTGAAGGTGAACATTCTCGGTAAAATTTATTATTCTTTATAATTAAACAACAAGACAATGCACCTAACTATTACGAGCAATAATAACAGCAAACTTTCCATCAGTAATGATAGCCTTAAAATATAAATCATGTTTATCATGTTTGTGACTTATAAATATAAAAGCGAATAACTGTCTCTGTACCTATTCGTGTTATTGACATAATATCCCAATTAATACTTATTTTTTACCATAGACAATTAAGGATCAGGAATCAGATTTATTTATTCTAATGCTTAGATTTACATAGATTGAATATCGAATGTCAAAAACGTTCCAATATTTAGTTCTTGGCCTTTTAGCTAAGATCAAAGGGTGAGCTAATTTGACACATATTCTTTTTATATATATATATATATATATATTGTTATTCTAAAGAATAGATATAATTTTTTACTGTGACCCTCGAACCTCGCCTCTGCTATCGGTATATTTAATACCTACTATCTTTTTGCCCTCTACCTTGTACGCGTGGATTTTAGAAGTAAAAAACAACAAAGTAAAAAAAAACAATGAAATGGGCCACTTGTAAATGGGGTATCAAGATGAATATATAATATACCAGATTTTAAGTTAGAGTTTCAGGAATACAAATGTAAAAACTGTATCCAAATTGGAGTAGCAATTTTTGCGCAATGCCGGAACAAACATATAGACACACAGAGAAATAAAATTACAAATAAGTTTTATTACTACCTCTTATATTCATATTTATTACTCTATTGGTCTTATTAAGACGCCTCACACCAATTTTTATTAAATATCTCATATGTACAGACATCGACCAGATAAAATATTATTATATTTGTAAGATAATGTTGAATCAATACATATAATAATATTGTAACTGGTCGCTGTCTGTACATGAAAGATATATAAAAAAAACTATTATATGGGGGGCTTTATGAACGCAAGAGAACCCAAAACAATGGTTTTTAGAATTTTTGTACATTTGTTCGCGCTAATCTCAGAAATGGCTAAACCGATTTGAACGCGGTTTTCACTAATGTATTGCGGTTTACTTCATTTAACATTTAGTGTTTATTTTATTTCAATCGGTTCATAAATAAAAGAGTTATATCAATCTAAAGAATCACATATAAAATGCTACAAAGTAACTGACCAGTTAAATTGGCTAAAACTCTATGAATGTATTAGGTACGTAATTATCATTTAAATGTAATTTAAAAGATTAATTTAATTAAATGTAATTTAATTTAAAAGACCGAATTCATGACGGTTTCAATGGGAATGATATACGAGAACTACATAGAAGCGAGCAACGTCGCGGGAAACGGCTAGTATACAATAAATTTCTTACCCATGTCTATGTATCCATGCCTTTTGTTCTGGAACATGTTCCACTGGTCACAAATGTTTAGGGAGGACATATTTACGAGTATTATTTCACTGATACAATTATTTAACACTTTAATTAAATGTAAAAATATAAGTGAATTTCACAAACAAGCACTCCGTTCGAATGTCGAGTAAATACTATGAAATCATCAGACGGTAAATGCAATCAATTAAATGCTATTTCCTAGTCGAAAAAAAAAAAACACTGTACACCGCACTTCTAGGTCGTTTGATTGTTTTCGAAGGCTCCTTGAAAGTCCTCTGGTTGTAGGTTTCTCAGCTGCCCCGTTTTTTTTTCTCTATAAAACACCGATGCCAATTTGGTTTTGGGAACAAGAAGAAGTCACACGGGGCCAAATCCGGCGAATAGGGGGTGGCTTCAAAAACTCACGGACAACAAGAGACGTGCTTTGGGCAGGGGCATTGTCGTGGTGAAGAATCAAAACTCATTGTCTCGGCCCTCATTTTGCGGCAACGTACAGAAAAAAACAATCAACATTGTCTCGGCCCTCTCAGATAACAATGGGTATTTTTTGATAAAACCAATGTAATACCAAGATTATTGTACACTGTATATTGTGTAAATGAAATTCAATTCAATATATATATAGCGAGAGAGTCACATTTTAAATACGTCACTTTAAATTCACATTGAATATTTATAAAAGATTTTTATAATTACGTCCGTCTCACTATGCACACAATAATAGAATGGTCTGAATACTATATTTCATAATATACATTTTATATTTGAGATAATAAATACATACTTAGTTAATTAATATTTAAACTTGATAACTTGGTTTGCCTTTTCAATTGTATACATAATGGCGCTAATTAATATTTAACTATCAGTTAATGTCATTAGTGGCACGAGTTTAACTTTTTGCATTGAACATTAATATAATACAATGGGGCAATCGTTACTTTCCCGTGAATGTCGTAAGAAGCGACTAATATAATTTAATAGCCGACGAGTTGTAGCACAAAGTCGAATATTGAAGGCAATATGAAAATTAAAAATGGCGAAAATTAAACCTATTCTTATGGTCCGTTTTTCCTTGCCTTGTGGTCCCGGTATAGAATGGACCAGGCCTTTCTTTCCCGTGGGTATCGTAAGAGATTACTAAGAAAACCTAATGGTACAGGAATGGGCAGCAGCGTCTCTTTTAAAACATAACCACAAAGGTTTTCTCTAGAGACTGCAGTATAGAGTTCTTCAAAAAGGGTATATATATATAGGATTCTTCAGAGTCGGCAACGCGCATGTGACACCCCTAGTATTGCAGACGTCCATAGGCTACAGTGACCGTTTCCCATCAGACGTGCTGTATGCTTGTTTGCCACCTTTGTAGTATAAAAAAAAATCACCAAAGACTAACTGCGGTTGGCAACCCGCTCGCCAAGCGTGGCAACTGTTGGCAAAATCCCTCTTATGGTGAAGACCTATGTTCAACAATGAATAGTTTATTGATATGATATGGTATACTTATGGCTTGTAAAAAAATTATGATCAATAATTTAATATTATAGATTTTTTTTATTAATCGATATCGACGATCGATCTGCGTTGACGTATTACTTGTATAAGTGCAAATTGAAGTGAAACTAATTTCTATCCATGCTAAATTAATTTCGATTCGGTGATATTTCACATTTGTATGTCGATAATTTTCTTTTTTTTTTATACAACTTAGAACGCCAAACAAGCTGACGACCCAACTGGTGGAAAGTGGTAACCGTCGCTTATAGACATGAGCAGTACTATGAACATAACAGAGCATACTGTTTCACCTATGATACCCCCCATGCGTTGCCATTTCTGAGGACTCAGGCGTTATTCCTCTGTACCTTGTAAATTTACGCCATATCCCACCCTTCAAACTGAAACACAGCCATGCAAACTCAACTGCTTCATGGTTGAAACACGAATGGGACAGAGGTACCCAAGCAATCGACTTTTGTACAAAGTCTCCCTCTGGTACCTATGTTGGTACCATAATATTGAAGTTGCAATTTCATCGCGGAACTAAATTATTTATTCACGCCACTCTTGAAGCATCCAAGGTTAGTTGACGTCACTGGAAAGTTAATCTAGTCTTGCGGCCCGATTCACTAAGGAGTATAGATTGTCTACGTTAACATGGCACGCGACTCCAACTTTTTACTTCAATGTGTGTGATAATATATGTATAAGGTGCTCTGTTTGTGTTTATGAGATAGTACCTTCAGGATCGCTCCAACTAGAGGAGTATGGGGGAAAGGGATTGTTAGCAATGGAGTTTGACAGCCCCATTGCTAGCAATATACCCTATTAGGTCGACCTCCACGTGGTTGCCCCTGGAAACCATCGTGAACAATTCTTGTTGAATTCGTCACGATGGGCTAACTGACCTGCTTCATTCTCACCTATCATCCTTCACTGGTGCCCCGCCGGTGTATACCGATAGCGTGGGTGGAGTTACCATCCCATTATCACCCATTAAAAAAAAAACCAGAGGAGTATTATATTCCTTGGTCGAAACCTTGTAAATATTTAAACTCACATATTTTTAATTCTTTGGATTTTGGAGAGGCGTTCTATGTTATCGCAGACAATTTATAGTTTTTTACGCATTTAATCAAGCACTATTGGTCTTTAACCGGTTTTCT
Source organism: Galleria mellonella (assembly GCF_026898425.1). Lineage (NCBI taxonomy): Eukaryota > Metazoa > Arthropoda > Insecta > Lepidoptera > Pyralidae > Galleria > Galleria mellonella. The sequence goes on from NW_026442084.1 coordinate 5,319,266, forward strand.
CTATAATATTTCCATTGCGCGGACTTTTTATCTTTCCATTTTTAGGGTTCCTTAGCAAAAGGTACAAAAGAATCCTTATGATACGACTTTGTCCATCCGTTTGTCATAGCGGTAATTGCTGAGAATTATTTATACTATCCATTTCATATTTCTAATAGTTTTTCATTCACATTATTATCCCACAGATATTGCAACAGAAATTATAAAATATTTTTATTTTCTTTGCTATAGAATCCAAAAAGTGGACTAAACATTTTATTTATTTATTGAAATAGACCTACTAGTTTACGTAAGGTATCATACGAAAAAGCTTCATTTTACCTCTCGAAACTTTGTTTTTTTTTCATTCCATCCATTCTTCCCCTCTTATCTTTTAAATTTGTAAAGCAAAAATCTGAAATAATTTCAGTTTATAAAGATATATGTATGTGGGTTGACAGAAAAAAAGTTATTAGTTATTAGAAAAAAAGTTAGAAATTAAAAATTTTTAGAAAAATTATTAATTAAAAGAAAACCAAAGTTTTTGAAAAGTAACCTTTAAGAATAGAGGCAATAAAATCCAGTTTTCAACGACAATAGTGTTTAAAACTAGTTGGGGCAATAAAGATTGTTTTATATCATATATATCGTCATAGTCGTAGAATAGTGATGGATCTTTATATGTAATCTTCGTCAGACCCGTCAGTATTCTACAACTATGACGAAATGTACGGAATCCGCGATGTGTAAGTTCAACTCACACCTGACTGACTTTTTATTATTTTTAGTCCACATTTTGTTTATAGGTAGTAAAATGACTTAATCATCGCCTAAAATGGAGATGAGTGGAATTATTGAAATTTGACGCATATTAGTTATTTGACTGTGCATAATTAATGATTTAATTATGTATATAACAAAGTTTTAATGATATCAAAAGATAGAAAAACCGATAACAAGACCATAAATATCAACATAAACTTGATTAGAATGGTTTTTATTAGATTAGGTTATTTTTAAATTAACTTTAAATAAAAAAAAAGACAAATTGTCCCTTTGTTTTTGCTAGGAATATGTAATTATTTATTTAAACTTTATTGGTCAATAAAACGTGATACAAAAGGTAGACTTAATGCTATAGGCATTCTCTATCAGTCAGCCTTTAGAATGTACAGAGACACTCGATGGCTGTTTTAAAAAAAACTTTTTTCTCATATTGTTAATAATTTGCACGCTGACGTAAAGATAGAATGTATATGGGAAATGTAAACCTCTTTCATTTAAAACTACCTACATTCTAATCAAATAAATTAATTTCATTTCATTAAAAAGAAAAATATTTCAGTATAAAACGGTAATTACATACATATAAACACTCGTAAAATAAGTTTGGGGGGACGGGGCAAGGATTTGTTAGTTATGGGTTCTAACAGCCTTATTGCTAGCAATATACCATAACAGGTCGACCTCCACGCGGTTCTAGCTGAAAATCATCGTGGTTAATTTTTGTCGAATTCATCACGATGGACCGACTGACCTACCTTCATTCTCAACTATAATCTATCACTGGTGCCTCGCTAACGTATACCGATAGCGTAGGTAGGGTTACCATTTTCACACATTAAAAAAAGTTTAAGATTTCTTTTTGCGACGGGTAAACTACTTGATTATTTTAAAATTATCTAATAAATAAATAACTTTCTTCGCTTCTCCATATATCATTCACCATATTTGCATTATCCTTGCATTTTACCTGTTCTATACATAAAACTATACCTTCTTGGCACATTTCCTATAAGGATAAACTGTAAATGGGATTTTGCGAGGCCACGCCGGTATAGGAAAATTCTATTCATAATGTTATTGAGGAGATTAATTTTCACATACAGCCTTAAATTATCCTTCTTCTGATTGTAAGATACTAGTTTTTTTTTAATAGATGATAATGGAATGGTATCGGTATACGCTGGCGGGGCACCAGTGAAGGATGATAGGTGATGATGAAAGCATATCAGTTAGCTTATCGTGACGAATTCCACTAGAATTAACCACGATGGTTTCCAAGGGGAACCGCGTGGAGGTCGACCAGATAGGGTGTATTGTTAGCAATGGGTTCATTAGACTCTATTACTAACAATCTCTTTCCCCCTGTAAGATACTAGTTATAGTCGCGTCTTTGTCTGCGTGACAGGTATATATTGATTGGTCGTTAAAAGTAGCCTTTGTCCTTCTCAATATCAAATAATACGTGTGTTGGAAATTTTATGACTGGTTGGCCGTATGGTCCCGGCATAGAATAGACCACACCTTCCTTTCCTATGGGAGTCGTAAGAAGCGACTAAAGAGGGCAAGGGATAAGCAGCAGCGTCCCTCTTAAAACATCAGTAAAGCCTAACTGCGGTTGCCAATCTATTTGCCAAACGTGGCAACTACTAGCAAAATCCCTTAAGGCCTTCCCCCTTATGCTCAGCAGTGGACAGTTCATTTAAAGCCATTAAAGAGCTCTCTTTTAAACATACAAACAAATATGTACTTTTGATTTGGTTTTTTATAAAAAAGTACACAGTTTGATCATAATTATTTTGTTTGATTCCGCTACCATAAGTATGTCGAAGATTGACCACCATTATTACTACCAGAAGTTCTACAACCTTCTTAGTCTATGGTTCATGCAACTACAAAATAGTTAAATCAGATGACAGTATAATAGTAATATTTGTTTTAGTATAAAAATATGTTTTACCTCTAAGTGAACAACTGTTCAACGGGTAAATTTAAATTTTGCTCATTGGAGCAATTGTTGTTTGCTATACGGTAAATATATGAGATCAATACCCTGTCGACAGCGAAAACGATTATTAAAATCAACTCAAAAGAAAAAAATATATAAAGAATTAAGGTGAATTGAGAAACTCCAATTTTTTTAAATTAAAAAGAGAGGCCAATCAGACCAATCCTCACGGAGACCACGCCTTCGTTCGCAATTATTGGCTCAAGCATACAAACACTGATTAGGTAAATACTTGGAATTTGTTTTGTTAGATTTTGTCACCGCAGACACAGTATAAGTAAGATAAGATATAGCAGAATAGATACGTTGACTATGCCATTCCACGTTGCAAAAAAAAAACATGACAGATGTTTGACAATTTCTACATCTTTGTAATATGGTGATAAAGCTTGGTTTTCTTTGAAAAATGCGTTTATAGTCCTTTAGGATGTTTTATGAGTGGTAGAGATATGGCAAAGTGAAAAATTATTAATGATAATTATCGATTATTGCTAACTAACCTGCTTTTTTGGATGAAAAAAATTAGTCCACGAATTCACCTTGAATTAAACATTATAATTTCCAAAGAGGACAGCAAAGAGGTTGACATGACAGGATATATTGTCAGCAAATGGAAAGCAAGACCTTTCCCCATTACTAACAATCCCTTCCTCCCCAATAGGTTAGTAACACCATCGTTTTATCAAAATTGATGAAAAGACACAATTAAAAAAATAATAAGATAACTAGCACAGAGCAAGTACACACAAAGTTTCTGCATCCTTAAAGATCCTTATTTATGAATTCAGAAAAATAGCAAGTGATAATACATCTTTCATCCTCTTTTTGCTAATAATATTTGTATAAGAAAAAAGAAGGCAACCATATGATTTACAGTTTTTATTTTATCATTCCCTCTATGTAATTCCTTGTTCTTAGACTATGTCACAGAGAGTACAGATCACACAACACAGAGTAGTGAGATTGTCAAAGAGACATCAATGTTTACAAAAAAATTATAGATTTTTTTGACAGTTGACAATATAGAGTAATTTAACGGAATGAATATTTCCTTGATCGTGTTACATAACTGGAAATAACCGCACCTGTGTTGATAAAACGTAATATTTACTTTATATCTTAAATAATATATTTTCTATATCTGCTTGTTAAATTATACATACTTTTATCACCAACGAAGATTAAAATCGAATTCTATGGCGTAACTTAATAAACATGGGTTTTTAATCACACTGACAATTTTAAGTTCGTTATACTAAGTCTATGTCACACGGTGAGTTTGTGATTTTGCTTTTAATGGGTTAAAATAAAATGGTGGTCCCGGAATGTCGGTATATATTAGCAGGCCGCTAGAAAGGGAATATAGGTGAGGATTTTTTTTTATACAACTTAGATTGGCAAACAAGCTGACGGCCCACCTGATGGAAAGTGGTAACCGTCGCCTATAGACATGAGCGGTGCCATGGACATAACAGAGTATACTGTTTCGCCCATGATAACTCCCATGCGTTGCTATTCCTGAGGACTCAGATGTTATTCCTCTGTACCCTGTAAATTCACGCCAATGATGAAGCAAGTCAATTGGCCTATAGTGATAAATTCAGCAATAATGGCCAATAATGGTTTCCAGGTGAAATCGCGTGCATGTCGACCTGATAAGGTATATTGCTAATGGTTGACTGAGAGAGAATACTTTTAGCATTAAGTCCGCCATGTACACATATTTGTACTAATGAATAAATAAATAAAATAAAATAAATGAGGCTGTTAGACCCCATTATTAGCAATCCCTTCCCGCCCCCTTGCATTGAAGTTACTAGCTCGGTTATAACCATACTTGCTGAGGGTTTAATAGACAATCTTACTAATATAAAAAAAATACAGTTAGACAATGTCTAACTAGACAATATTTGTACATGGGAGATATTTAAGAAAAAAAGATATAAGGAGTCTTAATACGACCGACAGAGTTCAAAACAATATTTCTTAAAAATTTTATCTGTCTGTATGTTTGTTCGAACTTTACGCAAAAACTGCTACACCAAATCGGATGCAGCTTTCTCAGTTGTGTTCCTGAAAGTCTAACTTAAATTATGTTTTATATTGACTCACTAAAGTAAAAAATAAGAAAATTGTAAAGTAATTAAATTTATTTTACGCAAAGTTTTTCTTAAATGTCTTTCATGTACAAATATTGTCCAGTTTCAATTTCATTATATTAATAAAATACTTATTTTTTTATATCAGATAATTTACAAAAATACAAATTACTATATACATATTTATGTGTTTATATATGTAAATTTTCGTATGTATGTATATCAATAATAACTAGTACCGCATTCGAGTATTCTGACACTTCCCTATGGTTGACTAAGAGAGAATGCTTTTAGCATTAATTCCGCCATGTACACGTACTAATAAATAAATACAATTACTTTTTTCATACTTCTGCAAACAAATATTTATACTGTACGGGGACTTAACCCGCGAACATCCATACGTAAAATACAGACATACACTTAAAAAATACATACATACATACAAATGTTCTTTGAAATCGTTTGAATTATATTATTGAAAACGTGTTTTCAATAGGCGTCAATTTTTTTCTGTCAGGATCGACCTTTGTCCGTGACCTCAGTTGAGTCTTCCAAGAATTTATTTCGTCTGCTACCAAACTTCATTTCGTTATGAACGTTTGTAGACAGTAGAGGCTTAGCACATACCAAATAAACAATAAAAGTTAATCTTTATTAATGTGTGAGTATAATAAAAGAAAAACAATAGTACACACGTTTTTTTGAAGTAAATACTATTAATAAAACGGTTATCTTAATTACTTGTAAATAATATTAAATTTTATTGTTCAAACAAAATTTTTCCGCGAATTACTTCAACTAACATTTTGTCGTAAAATGTTACTTCACTTTGAAACGACTTTAGGTATTATATAGTTATTTATGTATACATATAATCATATATACAATAATAATATATGTAGAAATGTATCCTAGCTAACTAAGCTAGAAGTCAAAGTCTAATAAACCAACGCAAGAAATCCTTTGAAGTAACCAACATTGCCCGATGGGATTTTTCTATTTCTACCAAAGTTTTTTTTTCTAAATTGATTAACATTTCCTTCACTTTTTTTTTTAATTTTGTTTACTCAGTCATAGATATGTATACAGTTTTATCACATTATGGTCACCAAGTAAATGATGAAAAAAAAAAAGAAAATACATCTCTCTACGCTGGTACGTTCATTGGTTAAAATATACCAAATTGACAAATAAATTACTCAAATTTTTCAATAACTATTTAATTTTTTTCTAACAATTTAAATTTCTCAAAATTTCGATTACATAAAATTTTTTACCCGAAACTAAGAAAAAATAAGCAATCTGGCAACACTGAGTAAAACCGTATACCGAACTTTAAAGCTAGACTGTTATATATAATTAACGGAATTGTACCATGATTATTTATTTATATTTATATCGTTATGAGTCGACATTCAAAAAGTTTAACAGCCTATAAAAAGTTTTATGTGTTGTTAATAGTGTCGTAGTGTCCTCCTATTATAGGAAGAGATTACTGTCCATCCATAGAATGTTAATGGCTAGTTATGATGATGATGATGATGTTATCATCATGATATATATACCGAAAATCAGTGATAAATTTCGTTGAGATAATAGATTCTATCAATATAATAAATGGGAAAGTGTGTAAGGATGAATCGATGGATAATCATTATTGCCATATTGAATAACTTAATTGTAATCTTGGTACTTATATTTTATTTGTCGAAAAGTAATTATGACTTGGGTTTTCGGAGTTTGGTGTCTTTAAAGCAAAAACACACACACACACACACAATTCCTTTTTGTATGTTTCCTTCATCTATTCAAACCCTATTGGCTGATGTATTATTTAATTGTGTCTTATGTGTTTTTTTTTAAGATATATATTAAAAAAAAAAATTTTTAGGACACGGAAAAATAATAATAGCATATTCGTAATGGCAGATGCTTTACAGAAGTTCCACTGACGACATGTTAAATTTAGACGTAATAAAATGAGTGAGCTGCTCTATTGCTGCCTAATCATAGGAGCAAATATAATAAGCACGCGTCGTTGTATCTGTAACACGTGACAAACAGACAGAAGTGTCTTAAAAAAGTAATTTATGATCTACATTAAATTAAAATAGCGTATTATTTAAATTATATGAGCGTACTAAGAGTATAAGTACTTATATAAAATCTGTCTGTCAACAAAAAGGATTTTTAATTGTTAAGATTTTCGACCTTGAAAAAAAATATCGAATCAATTCGGATCGAAAGATCTGATTTGGATATATGTGAAATTCGACGATCAAAAGATCGTGTTTGGTACATAGATGGACAAGCCCATACATGGGATATTTTTATCCTAACTCACGTAAGCAAAAACGCGGGAAATAGCTAGTATTAATATAATAATTCTGAGCTATTAAATTGTTGATTCTAAAGAAACAATCAAGTTTTATGTTACCAGACAAAGGAGTGTTTTCAAGAATTTATTACAAGTGTGGCTAATATAAATAGACAGATTAGATTAAGGACAACTGAAGATACAAAGATTAGATATTGACACACAATGTATTTATACTGGCTCGTATATGATACAAGTAGTTAGGTACAATTATAGAAATTTTCTTATCGTTCCGATAAGAAAATAATGTTCTATTTCCTCAATAAGTGATTTTATTTCATTTCACTGATAAAGACAATCTTGAAATGATTTTGTCTTGTGCTTCCTACGATCAACAGTATCATCTAGATATCTATAACCTATGCGAGCTAAGAGTAGATTTTACAGTGAAAAACAGCTATTTCCATTCTGACAAGATTTATATTGACTACTATAATAAAACAAAAAGAAACTAATTGATTAATTTAATTTAATTCACAAAGTAAAACTAATAAAATACATCACTGGATAACGAAATGTTTCATAGACGTTCGTCGAATGAAAATAGCAACAAGAGTATAAACCTCACTTATTGCAACATGTAATATTAAAATTAGTTCAGATCCGGTGAAGATGTCGTATTTCCATTTAAAAAAAATTGAGATATTCTCTTATTTGAAGTAACTAAAACTAGTAAAGTAGTAGCCTATTATTTATTCTGGTGACCCAAGAGCTGGTAGCTACTTTGCCCAAAAGATAAGTTTGGCAATCCAAAGAGGTAATGCTGCCAGTATCTTGGGTACGCTGCCTCGATGTGGTGCGTTGGGGGATTACTTATAATTAGTATTATTATAGTATTTAAGGAATTTTATATTAACTTTATTTTACTATTGTATTGTTTTTATATAATAAGAGCTATTTTTAATAAACTTTTTAAATTATTACACAATAAAACTAGTAAAAAAGTTTAATGATTCTATTTTAAACTATAAAATTAGTTAACCATTTAGAAAATGAGATCTTATTTGGACGGCGTTGACCGAACATCTAGTTTTTGTTTTAAATCGATAACTTCTTTATCTTGTTTCACACGAAGAATCGTGTGAATTCGATTCCAGACAACAGTATTGTCAATTTTAAATTTATCTATCTTTCGGTGGAATAAGATAACTTATAGACTCACCAACTTCTCCATGATTTGATTAAATAGTGCACTCTGTGTGATTATTCATATTTAAGTGTTACATTAGATATATCAGCATTATCGAAACGAGAGGAATTAATTAATTTGCATATATAATATATTTAGAAAGATGTTCAGTTTTTAATTAATCTGACCTATTATGGTTTCGATTAAATCAATATTAATGCAAATAAACATATTGACTGTTTGATCGAAGAGCATTCTATTTTTCTATTACACAAGTCTTTATTTCATCTTTATTTGAATTGAGATCATATTATCTTAATATATAAAAATCCCGTGTCACGATGTTCATTCATTCATGTCATTCATATTAATCTTCAAAATTCCTCAATCGATTTAATGATTCAATAGTTGTGTATCTACAAGAACATTTCCAAAAGTCATCTATGTTGTTTGTTAACTTTTTATTTATTTATTTATTTATATATGTATGTGTACAAAGAGTACTTGATGCTAAAACATTCTCTCCCACTCAAACTTAGAGAAGTGGGGGGAAGGGATTGTTAGTAATGCAGACTACCAGTTCCATTGCTAACAATATACCCTTGTCAGGTTTTTTTCCTCCTGGAAACCATCGTGCTGAATTCCAAGTGTATTTATCACGATGGGCTAACTGACTTGCCCTTTCATTTTCACTTCATCAACCCGTGAGGGTGATGCCCTAGCCTAGGTAGTGCCCTGCCAGTGTATACCGATAACACAAGCGGAGTTAGCATTCCATTATCATTCATAAAAAAAAAACTCTAATGCGCTTCTAGTGATAATTGATATACATACATCTCGAGGTAAGGCGAAAGTGTAATTTGATGATGCACTATTATCGGTTGCTCAACGGCGGAATATACAATCCTGCAACTCTTAGCCGTTGTTCTTTGTACGCACCCCAACGCCGCATGCGATTGCGTGCTTGTCGACTACTATCGGCACCGCCGGTTCGCACCTGTACTGCTCAGTTTGCTCCCACTTATCAGGCTATTTCTCTGCTCAATTCTCTAATTGCTCAGCAACCAGATATTGATACATTTAATGACAAAATAGATATATTTTTAAAATGTTGTTCAAAATTTGTAAGTTTGTAAAATAAACCTATGGCTCACTACACGTTTTGGAATACTGTAAGTGTGGTGAGTAATTTATAATAAATATATATATATATACATACTAAAATTTACATATATGAACAAATAAATATATATAAATAACAAATATACTTATACATATAGAATATATACTGTATTATACACGAAGATGAGAATAGTAGACAATACTATGCTTTTTTCCATATGATGAGTAATAAAGCACTGGTCTGACCAGTTGATCGAGTTTGGATGAGTTTACAACTGGCACTTAAAGTGTTAAATCGTCTTTTAAGTAATCTTTCTTTACCAAATTTTATATTACTTTACACGTTTGTTTAGTCTTTGTACATACTTGTACAAGCAAAACAGAGGATCAAAAACAACAATAGTAACTTAGAATTGGGTGACAATAGGTGATTTGCATATCTAATTATCCTATTTATGATGACGTAAGAATAAATATATACATGTAAATAATAACTGTCCATTGCTGAACATAGGCCTCCCCTTTTTACCAGTCGTTGCCAGACTTGGCAGGCGGATTAACAGTCGCGGTTAGGCTTTGGTGTGATTAAGTTAGGCTGCTGTCCATTCTTCGATCTTTAAGTTCCCTTAGTCGTCTTTAATGGCACCCGCAGGAAAAGAAGGGCAAGGCCATCTATGCAATATGCAATATTTTTTATTGTTAAACTTGATGCACACTATTCACACGGTTCTTTCACGATCCGAACTTGGTCTGATGAACTATTATCATGTTAGAAAGAATGGGTTCGAATCTGAGTCTCTGTTTCTTTAAACCAATCTAAAATTAATGTCAAAATTTTTTAAATTTCAAATTTATGATAATCCATAAATCAGAAATTTTCCGAAACTATCAAATTAAAATATTAAGTTAAGCCATAAGTTAAGGGATGTGACATCCCATATTAATAAAAATGTCAAACCTCTGATGAAACTATTTTACCTATTGAGCTGTTTTGTCTATTTCTTTTATGTTAAATTCTCAACTTAAAAAGTGACGCAATAATGTGAAAATATCTTTTAGATTTTATGAATAAGGGTTTACAAGCAATATCAAACTATTTTTTTTTTGACAACGCAGGAGGCAAACGAGCATGCGGCTCACCTGATGGTAAGTGACTTGATAATATATTACTAAACGGAGAACGACTTGTAATCGATATTATAGTGAAACCTAGCTTAACTAACTTAAATCTTGGACAAATAACAAATATTTGGTCAATGCAGAAAATGTCTCTTTATGTAAGCCGTATACTTGCATAACATATGTGTGTTGTAACAAGTAAATTTTCTCATTTATTACATTAATAGAAGATAGAATATGTTACGTAACTACAAATCAGTAGACAGTAACTGTAGATAAATATGAATAAAACAAACTAGATTATAAAAGTATAATAAAAGATCGGCAATATAATAAAGTGATACAATAACAAAACCATTAGCAGAGGTCGCCAGTTCGGGGGCCGACCACATACTCTTTTTTTGTTGCAGTATCCGGCCGTAGTACCTTCCTAATGCTCCTCAAATATTGCGTCTAAATTGCGTCCACCATGTACCCTCTTGTATAGGCATTCCGTCACCCGTATCCAATAGCGAGGACGGGATGACTTAAATATTGTACCGCAAACCAAAAAAAAAAATTACATAAACCACTTACATGAACAATAGATGCTGTATCACTGTACTTTAATACCATATTTGTTAGAGTCGTACTTATTGAAAGCACGTCTGCACTATGGAGAAATCAAGACGTTAGTGATTTGGAATCTCCACCGTTCTAAGATATTGATAACTTTGATAAAATTATATATTTGTTAAATGATATTCATGTTTGTGTACCTCGTAGATGCGAGCTACATAAAAGGCAAATAAAATAAAATAAATAAAGGCAGATTATACTGTAATACAAACTAAAGTGTTATAAAATTTATAAAACCAAATATACAATAGTACCTACCAGTCGTCGTGTGTGAATGACAGGTAAGAATATAAATAAAATAAATAACGTTAGATTAATTTATAGTACAAACTAAAAACTACCTAAATAAAATTGTATTTAAAAACTTCTAAACATTTTAGTATATCGTACATTATAGTATAATGCAAGGCCATAGCTAGGGGCGGGGGGAGAGGGCATTAAGGGGCTATGTCCTACCTTAAAAGCCCTAATACCCTACCTTAAAATGAAAGGTCTTTTCATAGACACTTAATTATGGCTTCTGCCGTACCAAAAAGTTCTTTTGCTCTATCTTAAACTTGGGTCTAGTTACGGTATTTGTTGAAGGTAACCTTATTGGCCCATAGATCAGTGTTAAAGTACACAAATTATGAAAGTTTATTAAAGAAACGAGTCTTCCAAATACCGTTGTCAATGATACAAACAGCTTTTGCTAAACATTTTAGCCCAGCCCCTTTTATTTGGTTTCGTTTTTGAGTTAATTCGTAACAAACAAAAAATCAATCATCTTTTCTGGTTATAGATAATATTAATTTACATTGATACACTGTCTAAACTTTCGAAACACCCCGAAAACTCGAATTTTTAAAGATCATTTATTATTTTGGCTACTATTGCTCTTATTGAGACGTCTCATATCAAATTTTCTTAATATAATTGTAAAATAGAAATAACATTTTTTTTTGTTCAATTTAATCAATTAAATCAAATTAATTATAGAGCAACCCAGATGTTCGTAACACTTTGTATATTTGTACTATCTTCGAAACACTCTTCATAAGTCTTTTAGCAATTCCTGTCTAACTGCCAGTTTTTTTTTTTTTTTTAATTATGAGAATACTTACCGCTAATAGTAAAAATTGGGCTGCCGGTGACGTGTGGAGACTGATCCTCGACTTTATCAGATGGTTTGACAACATCCGGGGCTCCAACCATGCCTGTACAAACAAATATGTAACTTATTACTCATGTCACAAAGTCGCATATTCATTAGCTTTATGTGATTAGAATTTATATGAGTCAAACACAGGGTGTAAAGTAAATATAATAGAAGCATGTAAATTATTATTTATTTTTGTAACTATCTTAAAAACTCGACTTTATCTCAAAACATGATTCGAAATTTAAAAACTTTTTCTTAATATTTTATTTAAAACCAGTATTGCTCGTAACTTTGTTCGCATGTCAGGGATAAAAAGTATCCTATATTCCTTTCCATTCCAAGTATTATTCGTATGCCAATTTGGGATTGGTAATATATAGCAATATCTATATATTGGCTCAATAAAAAATATTTTAAATATCTATATATACTCGTATATCAAATTTAGGAAATCTTGATTGTTTTATCTTGATTAAATAGGAAACGAGCGTCATTATACGTCCGTTTCAATATTATCATTGGATTAATTGATCATTATCGATTATAATTAGAGGGTAATGATCTAGGTAATTGTTGATAATTATACAGAGTGTACCAAAAAGAGTATTGTTTTGATAATCAGCGATAGTACTTAGGAAATTAATTATTTATTTATCAATTGAATAACTTTTCCCAATGGATATAAAAAAATAAAATAAAAACAATATTTGAATCTGTAGATAGACTCACGCTCTTGTCACATCCGCTCATGATTAAGAATCATGAATTGATCCCGAAACTAGTCGAGCTTTTTCAATCTAATTACACTTAAGTTAAAACAGTATTTATTACATAAAAATATAATGTGTGCTTCAGAAACTTAACAATAAAATCTGTATTCAGTATAAATATGTAATATGGCCATCTTTTGAAAGCTATCAATTGTTTTAACATCGACGGATCGAATCGACATCGCTAGCAAGTCCGTGAAATATTAAAGCATGAGATAGCAACGTCGGATGTCTCATTCCAACTCATGGACTCGCTTTCCATAAAGATTCCATCGATGGATTCGCTTGCCACTTGTCTAGGGGGTCAGATTGCAAAAGGAGTCAAAATTAAAATTTATACAGAATTTGTACTTGCATAACATACAGATATTAATGATCTAAACAAAATACATATAGGTTGAAAACTACCTAATATTGCACATCTGGATAAAACGAAAAGTAATAAATTAAAAATTTTCTTTGATCATTTTCAAGGAACTTGCATAGAAACATGAGTATAACTTTTGAACGCGCATTTTATATTTTTATGATTTTTTTGCATAACAACCTGTATATGTAATTCATAATGGATCTGATAAAAGCAAAAATTTGTGTTCGAAAAAAAATAATAATAAAATGTATGTATTATAATTATTATTTTTATCTATAAACGTTTATCCATTAATTTTATCTCACGATTGTAAAATTTGTGAATGTTTTCATCATTATCATTCCAGCCGTTTATTGTATACGGTTATATTTAGGTATAATTAATTTATCAATCATAAAAACTTAAGGGAGGCTTTGGCCTCACCAGAGGGAGACTTTGTACAAAAGTCGGGTGGCAGTCGTGTTTACATGGCTGTGTTTCGGTTTGAAGGGTGGGATGTGGCGTGAATTTACTGGGTACAGAGGAATAACACCTAAGTCCTCAGAATGGCAACGCATGAGGGGGTATCATGGGCGAAACAGTATACACTGTTATGTCCATGGTACTGCTCATGTCTATAGGCGACGGTTACCACTTTCCATCAGGTGAGCCGTCAGCTTGTTTGCCATTCTAAGTTGTATAAAATAAAACTTAAGGGGGAAAGGGATTATTAGTAATTGGTAGTAGCTTCAGTCATAACTATATATCCTGTGTTAGTGGTTCTCCTTGGAAATCATCGTAGTTAATTCTAGTTGAATTCGTCACGATGGGACAACTGGTCTACTTTTATCCTCTCCTATAATCCCTCACTGGTGCCCCGCCAGCGTATACCGATAGCGTAGCGGGGCTTACCATTCCATGTCACTCATAAAAAAAAAAGTTTTGTTTGAGATAAAAGAATAGTAAAAAAAAAAAACTTATGGTTTTTAAAAATATATGAATATATTTTTGGATGTTTGTTGATAAAAAGTTTGAATATAATTGTATGAACTTTGGTACCTACCTAACATATTATATCCTAGATTAACAGATATCTTTTATCGTAGGCAAAACCGGTTATAGCTTGTTATTTATAGTTTGTATGAAATATTAAAAGCACTAGCTGACAACATTAAGATTTTGATATTTTTATTTTTATGATAGCAACATTTTTTATATTTCTTCTTGCAATGAACGCGGATTATAGCTAAACCACATCTCCGTGATTTCTTCAAATTCAAAATTTTTACAGTCTACAATTGTTGTATATAATAATATACAAACTTGGGGGGAAGGGATTGTTAGTAATGCGGTTAGTAATATCATTCCCATTGCTAGCAATATATAATATACCCTGTCAGGTCGACCTCCACGCGGTTCCCCCTAGAAACCATCGTGGTTAATTCTAGTGAAATTCTTCACGATGGGCTAACTGACCTACTTTCATTGTCACCTATCATCCCTCACTAGTGCCTCGCCAGCGTATACCGATAGCGCAGGCGGGGTTACATTCTATTACCCATTACATATACATACCCATTAAAAAAAATATACAAACTGATGGCTGTAAAGTTAAGTAATAAAGTTAGGGTATAACTTACTCGTGTACCAAATTTGATTTAAATCCGTCCAGTAGTTTTTGCGTCATCGACGACCTTCCATTCGTCCACTTTTCTATATTTACAGACTTTCGCGTGTATAATATTTATATGATGTATGAAAACAAAAACACTTGTACCTACTCGTCCAACAATTGCCAATGTTAATTAATTTAAACGACTTGAAACAACAAAACAAGTTACCGGCACACCTGATGTGTTGATCGCCTACTGACATAATAACACCCTGGACACCGCTAAATATGCCGATGGTGCGGGGAAAAAGGATTGTTAGCAATGGAGTTTGACAGCCCCATTGCTAGCAATATTAGGTCGATTCCCCCTGGAAACCATCGTGAACAATTCTTGTTGAATTCGTCACGATGGGCTAACTGGCCTGCTTCATCCTCACCTATCATCCTTCACTGATGCCCCGCCGGTGTATACCGATAGCGCGGGTGGGGCACTATTCCATTATCACCCATTAAAAAAAAATACACCCATGGCACGGGAAAAGAGATTGTTAGTAATGGGGATTAGCGAATTCATTGCTAGCAATACACCTATTAGATTGACCTCCATGCGATTCCCCTTTGAAACCATGACAATTAAATTTTATAAATACGATGTCACGATGGCCCAACTGGCCTTTTTCATCTCCACCTGTCATCCCTCACTGAGCGCTAGTATATCAATAGCGCAGGCGCGGTTACCATTTCATTCTCACTTATTAAAAAACATACATCCATCCTACGTTTCCATTCTAATGGACTAAAGGGGCATGCGTCCTTTCCAGTAAAATATCACTACCATATTTCATCCTTCAAACTGAAAAACAGCCACAAAAGCACTCGTTCCACTGCCAAACTACTTATTGGCGGGGGCAAAGGGATTGCTAGTAATGGAGACTGAGAATCCCATTGCTAGCAATATACCCAACCAGGTCGACCTCCTCGCGGTTCCCCCTGGAAACTATCATGGTTAATTCCTCATGAATTCATCATGATGGGCTAACTGGCCTGTTTTCATTCTCATCTATCACCCTTCACTGGTGCTCCGCCAGCGTATCCCGTTAGCGCAGGCGGGGTTACCATACCATTTTCACCCATCAAAAAAAAACTGCTTGTTGGCAAAACGAGTGGGACAGAAGTACCCAAACAGACAATATTGCGAAATATCATTCTGGTATTAACATATTTTAGATAAATTTCTAATTATTATATTATCACATGATACTATTACATTATTGAAGTACAGGTAATAATACAATAATTTTTTTATTTATTTAATACATAATTGATATTAATTGATAATCATATTTACCATATGTATACGTTGTTATATTATAAATAGTTATGCAAAAAAAAAATTTTGAATTGTACATTATGATTTTAACCCTAAAATTGGTTCGGTCGCTTACTGTATTGTCCATTTGTTTATAATGAATTTAGCTTGAAAACAACACTTCTTTTCCCATGGGTGTCGTAAGAGGCGACTAAGGAAATTTAATAGTCGAGGTATGGGCAGCAGCGTCCCTTTTAAAATATCACCAAAGGTTAATTGTGGATGCCAACTCATTCGCCAAGCGTGGTAACTACTGACAATACCCCCCCCCTCTATGGGAAAGACCTATCATCAGCAGTGGACAGTAACGGCTGATATATAATTTTATTTCTGATTTACATAAAGGTAATACTAATATTTGGGGGGGAAAAATTGTTAGTAATCGGAGGTTAGTCCCCATTGCTATCAATATGCCCTTATCAGGCCGACCTCCACGCGGTTCTCCCTGAAAGAATGTTTCATTTATGGCCCAAAAAATATATAATAAACTTCCTTCAGATCTTTTAGACTTTCCCTTGAAAATATTTAAGAAACGGCTTCATCTATGGCTTCTGGATAAGGTCTTTTACAGTATGGGAGAATATTATGCCTACACATCCCAAAAATAGTTAACATAATTATTAATAATATAAATCCTTAAGACTTGACATAAATTTGCTATTGACATACATTTGGAATGTAATTTGTATTTAATTAATAATAATAATGTAAATGTTAATTTTATTTGACGATATTGAATATGTAATTTGACTTGATAATTGTTTGAGCATTGTTTTCTTTTTTTTCTTTTTTTTTATTATTCTATGATCATAATAATGTATTAGTATAAATTAAATTTGTATCCTTATTTAAGGAATAAATTAGATTTGCATGCCTACAATTTTAAGGCAATTAGACAGATGCCAAAAAGTTGTGTCACATGGCCCTTATAATGTCAAATGTCTGTTTAAAGCAAATAAATATTTCATTTCATTTCATTTCATTTCATTTGGAAATCATCGTTACTAGTTTATCGTTGAATTCGTCATGATGGGCTAATTAACCTACATTTTCATCCTCACCATTCATCCCTCACTGGTGCCCCGCCAGTGTATACCGATAGCGCAGGCGGAGTTACTATTCCATTATCATCCATTAAAAAAAATACCAATATTTGTAACTTTATAACAGTTATTGTAGTACAAGATTCAATTTTTCAAGAATGCGCAATTTTTTTTTTGTTTTTAGTTAAAGTCGTATTTTTGAGTTAGGTACGTGTTTTAAACTTAAATTACCTTAAAGAAAATCAACAAACCATATACTTAGATTTTAGTTATCTTTTCCTGTTTATAAAATATCATCGAGTTTTATTAGTCTATTATTGCACTCGTATGTACAAAACAAGAGTGCATTTCGTTTTGTATGGAAGACATCCGAGGACATTACTTTAACTTGACTTGGTTTAAAAAATAATCATAATATGGTTAATTAATTTGTTTAATGTATTCACGTAAGTACCTTTAATTTTTTTTTGATGGGTGAAAATGGTATGGCAACCCCGGCTGCGCTAACGGGATACGCTGGCGGAGCACCAGTGAAGGGTGATAGATGAGAATGAAAACAGGCCAGTTAGCCCATCATGATGAATTCATTTGGAATTAACCATGATAGTTTGCAGGGGGAACCGCGAGGAGGTCGACCTGGTTGGGTATATTGCTAGCAATGGGATTCTCAGTCTCCATTACTAACAATCCCTTTCCCCCCAGCAACTATATTTGTATGATCGTAATGCGCAGTAGTTATCCATTGTATATGTAACATAATTTGTAAGTCATAGATACGTCTGTTACCGTTTATTTATAACCATTTTAAATTTTTTACTGCATAATTATATTTCTGTTTTGCCAAAAGTTGACTGGGAGAGAAGGCTATAGGTATAGTAGTAGTAAGTCCGTCTTTTGTACCAATCATTTTATGTAATGTAATCAATAAAGAATAAATAATTTAATTTAATTTAAGTCTTAGTTGTACACACCAGTTATAAGAATATGACAGAGGTAATCAAATGTACAAAGGCGAGCTTAACTCTAATAGAGTTTCCTTCCAGCAACACCCAAAGTGGAAAGGAGCATCAGTGTCGGCGGATAGAGCAATGTACAATATTGTGACAATTTTTAAACAGACAAAATGAAATTATTCGTATAAAATGAAAATTTCAACCACCGTCTAGAGAAAATGTGTAACTGTTTTAATAATAACAAAGTGCAACATTTTATGTGAATACAGAATATTATAGAAATAATTGCCCATTGTTCTTTTAATGGCGACATGTCGATTCCTTGTAAAGTGAGAACAATATGTGCACGATTGTATCAACTATAGAAAGCGCTGTAAAAACAGTATATGATACTTGTCCTATGATGTGAAATGAGTATTAATTTTATTAGTTCAGCCGTTAACTATCCACTGTTGAACATAAACCTTTCCCATAGGGGGAGTTTTGCTAGTAGCTGCCACGCTTGGCAGGCGGGTTGGCAACCGCAGTTAGGCTTTTATAGATGTTTTAAGAGAGACGCTGCTGCCCATCTTTCGCTTTCCCTTAGTTGCCTTTTACAACACCCACTAGAAAGGAAGGGGTGGCTCATTCTGAAATGAGTATTACACAAAATGGAGATTTCTGCAACAAGGCCAATTTCTGTCTATTTTTGATAATCTTTTCTGGTTTCGAGTCTTCAGAAAAGTTGATGTCTTCAGAATGTACCTATTTTATAAAATGATTCCTTCTATATTTCGGGGATATCGGCTTTTCTGGGGACACCAAGTTGGAAGGTCTATCGTAGTTGGACAAGGATTGCACTTGCTGTAAATTATCAAAAAAAAAATATCCAAATTGGTGCATCTATCCTCATGTCATATTCTTACTAGAAAAGAACACTTCCAAGCGGCTACTAAATAAATTTATATTGTTTTTTTTTGTTTTTGTGAATTGTGGAACAGACATATGGTATAGACACTAGTGCTAAAGTCCTCTAGAACTTGTTTATGTACGCATCACGCCAAAAATACTAAGCAATGGCGTGTTGACAATTTAATAACTGGTTTAATAAACAACTTTATTTTTTTTATGGTTAAATATCCTAGATATTCCAATAGGGAAATTAAAAAAGTACTCGTGCTATCTAGTATGTACATATATCGCTATTATTATTATAACTATGAAAGTAAGTTTATTCATTTGTTTAATATGAAGATATTTATAATTTATTTATGTATGTGTAAGTATGAATATATATGATGACATATGTATACCATATATATATATATATATATATATATATATATATATATATATATATATATATATACACTGATAACAAAATTATATTATAATGAATTCCTTAGATATAAGAAAACAGAGAAGAATTATTGTTATTATCGTTAAATGATAATTATGTTTAAGTATTTGATATTATATTTGGTTTATCGATATATATCAAATATAATATCAAATACAGAAATTCTTTCAATTGTCATTCATAATTCCCACTACGAATTATTACAACTAAAATCTCTTCAAATAGAAATATACATATATAAATGGACTTTTACCTGCGACTTCTATATTTTAATAAATTTAACAAACCATTATTAATAAACACTTATTGTACATTTAACTTGAATGACAAATGTGCATAGTGTTAGTTGATCATGCACGGGTTTTTAAATGACTATGTTATTTTAGATATAGTATTTAATAAGGAAAAAAGACAAATTATTAGAACTATTGAGGACAGAAGGGGCAAAATGTTGGGACACTTGATACGACACGACGAACTTATGAACATTATAATAGAAGGTAAGATAGAAGGAAGAAGGGGGAGAGGGAGACCGAGACATAGTTACATCAGGCAGATCAAGAAAGGAGTTGGTGTCGTGTCGTATCAAGAGGTGAAGAGACTCGCTGAAAATCGTAGTGAGTGGCAAGAGCTCCACCGACAAGAGCGCAGCTCTTAAATAGGATAGACAGACTTAATAATAACTATATTAATGCTCTATTAACAAGATAATTTTTAAATTAATAACTACCGGTTTAACTTACGTGTGATTGGATCGAAAATGCTTCATTTGTTTCGAAATCAATTCGTGACCCTTAGTCATGAGTGACTGTAACGCGAGCAAGAGCCTGACTGACAATCAGGCTAATTCACTTCGATCTTATTACACGTAAGTTAAAAAGTTATTAAATAAAAATATAATGTGTGCTTATGAAACTTAAAAACGTAATTTTTAGTAAACAAACATACGGCTCGTTTGATGGTAAATGGGGTTACATTTGTTTAAAAGAGTAACTGTTGAGTTTCTTGCGGGTTCGTCTGAGCAGATAACATTACAAGCCCAGCAGTGGAATTGTATTTAAAAGATCTTATAAACAAATATATTAGAATAAAGATGATTTGACCTTGTCTACGTGAACGGATTAAGTTGATTGACCGGGATGAACAGCGTTTGTCCTGCATCCCAAATAGTACGTTTATACTAAATTTCTGGGCCAATAGTTGGCCCATTAAGGATTGGTAGTTAGGCACAAACTTTCCTACATAGGAAAAAGGTAAAAAGGATTTTTACATTTCTCCGGACAATTAATTCTTCCTCTTCATAACATCCTTCTACGAATTTCAATGTATATTGGAAAAAAAAAAGAAATTGGTAAATTTGTCCAGCCAATTTCGAGTTTTCCATTTAGCAATTATTATTGGGACAAGCTATTTACTTTCATTTATATAGATGTGTTTTGTTACCTTTTGGCGAGATAATGACTCAACTAATCGTCTTGCGATTGAGAAACAAAAAAAAAACTTTTTGTTGCGAAGCAAAATTTAATTGTGGACTCGATTCCGCGTTCTATATTTAAATTATTTACAGCCTATTCTATCTAAGAAAAATACCGTCACTCATTGATGTAGTTCACCGGAATCGATGTCATTGTTTTTTTTTTTTCAGGGGAAAAAAATAATTGAAAATTGCTTTTGAAAATAGAAAATATCGACTTCGTGCTAACCTAATGGCGGTAATCATATTAATACGAAATCTACGTGACCTCCAAGCCAATTGCTTTGCTAAGGACAGAATATGAAAGACGACACTGAAACTCAAAGTATCCTGCTGGTTGAATTAACTGAGCACTTGTGTTAACTACTAAGATGGTTTCGCGACGTTCCGTCCTGGCGTAATTGCGTAACGACGGCTGTAGTACTAAAAATAAAATTTAGTACGATAATACTCCATATAAATAATTGAACGAATGAATGAATGAATGGAAACTATTGTTCGTTTCAAATGTTTTACAGATTACAAAGATTAACAATATGTAGACAAAAAAATTAAAAATTAATTTAAAAAAAAAACAAGCTAAAGAAAATATATAAATAAAATCAATCCAAAATTGCCGACGTAATTGCTCGAGTATCTTTTTTTATTCTTAAGGGTTTTACCTTGCTCAAGTATATCCTATCCTATCGTACCCTGAACATATTTCTCAGATAAGATTTTATTCACTTTCCCTACTCACGGACAGAGAAGAATTAATGGGCATCGATAATTTACAGAGATATTAAAAAACAATCTAATTTGGGTTCAACTAATACAAATTAAAGGGAGAGAGAGATTATTAGTAATGAGGACTACCAGTCTCATTGCTAGCAATATACCCTGTCAAATCGACCTCAACATGGAAACCATCGTGCTGATATTCAGTTGTATTCATCACGATGGGCTAACTGACCTGCATTTTCTTCCTCACCTATCATCCCTCACTGGTGCCCCGCCAGCGTATACTGTTATCGCAAGCGATGCTACCATTCCATTAATATCCATTAAAAAAATATGGACAAATGGCGACAGAAACATGACATTTTATAGTCTCACTCTGGTATTTATTACTACTCCAGTATATGATCTCTCTATATATAAAATTTAAAACCTGTAATCGTGATTGAGTAATATACGTCTAAATATTAAGAAACTGGTGTTTATAATATTCATGAGTCACTAAAAAAATATTAACTTAATATTCAAAGCTGTACTACGGATATTAAGTTAGGTCAGTTATAGTACAATTACATACTGATCTAATCTTTCAAGTTCTAATTTGATAGCTATTTGTTTACATAAAAATTAATTAGTCATAGCTATTCAGTGCATTTGATTGTTAAGTGATTCATTTATAGTACGGAATATATAGATAATTTTTACAATTTAGGTCGAGTACATTTCCAATTATGACACAATAGAAATCATTTTGTGACGCTCAAAAGATAAAGGTCCTTTGTAAATATTTTTAAACGTCATGTTATTTGACGCATCAGTATACGCCTAAGTATCTTGCTTTGTCTACTTACTGATTCCTTACTAACTGATTCACTAGTAACCCAAATTTTTCAATCTTTGTCCTAAGTTTCTTTCTTTCTCCTTACTGTACTAATTGATTCACTGATAACCCAAATTCTTCAATACTTATCCTAAGTATTATGCTTTGTCTTTACGTTACCAACTGATTCACTAACAACCCAAATTCTTTAATCTTTGTCCTAAGTATCTTTCTTTCTCCTTACTTTACGAGTACTAATTGATTCACTGATAACCCAAATTCTTTAATACTTATCCTAAATATCATGCTTTGTCTTTACCTAACCAACTGATTCACTAGTAAACCAAATTCTTCAATCTCTGTCCTAAGTATCTTTCTTTCTCCTTATTTTACGAGTACTAATTGATTCACTGATAACCCAATTTCTTCAAAACTTATCCTAAGTATCATGCTTTGTCTTTACCTTATTAACTGATTCACTAGTAACCCAAATTCTTTAACTCTAATCCTAATTATCTTACTTTCTCTTTACTAATCAATTTACTGATATCCAAAAATCTTCAACATTTATCCTAGGTATAATGCTTTGTCTTTAGCTTACTAACTGATTCACTAGTGACCCAAATTCTTCAATGTTTATCTTAAGTATCATGCTTATCCTTTACCTTACTAACTGATTCACTAATAACCCAAATTATTCAACTTTTATCCTAAGTATCCTGCTTTGTCTTTTCTTTATATAACCCAAATTCTCCAATTTTTTGTCCCTAGTATATATTAGCAATATTGCTCTATCTTTACATTAGTAATTGATTTACTGATAACAAATTCTTCAATCCTTCGTCCTAAGTATTTTGCTTTATTTAAAGCGATTTCCAAAAAGCAGATTTACTCATTCGTATTTTTCATTTTCTTTTTTATTATATGTTATGCAATATCTTCGCTATTCTTAACAAATTTTGATATTTTTTTGTGTAAAGTTTACTACAGTATTTATACGAGTATTGATTAAAATCGTGTTTCAACCGTGAAGCAGCTGTGTTTGCATGGCTGTGTTTCAGTTTGAAGGGTAGGGTATGACGTGAATTTACTGGGTACAGAGAAATAACACCTGAGTCCTCAGGAATGGCAACGCATGGGGGGTATCATGGGCGAAACAGTATACTCTGTTATGTCCATGGTACTGCTCATGTCTATAGGCAACGGTTACCACTTTCCATTAGGTGGACCGTCAGCTTGTTTGCCATTCTAAGTTGTTTAAAAAAAAAAAGCAAAAATTTTGCTTGTTGCAAAACAAAATGACTCAATTTCATATTCTAAATTCAAACACTTTCTATTTAAGTTTTTTCATCATTCATAACATGTTATAACGTATAAGTATATCTATACTTATTATTAAACATAATTTAGGTATTTGAGTAAGTTTGTTTACGGTATAGTGGAAAAAAAAAGTGAAAATAAGTTATTGGCGCAACCCGACACGCTCTACCGACGCTTGCCTCAGAAGCTTTCACAATATAAACTCTGATCTTGTAGGTACTATGAAGGGCTATGTTTATTTCACTTTCTATGTTATGTTGCTTGGTCTATTTATTTAATTATAAACCAATAACAACAATAAAGTTCCAAAATAATATTTTAGGTATGGCAAAAATGTTGATACGACACGACGAACTTATGAACATTATAATATAAGGTAAGATAGAAGGAAGAAGGGGCAGAGGGAGACCGAGACATAGTTACATCAGGCAGATCAAGGAAGGAGTTGGTGTCTTGTCGTATCAAGAGGTGAAGAGACTCGCTGAAAATCGTAGTGAGCGGCAAGAGCTCCACCGACAAGAGCGCAGCTCTTAAATAGGATAGATAGATAGATAGCAACAATTATTTTAAGATTATTATTTTGTCTAATCGCATAACAACTTTTAACTTTTTTTCTCTAATCTTGTGCAAACCATTGCTGTTTCCACTAAATTTTTTTGAGATAAATATAATAATATATATTATCTGTAATTATCACCCCTTCATTTTCCCTGGATAGAAGTTAATGGACGAGGAATGAGCACCAGCGGCCATCTTAGATTATCACTAAAGTCTATCTACGATTGCCAATCCGCCTGCCAGCGTAACGACTACTGGCAAATCAGCTTTTCGAGGAGGTTTATGTTTAGCAGTAGATATTTAATGACCAATATGATAATTGTAATTGTCTGCCGTCACTTATTTTAAAAATACAGGATTCGATTTCTATAATAAATTTCATTCCATTTTATGGCATTAGGTGTTACTTTGCGGAAGTCCATATCACTGGTTTGTTAAATATTACTCTTTTGTTTAATTCCGCTACCGTATGCGTGCGACTACGAATTGTTGCTGAGGAAGGATTACTATTAGTATAGTATTATACTATCTGTTAGTAATGACCCCATAACTATTAGGCAATAATTTGTATATCAATATTATAATAAATAAACAAAAAAAAACTTATGTCTTAGTTAGTTAGTGGCGTTGTAAATATGACATATAGTTCTTTTTTAATATAGAGGATAAGATTGCATATAATATATAAATAAACAATATATAAAGCTATGTTTATGACCATTGCCATATGTAACTCCCAACTTGAACACTAGTTCCTAATCTAAATTTAAGACTAATCTAAAAAAATAATATAAAAAAAACAAAGTACCTATTTAGAAATAATGATTACTAAATGTGGGTCATTGTGAACAGATTTAACGGTCGTTATAAGTATATACGTATATATAAAATATCTTATCAGACGCACGTACTTATTTATAGTTTATTGTAGGTCATCGGGTAAATCCCTCTGAGGAAATATTTTAATTCTAATATCTATATCAGTCTTGCAGGTAATTTATATTTTACAATTGCAGATATGTGACGACTTGGGAATTGTAAATAGGTGTATTTTAATATACATTTATTTATGTTTTATCCTATATCAGGCGGTTGTTTTGTCTGTAAGGCCCTCATTACACGTATACAAGTAGGATTTTTTTAATTGGTAATATTTTTTTTATACAACTTAGAATAGCAAACAAGCTGACGGCCCACCTGATGAAAAGTGGTAACCGTCGCCTATAGACATGAGCAGTACCATGGACATAACAGAGTATACTGTTTCGCCTATGATACCCCCATGCATTGCCATTCCTGAGGACTCAGATGTTATACCTCTGTACCCTGTAAATTCACGCCATATCCCACCCTTCAAAGCGAAACACAACCATGCAAACACAACTGCTTCACGGTAGAAATACGAATGGGACAGAGGTACCCAAGCAATCGACTTTTGTACAAAGTCTCTCTCTGGTAAATAATAATGGATCTGTCTCATTCGTCTTTCTACCGTGAAGTAGTTATGTTTGCATGGCTGTGTTTCGGTTTGAAGAGTGGGATATGGCAGTAAATTTACAGGGTACAGAGGAATAACACCCGAGTCCTCAGGAATGGCAACGCATGGTGGGTATCATGGGTGAAACAGTATACTCTGTTATGTTCATGATACTGCTCATGTCTATAGGCGACGGTTACCACTAATTGATCAGGTGGGCCATCAGCTTGTTTGCCATTCTAAGTCGCATAAAAATAAAATAAATAAATAAAAGAAGTGTGGGAAAGATTTTACAAAATCCTACTAAAAGGAAAAGAGAATTAAAACATTACAGCAACGCCCCTTAATTCCATCACCACGCGGATACGAGAATAATCACATTGGCACAAACAAATGCATTATTGAATTGTAACTGATAAAGGTGCGTGTGACTAAGTAGCGTGTTAATTCTGTAAACAGTTGGTCACTTGTTTTAAAACCAAAACTCAAACGCTCGGTCAACTTTTTCTTAAAGGAAAACAATTTTTCATATGTACTCATGTATGTATGTCCGGATCTCTAACGTATTGTGTAGAATAAAACTCGAAATTATTTATTTTTTAATTACATATGAATTTTTTTTAATAAATACATATGCTAATAAATATGTACTTGCCGTATGGTCACGGTATAGGTAAAGGGAAACCACCGCTTCCTTTTCCATGGATGTCATAAGAGGCGACTAAGAGAGGGCGAGTGATGGGCAGCAGCGTCCCTCTTAAAATAACTCTAAAACCTAACTGCGGTTGCCTGCCAAGAGTGGCAACTACTGGTAAAACTCCCCTAGGAGGAGGTTTATGTTTAGGAGTGGACGGTTAAAAGCTGATATGATGGTAAATATGTACATATATATACATTTCAAAGGTAATCATAATCTAGATCCGATTATAATCTCTTCCAAAAGCCCCTAAAATATATATATATATATATATATATATATATATATATATATATAACAAAGGAAAATGTTCATCTATTTAACTAATAATTGATAAAAAAAAAATTGAATTTGTACAGATTATGTAGCTAAATTCTGTCAAGTACCAAAACAAATTATGAGAAAAATAAAAAAATTAATAAACGTACAATAATCTTTTAAAATTATGCACTGATTAGGTACATATTTATTTAAGCAACAATAGATAAAGAAATTAGAATATATATAGATTACATAGCTATCAAGTAGCTAGGTTCTATCAAGTACCAAAACAAATTACAAAAAGAAAATAAACAATATAGGAAAAATAAAATAATCCCCTAAAGTTATGCACTGATTAGGCATTTAACTAACAAATGATAAAATAATTATTACAATATGTAACTAACAACTGATAAGGAAATAAACATAATATGTACAAGTATTTTATTTTTATTTTTAAACGATTATATTGTTATTATTAAATATAAATTGTTATTATTTTTATCAAGTACCAAAACAAATTACAAGAAAAATATAGATAAGAAAAATAAGCCTCTAAAGTTAAGTACTGATCGGGCATTTAACTAATAAATTACAAAGAAATAATTACAATATGAACAGGTATCTTATAGATTAGAAATAAATAGATTATTTTCTACTTGTTATTGTCCGCGACTTCCTTCGCATAGTTAAGATACGAGTATATCGATTGACCAAGATAAAAGTAGCCTATTTCTTTGTCCATTCTATATTATTAGATCGGCTCCTATAAGCAATAGTATGGATGTGTTTCGGTTTTAAGGATGGTATATGCAAGTAGCAATGAAAATTAGTCGTGTAGCTCCCGGCTAGAATAATTCAGTCCTTCCTTTCCCGTAAGTGACATCCCTCGCCTTCCTTTAGTCGACTACTAAAGAATAGCGAGGGATGAGCAGCAGCATCCCTCTTAAAACATTTTTAACGCCTAGCTGCGGTTGCCAATCCGCTTGCCAAACTTGGCAACTACTGGCAATATCCTCCGCGGGAAAGACTTATGTTCAGCAGTGGACGATTAAGGGTTGATATGATGATACGGTTCACTTCCTTGTCGAGTAAATAAATAAATAAATTTTGTCTCGTAGAATTTTCACTAATGTCACGAATGACGTTCATTGTATTTTTTTTTATTAGAAGCACAATCCGGTTTTTTTTTTTTATTGTCATGTCCACTTTATTATTAATGTGTTGACTCGTTTAACTATTTACTTCGAAGGCACAATTCATATTTAATTCGACTCAAACATCTAGAGCGACTATTACATCATCTGCGATTCAGGTAACAATAATATTTTACAGTAAAAAACTACCTTCTCATTGTGCTGTGTTCTTGAAAATTATTCAAATTGTACGGAAATCGTGATTTGCATTTCGTCTGATGTCACATTAGACGATAGTTTTTATGACTGTGTACAGTCGTGATAAAAAGTGTTAAACAAAATAAAGGTCAATGACATTGTGCAAATGACCAATAAAAATTCATTATTCATAATGGATTCGGTTCTCAGACAGGTAAAGTGTTACTTTAATTCAAACGATTGAAAATCAATCATCAATATACATTTGGAACTAGCTGACCAGAAAGATGTCGTTCTGACAATATATGTCTTTGATGTCAGTAAATTGAATGATGTGTGTGAATTGGTAACTAGGAACAGTTTGTATGGGAAAAAGGAAAATAGGATTTTACGATTTTCGGACAATTTTTTCTTCATAAAAATTTTCCTCGATGATTATTTGAAACGATTTGCCAAATTGGTCCAGTCATTCTCGAGTTTTGGGCTTTGCAACACATTTTGCTATTAATATTTATTGTATGATATATCATTAATTACTTTTAATAATCCAATTTTTTTAAAGATAAAGTAAATTTCACAAGTTTTTGACAATCTTGGAATGCTATATTTATTTTATACTGTCACATAAAAAATTATTTAAATTCATTTAAAAATCAACGTTTTTGATTGCGAATGTACCAGTTAAAATAATAATAGACATTAAAACATATAAACGTCGTTTAAACGACTTGTAAATACTATTTATGCCAACTCTAAGATAGAAGCTACAAAATATTATTTCCAGACATATGATTACTAGTTAAATTTTACCAGAGACGAACTTTGTATAAAAATCTTAGGTATATATGTCCCACTCGTATTTCTGACTTGAAACAACTGTTTCGGTTTGAAGGGTATTATAATATCGTAGTTCTATGGACAGGCAACGCATAAAAGATATTATTTGAGCGTCACAGTATATTCTGTGATGTCCGTGGTGCTGTCCATGTCTATAGACAATGGATATCACATGTTCATTTCCATCATGTCGGTAGTCAACTTGTTTTCTATTCTAAATTGCATTTCTCATATCCATGGCGCAGTATAATAATATTAATTCATTACTGATGGAGTCGCCAATATGATTTTTAAAGGCACGATATCTAATGAGGAGGAATTGGGGGGAAAGGATTATTAGTAATGTAGATTTTTTTTTAATGGATGATAATGGAATGATAACCCCACCCGTGCTATCGGTATACACCGGCGGGGCACCAGTGAAGGATGATAGGTGAGGATGAAGTAGGTCAGTTAGCCCATCGTGACGAATTCAACAAGAATTGTTCACGATGGTTTCCAGGGGGAACTACGTGGAGGTCGACCTAATAAGGCATATTGCTAGCAATGGGGCTGTCAAAATCCATTGCTAACAATCCCTTTCTCCCCAGTAATGTAGATTAATGTAAAGGAGGTTTCCATTGTTTATGTTAAAACGTCTTCGGTAGCGGTTCGGACAAAGGAATATCATCATTATCACCATATCAGCCTTTAAGTGTCCACTGTTGAACTTCCTCCCTTGGAGGGTTTTGCCAGTAGTTGCCACCCTTAGCAGGCAGATTGGCCTGCGATTTGCCGCAGTTAGGCATTGGAGATGTTTTAAGAGGGACGCTACTTCCCATCCCTCGCTCTCCTTTAGTCGCCTCTCACGATACTCACGGAAAAGAATGGGGTGGCCTAAACTACGCCGGGACCATACGGCATCAGAGGCATATATATTGGTCGAAAGCTTGCAAATGTTTCGAGTCAGACATTTTTATATCTTTAGAATTTAGAGGGGCGTGCCATGTTATCGTATCGTAGAATATCTTTACCCTGAGCGCGTATACTAATAGTTCAATCTGGGTTACCATTCTACTTCCAGTCATATTAAAAAAAATCTTGTTAATTTACCAACAAATGGTATTATATAATAATTATTGTAATGGATACATACAATTAATCTTATATACATTTATTTATATTTTTTGTCAAGGATTTTCGCGGTTGACTTTTGTCCACAACAGAATTTTATTGTTTTGCTCTTTTGACGGCAATGCAATAAACTTAGTTTTGACCATTTTGTATATTATTATACCACACTAATAAAATAAAAAATTACGTTACTTTTTCTATGCATTTTCCTTTTGCTTTTTTTTTATATTCTTTTATTTCCTTTTTTTTTACGTATGTATTTATATCTATTGTTACTTATGTGAGCTGGAAGTAATGCAAATAAATTTTTATATCTATCTATCTATACGTATGGGCGGTACCATAGACGAAACAGTATACTCTGTTATGTTCATGGTACTGCTCATGTCTATAGTCGACGGTTACCACTCTCCATCAGGTGGACCGTCAGCTCGTTTGCCATTCTAAGTTGTATAAAAAAAAATGCAATCGAGTCGAGCTGCAATTACTAATGATAGACAAACAAAAAACAAATGATAGATAATTGGTCCAAAACAAAGACTGCCATTAAAAGACAGCCATATATACGTATGTCTACCATATTAAACATTATCAAGCGATCCTTTGTTTAACTAACGCTACAAAAAGATAGCGCAGTACGTGCCGTCACTCTTCCCTGTTCCGGGTTCGATTCCGGTTACGTTACACGACTGTTATTTTCCGGTGACATTTTTTATTGTCACATTAAGTATTATATATATTATTTATCTTATAAAATACGAATTTGGATATCGATACAATGATTTTTAACCGACTTCAAAAAGAAGGAAGTTCTCAATTCAGTTGTATTTTTTTATGTTTGTTACCTCATTACTCCGTCATTTCTAAACCGATTTGGAAAATTCTTTTATTTATTTAAATGAATATTTTTTTCATATAAATTCTATCAAAATCGAGTCAGTCGTTTGTTTTTAAAATCAAATTAATTGTTTTTTTTTTTATTTACATGTATTATAATATCGTTATACAAATATGTAATAATAAAAATTCGCTTTTACCCGATTTATTAGCAATTAATTAAAACAAAATCTATAAACAAAATAGCAGATGTTAAATTCTGAAATGAATATAATTAATTACATACGTAAGGAACAAATTAATTAAGTCAAATTACAATAGTATTTACGTCAATTGATCGATTGAAAATGATAGTAAAAGTAGGTACATTGCTATGCATGCTACTAAATATAGCTACCTAGTATATGGCCTCGTTAGTGCATAGAGATAATTGATAATTATCATTTATACTAATTTTAAGTGCATTATATTATTATACATTAATTTATTATTATTTATTTATTTATTCATTAGTACAAATACGTGTACAAGGCGGACTTAATGCTAAAAATATTCTCTCCCAGTCAACCTTAGGGAAGTGTTAGAACACTCGAATGCGGTACTAGTATTATTTGATACAAATATTATATTAGCCAAAGAGGTATGTTTGAATCGAAACATTTGACGTTCTATTGTGTCTGCCTACCCTAATGGGAGACGGGCGTGACAGATTTGTATGTATGTATATATATTAGCCGTTAACTGTCCACTGCTGAACATAGGCCTCTCTACAAGAGAGATTTTACCAGTAGTTGCCACGTTTGACAGGCGGGTTGGTAACCGCAGTTAGGCTTTGGTGATATTTTAAGAGGGACGCTGCTGCCCATCCCTCCACCATTAAGTTCCCTTAGTCGCCTCTTCCGATACCCATGGCAAAGGATGGGGTGGCTCATTCTATGCCGGCACCACCAGCACACGGTTCACACCATGAACACCATTGTTATTAACTAATTTAAAATAATCGTTGCAAAATGATATTACGTTGTTGAAAGGTGTATTTAGATTTCCCTGAAGTAAATCCCTGGTGTCACAGATGTTCATAGACTACAATGACCGTTTACGATCATACAAGTTTTATGTTTGATCGCCATCTTCGTGGTATAAAAAAAAAAAATTGCTGATTTTTTTTATTTGAACTAACGTTCAGAGATGTTTTCTGTTGAACTTATAAAAGGAGAAGATTCCTGTTCGTCTGAATGTTTTTTTTTTTCAATAATATTATGACTTCGTTGATGTTTTTTTGTTGTGTTTATGTGTTGGCTCAGTTGCCACGTCAAGAAGAAACACTTAAATAAATAAAAAAAATATTACGACGCTATATTGTGAACTAATAATTCTGAACCAGTTCTGATAATGAATGTCAACGCTTGAAGAGTGACCATTGGCGTCACAGTGTATTTTGAGATGTCCATATACTATTTATGGCGGTAAGCGGCAATTCCCATAAAGTGAGCCGCAACTTGATTGAAATACGATCGATCGACGATTGACTTACGATAGGCACACATACATAAAATAAATTAAAAAGTAATTCTTAATGCAATCTGTAATATTGTCACGATCACAGCTGCCGTTTTTCTTTGCGGAGCAAAAAAACTGTTGCGGTCCAAAACATGCATGTATGTAAGACATGAAATTTCGGATTTTAATTTCAATACCATATCAGCCGTTAATTGTCCACTGCTGAACATAGGCTTCCCACTATTGGGGTTTTTTTTAATGAGTAATAATGGAATGGTAACCCCGCCCGCGCTATCGGTATACACCGGCGAGGCACCAGTGAGGGATGATAGGTGAGGATGAAGCAGGTCAGTTAGCCCATCGTGACGAATTCAAGAATTGTTCACGATGGTTTCCAGGGGAAACCACGTGGAGGTCGACCTGATAGGGTGTATTGTTAGCAATGGGTTCATTAGACCCCATTACTAACAATCCATTTCCCCCCTCTATGGGGGGATTTTACCAGTAGACGCCACGCTTGGCAGGCGGGTAGGCTACGCAGTTACGCTTTGGAGATGTTTTAAGAGGGACGCTGCTGCCCTTCACTCGACCAATAAATTCTCTTAGTCTCTTCTTACGACACCCACGTGGCAGGTGGTCTATTCTATGCCGAAACTGTACGACAAATTTGAATATTTATCTAATCTTAATTTTTTTTTATATTCAATATCATATATCGTTCTTCGATATGTGTGTGTCGATTTTTTGTCAATTAAAAATGTACCTTTTTTTTTTTTTTTTTTTTTTTTTTTTTTTTGTCAATCGGCTCTTTAAAAAATGATAGAGTCATGTGTGAAAATTACGTTTTGTCCACTGACAGCTCTCTCAGAATTTTTTTTTACGCTCACGGCGTTTTATGCGCTGGAATGCGTCCGTGATGGAACGTGTAAAGTGATTAATTGAAAATCAGCGTTACTGCTTCTGCAGGAATTTTAAGCATGTAAGAATTTACATCCTATTTCATTTCCGAAATTGATATATATATAGAATAACATTTATATGTAGATGGTAATATTTATATAATAGTGCGCCACCTGTGTCATCCCTTTGTATATCGTTTTCTCAATGTGTAGAATTTTGAATCTACCCAAAGGTTGTCTGGAAGAGATATGCTTGTTTTATAGCGATAAGGCAATATTCTTTTTTTCAAACGATTCTCTCCTTTTGTATCACTGTTCTCATTAATATTTACTATGTTTGTTATTTCTCAATCTATTAAGTAATATTTTTTTTTTACTTGGACTTATTGGTCTAATAAACTTCGTTGTAACTTTTTTCAGGTTTCCGAACCATGCACATCTGTGATACTTTCCAGAGCGCAGGATATAATATATATATATATATATATATATATATATATATATATATATATATATATATATATATATATATATATATATATATATAAGTGTTACAAATAAAACTTTTGTTTCTATATTATGTGTTACTTTTTATGCTGAATAATATCCTTTTTTGTGGAAGATAAACTTTTAAGCTTGTTATCAGTGTATTGTTACAGCTTAAATGTTTGTAAAGCTTTTTTATCAAACATATTCCTACTTTGGTGCCACTTTCTACAAATTTTTTCAAATTTTTTCCCGTATCTCTACTGTTATGTGTGCCCGATCTTTTTCCTCCAGGCATGGAATGGGCTGCTTCTTGTATTAGGTTGGTTATATAAAATGTCGCATCATCTAGATCTTCTTCAGTTTTTAGATTAATCTTTCCTTTCCAGTAAGTGTAGTAAAA
Source organism: Galleria mellonella (assembly GCF_026898425.1). Classification (NCBI taxonomy): domain Eukaryota; kingdom Metazoa; phylum Arthropoda; class Insecta; order Lepidoptera; family Pyralidae; genus Galleria; species Galleria mellonella. Next base: position 5,353,812 of record NW_026442084.1, read on the forward strand.
GAGCCAAAAATGTACCTACATGACTAAGGAACCGTGATGGAACGTGTGTGATTAAGAAAAAAGGAGCATGGCATTTCACGAAATTGTCCTTTTGTATCACTTCTCATTAATATTTACTATGTTTGTTATTTCTCTTTTTACTTGGTGCAATAAAGTGTAACATAAATAATATATATATATATATATATATATATATATATATATCATCAAAACCTGACATCGCTTAAATGTTGTCAACGCCAGGTGCGTTGGGACGGTTGTCAACGCCAGGTGCGTTGGGACTAAGCGTGGGAACTAATGGCAAAATACTTCTTATGAGGGAGGCCTATGTCCAGCAGTGGACAATTAACGGCTGATATCGTGATGATGATTAGTGATAGGTATTTAACTGTGTACCAATGTGTTTACATGTTATCCATAATCTAAGGTATAGAATCATTGTTTTTCTTTATTCAATAGCTTATCAGCGTCTATAATCAATGTGGTCCGTTTGGAAATTTTATATATTAATATCATTAACTAAACTATCAGATAATCCTCGAATCATAATTAATAAATGGTAAACACAGCATACAGGTTGAATTTTGTAAATGGAACATGTTGCCACACTTTTTTTTTTTAAATGTTATGATTAACATATACAGTTTTTTTTTTTAGAAACCAGTTATATATCTGTGACATAATTAATACTATAAAACCAATGTAGAAATAAACTGTTTGAATCAAAAAATAAATACATATATTTGCCAATTAGTTAATAACTATCAAATTCGTTTAAATAAATGCTTAATTGATTATTAATCAATAAATGCTTAATTTACTTAACTAACAAGTGAATTCATTTGAAAGTAAGTACTTACCGACAGAGTAATTAAGGTTCGAATTTTAATTAGGAAATTTTTAGAATATAATATTTATATTTTAATAAGAAATTTTTTTAATATAAAATTGTTTATTTTAACTCAAGCACTAAGATTTTAATATTACCAAAAAAATATTTTAACATGTAATCACTACAAAGAGAAAACAAAAAAAAACAAATACAGTGGGATTTTTTTTTGTTTGTCACTACTAGTGACTAACCTTCACATAATATTACACATACAAATATATGCTTTACAAGCGTCAAAGTAGTATTACACAAAATTCCCCGTGACACGTGAGGTGCCTGTGACAATTTTTTTTTCTCTGACTATTCCATTTTTCCAACAAAATTTTTTTAATATTTTTTTACCTTTATTGAAGTTTTATTTAAATAGACTATATACTTTGAATGTCAATTTTTCTTCTACAAATCATATAAATTCATCATACAATAATTTAAACTCATACGATTTTTTAAATACTACTAAATATTTTTCTTAATTACCCTAAATTGCTAAAACATTCCTCAAACTGGCAACACTAGCTAAAGATCCGTTCCTTCGTATGACGTCAAACTTATATAGTGCTTTCACGAACACAAAGATAAGGATAATAACTTATTAGTACATAAATATGTTCATTTTAATTATTATTGTTTACACAATACGTTGTATTTTTTGTGTCAATTGTAATGTAAAACAATATTGTTGTCGTTTCAGCATTTCAGATGTACAAACACACAAGCCAATAGAATAATGACCAAACTACTACTACAGCTGTTTAATGATGAAATAATGTTTTTAATTAAAATTCTTTTATTATAATATTAATTGGTATAGTTTTTTATAATAAATTTTTGTATATTGCATTAAATACCATATCGTTTTTAATAGGGAACCAGATGTAGTGTAACGATTTAACATACCTCGTTAATTATTTCACAGCTTAATTTTGTATACAATATCATCATCATACATCAAAGAATATCTATCTATCATTTTGCAACGATTATTTCAAAATTGATAACAGTTATGTTTCCTTTTGCCATGTGCTGATGGTGCTAGCATAGAATAAGGCATCTCTTCCTTTCCCTTGGATGTAGGAAGAGGCGATTAAGTGAATATAATGGTGGAGGGATTTTTCCAAAAATAACCGTGAGAAGAGAAATATCAAAAATTTTGACAACGCATTCATCTGTTAAAATGGGAGGTTCATAATTATTGTAAAATCACATCACTAGTGTATATGGTACATCACTAGAGGTGGACACGGATTGGTTGATTAATAAGATTGTATAATAATGGCTGACTGAGTAACGAATAAAGGTTCTGCAATAATGTATTTTATGTAATTTATAATATGTAGTTTGTATTATTTTTTGTATATACCTATATCTTATGTGTTTATGCAATATATGCAGATCGTATGACTGCCTATTTTTATTTTTAAAACAACACAATTTACATGAAAAGGTTTTGCTGGAAGAAGTCTCTTATTAGAGATAAGCTCGCCTTTGTACATTATGTTTATAATGAATTGTGATTAACAGTATGTTTTGTGTACAGTAAAGAATAAATAATTAAATAAACCATCTATTATTAAAAATATAACACATAATATTTAGGGTTTTTAATTCCATATTTCTTTGAAAATATAGATTCGCTAATAGATTCCTTTAAAAAGACAAAACTAATATCAATATATTGTTATTATATGTAATATGTACAATACCTACAAGCGTTGCTTAGTCATGTGATTACCAAATGGTTAGGACACAACCGTTTCATAATAGACAAAGCAATTGTTATTAGTTATATTTAATGACTTTCTGATAGTTTCGACCATTTTTATACACTAATATTTTTTGTTATTAATTTTATGACAATGTTTTGTTTCAATATTTTATTTCTTGTAAATGTAATTTAGTTATTTTCCAATAGTTATGTTTTTATTATAATACTTAATATTTTAATATTTTTAAATTTTAAAGCTCCTGTATAGTTAAGTATATTTACAAAAGGTGTTTATATTGAATCAATTTATTTAATGACACGTTTTGGATTTGACCTCGTGTCCATTTCATGATGAATAAAAAATATATGCTCACGACCGTAATACCTGATGGGGTGGACAGAGGCATTTGTCGGCTGGTGCCGTTGTGTTGAACGTAATACTCGACATGACCACAATTAGCCAAAAAAATTTTAGTCCCACGTAGCAGACATGAATGAACCTGACTTGTTAACGGTGTTTTCCCTCACCAGAGAATCAATTAAAAACTTATATTGACACACAGTTTGTGTCGCCTAGAACCGAACTCGAGATATGAAGCCTAAAGCTTTGGATAGCTTACAAACGACAAATTTTGTTTTTATGATATATTAATATATAAGTTAAATTATAGTTTATAATACATAATATTATAAAGTAAAAAAAAATTAAAAATAATAATTAAAAAAGACTTGTATCCATACTAGATAAGTACTTACTAATCACTTACATGGTATTGAAATTCACTAACAAGTAAGTATTGACATAACTACATTACTAAATATATACATAATTACATAAAACAATTTATTTAGAATTTTTATTTTTATCGCATTACGTAGGTATTATACCTATTATGTACTTCTACTTTTGACATTATAACCAACAAAAACAATTTAAAATTACCCCACTATGTCATAAATTTTATCAAGTACCTACCTACTTGCCTTTTTTTTTAAAGCATTCAGTTATATATTTCCAGCTTCTTTGTTTAATAACGACTGAAAGTATAAAAGGAACTACAAAAAAGGAAATATAAAAGAAATTTCAAAATTAAAATAAGTGCCAAGGATTCTTTTATCTCGTAAAATCCAGACGTTACCTGATTCGACACCCGGCGTATTAATAACAATAAGGCATAACTTTTTTTTGTTACACAGGAATGCTTCGAGGAAGTATAAAATACGACACGAACAATATTTTTCAATGTAGTTATAACTTATTATTATTATTTTACACAGAAATAATATTTGACATAATAATAATTATACTTATACACAAATAATAATAATTTATTATAATAATTTACATGCATCTATAATTAACGCATAAAATAAAATAATAATAACATGCAATCTAAACTAGTACATAAAAAAAAATTACGACATAAATTATACTCACTTGCTGTTTTGTAATCTCTGGTCCCCTTATTACTAATATCACAGGATTTTATAAAAAAAAATTAATTATTATAAACGCTTATTTAATATATTAATATACACACACACACACTAATAATAAATAAATAAAATTACTTATTTACACTTTTATAATTATATTTACACAATAATATTTACACTGGCCAGTTGGCACATCAATTACATTCCAAAGTGTTCGTTTTTTGAAATTGTAAAGAAATGCATTTACATTTTTAGTAGCGCGAAAAGTTCGATTTCGAAATTCGAAAAGTGACAGCACGGCAGGTGTGTATGGAGTCGCGACCGCGAGGGAACTGTCGTTCAGGTAACCGTCCCATGCTTTTAATATCAGGTGGACAACTCAATCGCTGATAATGATAAGAATACAAAGCGTCGCGTCGCCAACAGATGGGGGTGACTCGCATAAAGCCGCAGTTGGACCGGTTTTGCACGACACGGTCAACGCACGATGCGAGCGTGTGAACCGGGAATCATTTTTGTTATACTGAAGAACTTTTCTTTTTTTTTTTTTTATTCGCGCTTTGCTTCGCGTACACGGACTGGCAGATTAAAAATAAATTAGCCGATTGTTAAATATAACTTATTCCATTTGTCGAATGTGAGTATCACTTTTTCATCGTTTTGAGCACAAAATAAGCATAACATTATAACTTGATTCTTCTATAGAATATTAGGGATGGCTAACAAGCTGGCAAAGTGACAACAATTGTATTAGCAGCATACAAAGGATAGAATGTATTCTGGTATCCATATCAACTTCACAGATCACTGGATATTTTATGGGATATTTATTTATTTATTTATTTAACTCTTCATTGCACTAGAAATATAAAAATAAAGAATGACATATAAACAATTCAAGTGAAATACAGTAGCATAAAGTACAGATTAAAATATAATACTTATATAAAGGTACAAAAGGCCATCTCATCGCTAGGACAATCTCTTATAGACGACCTTTGGTTAAAGAACATGGGTTAAGTAAATATATTTTTATGAGACATGGATTTATTAGTAACAGAATCAGAAAAACTTCTACGTGGTCACACATAACAACCGGGGGGAAAAGGATTGTTAGCAATGGAGTTTGACAGCCACATTGCTAGCAATATGCCTTATTAGGTCGACATCCACGTGGTTCCCCCTGGCAACCATCGAGAACAATTCTTGTTGAATTCGTCACGATGGGCTAACTGACTTACTTCATCCTCACCTATCATCCTTCATTGGTGCCCCACCGGTGTATACCAATAGCACGGGTGGGGTTACCATTCCATTATCATCCATTAAAAAAAAAATTAAGTAAATAAAGCATAATGTAGGTAATGCGTTTGCGTCAGCTGCCCATTGTCCTTACGTAAAGTCCAGTTTGATTACGGAGTCGTAAGGTATTAATCGAACAAAAAAAAAATAACAAAACAAAATCGGTATAAGTATATCGGTATTACTCCAATATCTATATATTGGGTTCCTCTGAATATTTATGGTGGGAAAAAGATCATCACCGATTTTGATATTGCCCATACCGGTTAGATATTAATTTCAATTAGACTCTTCACTTCGATATTATATATTGAATAACTGATATCCCGTTAGCGCAGGCGAGGTTACCATACCATTACCATTGTCACCCATCAAAAAAAAAACATATTTGGGTGATATATATGTTAGATGTTGTAACTACAATATACAGATATACTATACCCGCCCATAATACAAAAAGGTAATGTTCCCGAAATCTTGTATACGCTGCGTCGATGTGGCATACAGGAAGGTTATCAATAATACTGGTCATATTTAATATTACCAAGATTGTTCTTAAATTAAAAATAAAATTTTATTTTTAATTTTAGTTCGAAATTCGACATTTGTAATCTGAGAGTTACAAAAAACATTCGTTGTGTTAAAGTTTAAGCGAGTTCGCAGATACGTCACTGGATAATTAATGCGATGTAACTTTTTAAAAAGGCAAAGATAAAGGTTGCTTTTTAGGATTCTTATACTTAACAAATTCAGCCAGAAGTCTATCGTAATTTTTAAGTTATAAAAAGGCGGCAACTCGTCCGTCAGCGTGACAAAGTCAATGTTGTCAAGTTGACTATGACATTGACTCACGCCATAAGAATTTGTATTCTTATGTCCATAAACGGTAAATCGATATAATCACTATCATTATAGTATAATAATAACATTACCTTATTATAATTACATTACTAATTACTTAACCTAAACTTTATTAATACAATAAATGCGAAAAGTAACAATGAAATGGATGAAATCTTGTTACTCTTTCAAGTAAAAACTACTGAACAATTTCGAATAAAATTTGATACACGGGTAGGTTATATTCTAAATAAACACGTAAAATACTTTATATAATGATTCAGGCGGATGAAGTTTCAAGAAACAGGTAGTTACAAATATAAAATGATACTTTCTTTTTTTTTTTTTCTTTAAAGAATGAGTCGGTACATCATAAACGCTTTATAAACTATTATTTAATATACAAAACCCTGTCCGACCCTCCGTCTGTCAGCACCACAATAGATATGGCTTGTAAGTTGTTATGCCATCGCTCTCAATGACATTGGTACCATAAACAATATATCTCAATATATTTTATTATTATTCTCTGTACATAGTATAAAACAAAGTCGCTTCCCGTCGTCTGTACTTTGGAATATTTTAAACTACATATTTTATTGCGCTTTTCATAAATAAATAGACTGATCGAGAGGAAGGTTTATATGTATAGTTTAATATTAACCTTTAAAACTGCCTTTAACTGATCACTGCTGATCATAAGTTTCTCCTTTGGTGGGGTTTTGACAGTAGTTGCCACCCTTGGCAGGCGGATTGTCAACCACAGTCAGGCTTTAGAGATGTTTTAAGAGGGACGCTGCTGTCCTTTCCTCGCCCTTCCTTAGTCGGCTCTTACGATACCAACGGGATAGGAAAGGGTGGCCTGTTCTATGCCGGGACCACACGGCTAATAGTATAGTTTAATACTGTTTATTGTTAATTTGTTGAAATATGACGATAATTGTTCAAGAGGTTGGATGAAATTAAGTTACCTAAGAGCTTTCATCTGAAATATATGTACATATATATGGACTACAAAAAAGTTAGCCATGGCATTCTATATTAGGTATACAGATAACTTTTTATAACCATTTCAATATATAAAAAAAAAAATTAAAATTAAAAATTACTTACAGTTTGGAAAGCTATTTAGACTACACTTCTACATTTCACCCGTGCGAAATGGGAGCGGATTACTAGTTTAAAATATATAATGTAATATGCAAAAAATACAGTGGAATTGAGAAATTCCACCCTTTTTTTAAAACCCACTTAAAAAAAACTCACAGAGTAACACCGAGATCATTTATTTAATGCTCTTTTAGAAGAGTATTCTACAAAACAAACGGAACATTTTTCCCAAAGAAACAAGACGAAAAGAACAAAAAACGTAAAGCCTCCCATGCTTCGAGCAACTTGAGAGTTGAGAGTTGAATGCACCATCATTGAACTGCATGCCATTCAGTTGATAGAACTTTATTTATTCTTGTGTGCGTATAAATGTGTGCGTGTGAGACTTCTGAATTTATATAGAATTGAAAATGCAAAAATAACAAAAAAAAAACACGTATTTGTTATAATATTAAGTTAAATTCGTGAACTTCTCGAGCTTTATTTGGGTTTAATTAGATATTTGTGATTATTATACAATACTGCATTTTAAAAAGACAAATATTTAAAACGTAAATATTCTAATCTAAGTTATATCCAGTTTAGAGTATTATCAGAGTATTATCGCACGTTGTACAACCAATTACATGTACTTAAAACATATATATATACACACACACACACACACACACACACACACACACACACATATATATATATATACATATATATATATATATATAATTAGAATTTCTTTTGATGACAGTGAGTGTCAGATCAAATCCGCTTCGAGCTTATATTGTCTAGGTGAATGACCTACTTGTCTACCATTCTAACTTGTGTGTTAATATGTTTTTTTTTTTCTTTTTTACATAATCAATCAATATAAATTTAATTTAATGTGTATAAATTTAGATTATGAAGTATGTAGTTTACAATGTAAATTTATTTTCTAATGTCATATTATTTTGTACAATGCCAATTATACAGTCCGCCTTATGGAAAGGGATTACTGTAATCTACGAATGCCAATTTGTACGATTCCACAATCATATTTTCTTTTAAAAATGACCAGATTGATGTGTGTGTAAGTATTTTACAGAACTAGATGTTATTTTGCGGAAATCTATATCACTGGGTGCTTAGAGATATTTTTTTAATAGTAGTTAATCGTCCAATTTTTTTCTTTTTGCAACATCTATATATTACCCCAATATGTTTTTTTTTTGATGGATGAAAATGGTATGGTAATCCTGCCTGCGCTAACGGGATACGCTGGCGGAGCACCAGTGAAGGGTGATAGATGAGAATGAAAACAGGCCAGTTAGCCCATCATGATGAATTCATCAGGAATTAACCATGATAGTTTCCAGGGAGAACCGCGAGGAGGTTAACCTGGTTGGGTACATTGCTAGCAATAGGATTCTCATTCTCCATTACTAACAATCCCTTTCCCCCCAATCGTCCAATGTTGGCAGTCACACGCATACTAATGATAGCGAAATTAAACAAAATAATTGTAACCCACTAATCGGTGACTTACGTGTAATCAGATTAAATAATACTTAATTTTTCTGGTTTCAAAAACGCTATCATTAAATTGAATGAATTGATAAATAGGTGAAATAATTATAAATAGATAAGTACTTACTTATCAAGTTAACAAAACTATGTCTTACAGGTTTTAATAATTGAGAAATGTGCACCAGAGTCCCTCTTAAAACACCACCAAAGCCTAACTGCGGTTGCCTACCCGCCAAGCGGGAGGGGAAATGAATTGTTAGTAATGGGGTCTAACAGCTCCATTGGTAGCAATGTACCCTACCAGGTCGACTTCCACGCGGTTCCCCCTGGAAACCATCGTGGTTAATTCTCGTGAATTTTTTCACGATGGGCTAACTGACCCGCTTTCATCCTCACTTATCACCTCCCACTGGTGCCCCGCCAGCGTATACCGATAGCGCAGGCGGGGTTACCATACCATAATCATCGATTAAAAAAAAGATAAAAAACCGCCAAATGTAGCAACTACTGGCAAAATCCCCTTTTTGGGGAAGATATTTAGCAGTGGATAGTAGACGACTGACATAAAGGTGATGATGATAAATCCAGTTAAGTTATTGTAGTTCACCAAAATGGTGTCGTTAACGCTGGTCTCTTATACCTACTCGTAAACCATAAAGCATGCATTGTGAAAGTCTAAATGTTAACCGTTAATGACCGGATTGAATAAATAGTTAACCAATTTACTGGGTACGGAGGAATAACACCTGAGTCCTAAGGAATGGCAAAGCATGGGGGGTATCAGGGGCGAAACAGTATACTCTGTTATGTCCATAGTATTGCTCATGTCTATAGTCGACGGTTACCACTTTCCATCAGGTGGGCCGTCAGCTTGTTTGCCATTCTAAGTTGTATGAAAAAAAAAATTCTCGCCTATCATTTCTCACTGCCGAAAAAGCGGAGTTACCATTTCATTTTTATCCAATAAAAAATAAGAAAAAGAGAGCCACAAATGTAGAAAATAAGTCTTGTCCAATTTGTAGCCGAGTCATACAAATAAAATGCCCTATTTAGTATTTCAAGGTAAATACATGTAAATACCAATAAATTACCTGAACATTATGATAAAACGCTCATTTCAATGATGACTGTATATACCTACATAGTTTGCTTATCTGCAGTAAATCCTTCATTTCCTGAGTTTTCCTTAAGTATGTTTACGCCACGGTAAATTTGATTAAATATCTTTCTTCTGACGATGGAAATACCTGGTGTAAACAAATACATTTTGTCAAGAAGCTTAGTAATGGGGTAGTTAGATCCCATTGCTAGCAATATACCCTGTTAAGTCGACCTCCACGCGGTTCTCCCAACAAAACATCGTAGTTAGTTATTGTTAAATTTGTCGCGACTGACCTAAGTTTATTTTTAGCTAACATCCCTCATAGATTCCCTTCAATGTAACCGATTGGTAAAAACTAGTGAAATTTACTTCCTTACAACTTCCAGAGGATGAAAACGATGAAAAAGAATAATAAATGGTATTTTTTTTATACAACTTAGAATCGCAAACAAGCTGACGGCCCACTTGATGGAAAGTGGTAACAGTCGCCTATAGACATGAGTAGTACCATGGACATAACAGAGTTTACTATTTGTCCATGCCAACAATGGGGCTGTCAAACCCCCTTTTCCCCCTAATATACCCCATTAGGTCGACTTCCACACGGTTCCCCCTAGAAACCATCGTGACTAATTTATCGTTGAATTTGTCACGATGGGCTAACTGACCTGCCTTTTCATCCTCACCTATCATTTCTCACTGGTGCCCCGCCAGTGTATACCGATAGCCCAGGCGGGGTTACCATTTCATTATCATCGATAGAAAAAAAAGCCCAAAATTATTTACGATTTACATTGTTTCTGTTGCATAGCTAACATGTAATTCCCTATACATCATTATGCATGTCAGGTACAATGCTGAGTAGAGGAAAATGCGTATTATGCTATAAAATGAATGAATGAGTATTGATTTCTTCCAACAGGGATTTTCCCTTTGCGCTCAGTGCCGTCAGCCTACGTTTATTTTTTTTTTTATACAACTTAGAATGGCAAACAAGCCGACGGTCCACCTGATGAAAAGTGATAACCCTCGCCCATAGACATGAGCAGTACCATGGACATAACAGAGTATACTGTTTCGCCCATGATACCCCCCATGCGTTGCCATTCATGAGGACTCAGATGTTATTCCTTTGTGCCCAGTAAATTCACGCCATATCCCAGCCTTAAAATCGAAACACAGCCATGCAAACACAGCTGCTTCACGTAATTTACTTCCACACTTCACCGCAAGGCTCCTTGCAGTTTTCTAATTTATCGTATCACGGCACGATATCGTATGTTTTCACGGTCATAATATAATACCGTTAAATGGTTTAGAAATAATAAGTGGAGAAAATGATAGATGCGGACAGCCTGCTTTTATTGTATAGTAGTTTAAATTAGGGTTGGCAACCCTTCGTTTCCTGTGGGTGTCATACAAGGCGACTAAAGAAACTTAATATTTAACATATTCGTTATTGGACCAATATATAGATATTCTAATTGATATATATATATATATATATATATATATATATATATATATATATATATATATATATATATATATACTAATATATAATAATTGACTGAGATACTATCCATATAGTCACCAGAGGGAGACTTTGTACAAAAGTCGATTGCTTGGGTACCTCTATCCTATTCGTGTTTCTACCGTGACGCAGTTGTGTTTGCATGGCTGTGTTTCGGTTTGAAGGGTGGGATATGGCGTGAATTTACTGGGTACAGAGGAATAGCACCTGAGTCCTCAGGAATGGCAACGCATGGGGGGTATCATGGGCGAAACAGTATACTCTGTTATGTCCATTGTACTGCTCATGTCTATAGATGACGGTTACCACTTTCCATCAGGTGGGCCGTCAGCTTGTTTGCCATTCTAAATTGTATAAAAAAATTTAAAAAAAAGAGAGAAGTGACCCGGCAACCCTTCCTTTTCCGTAGGTGTCGTAAGATACGACTAAAGGAACTTAATGGTCAAGGGATGGGCAGCAAGGTCTCTCTTAAAATACCTCTAAAAGCCTAACTGCGACTGTCAACCCGTCTGCCAAGCGTGACAATTACTGGCAAAACATTCCTTATGGAAAAGGCAATTGGGCCTTACTCTCTATTACTAACAGTCCCTTCCCCCCCCCCCCCTCAGCAGTGGACAGTTAACGGCTGAATTGTTGAACTATCTGTATTACCACTTAGTCATCATGTATTTACTGACTCATGTTAGAATTTTACAGATGCCCTACACCTCATAGTTGTGCCAACGAATGGTGAAAGCAAACAATACCAACCTTGAAAATATTTACGTCCTTTGTATTCTGATCTACAAGAACATAGTTGTGTTACATTGTCTTCAAAATTTACCTATTTTTTTAACATCACATTTATTATTTACCTTACAACATACCATTATTGCTACTTCATCTCCTCACCTATCATCCTTCACTGGTACCCCGCCGGTGTATACCGATAGCGCGGGTGGGGTTACCATTCCATTATCATCCATAAAAAAAAACATACCATTATTTGTGTATGTATGTTACTGACACTGACTGAACCAAAATGCTTTAACTAATTCAATATTATTATTTCAGCCGTTAACTGTCCACTGCTGAACATAAGCCTTGCCCGTAAGGGGAGTTTTGCCAGCAGTTGTCACGCTTGACAGGCGGGTTGGCAACCGCAATTACACCTTTGAGGATGATTTAAGAAGAACGCTACTGATCTCTCGTCCTCCCATAGTTACGTCTTACGACACCCACAGGAAAGGCAGGGATGGCCTATTCTATGCCGAGGAAGACACGGCGAAAACTGATTTAATACACGAGTATACATTGGTTATTTAATTAGAATTATTCCGTTTAATTCCGCTACCATTAGTATATGTGTGACTGCCAACATTCGAAAATTGGCCAACCTTATTACTATCAGAAGTAAAATGACAAGATAGCACCTAGTTCAGCAAAGTATCAGAAAGCCTACCAAGAAATATTTTCCGAAATTTCGGGGCCGAACGAAACAAATTTGATGTTAAAATTACATAATACATACCCGTTTAAAAATATTAAAATATCGTTCCCTTAGACTATTAGTCTTATTTATTGTAGGATTTATGATAAAAGAAATGTCAAGCTCCATTTACTGGGCCAATTTCAATACGAACAAAAACTCGAAATTGAGCCCGAAGTTTCCGAGTTTCATTTCATGGTAGACCCCTTGTTCTATTGCCCTTTGACTTGTCCGTGCTTCACAACTTCATAACTTTTTGAATTGCCTCTTTATTTCTTCCGACTTTAAGAAGGATTTAGATGGTTTCGTTTTTAAACGAAAAAGTTTGTTAATAATGTTCCATTTTAATTTGGCCAAGATTTATGTCGCATTTTATGACACAAAATCACAGCGCACATGCTCTCTCCCCCCTCAAATACGTCTATGACATTAATATTCTGCCAGGTCAACCTCTACGTAGTCCCCTATGGAAACTTCTTATAAATTAACTAACCTGGCTTCATCGGGGGGAATAGGATTGTTAGTAATGGAGACTGAGAATCCCATTACTAGCAATATACCCTGTCAGGTCGACCTCCACGTGATTCCCCCTGGAAACCATCGTGGCTAATTCTAGTTGAATTCGTCAGGATAGGCTAACTGACCTGCTTTCATCCTCATCAGTCATCTATCACTGGTGCCCCGCCAGTGTATATCAATAGCACAGACGGGGTTACCATACCATTATTACCCATTAAAAAAACCTAATTTTATCACCGAAGAGGAAAGGGGTTGTTAGTAATGAGAATCTAACAAACCCATTGTCAGCAATATACCCTATCAAAAGTCAGTAAACAGTTTTTAATGGTTGATAATGGAATGGTAACCCCGCTTACGCTATCGGTAAACGCCGGCGGGGCACCAGCGAGGAATGATAGGTGAGAATGAAAAAGGCAATTCAGTTAGCCCATCGTGATGAATACACCTGGTCTCCAGCACGATGGTTTCCAAGGGGACCATCGCGAGGTCGACCTGGTTGGGTACATTGCTAGTAACAGGGCCTTTAATCTCCATTACTAACAATCCCTTGCTGCTGGGGGGGCCAGCAGTGAACTGTTAACAGCCGGAATGATGTTGATGATTTTACTCTAATGAGAAGTTGGCAATCGTTGTTGACGTTAATAATTCATGTCAGGGCTTGACTGTTGAGGACTTGGGATCACGTCGAGTGGTACGTGGACGATAAACGTTTCTAAATGTCCTGATAACGTTGGAAAGCAACCGATAACTAAACACATAAACACTCGAAAATGACATACATACAATCAATTTCAAGTGTACCACGCTTTGGGACCGCTCGACAAGGATCCACGTATATAATTAACTTTCTTCTATATTGATAAACTCAAATATTTTTTTTCTTTGTCTGTACATTTACACGGCGAAAATATTGATAATATCCTGAAGATTTTTTGTCTATGAATTATTTATTATTGGTTTTTACCCGTGACTTCATCTTCGCGAAGGTATATCTGCAGTATTTATGTAAACCCAACTCAACATTTTTTTTATGGATGACAATAAGATGATAACCCCGCCTGCGCTATCGGTATACGCCGGTGAGGCACTAGTGAGGGATGATTGGTGAAGGTGAAAAGGCAGCTCACTTAGCCCATCGTGACAAATTTAACGATAAATTAGTCACGATGGTTTCCAGGAGGAACCGCGTGGAGGTCGACCTGAGAAGGTATATTGTTAGCAATGGGGACTAACCTCGCCATTACTAACAATCCCTTCTCCCCCAACTCAGCATTATATATATATATATATATATATATATATATATATATATATATATATATATATATATATATATATATATATATATATATATATATATATATATATATATATATATATATATATATATATATATATATATATATCGATATCCATCCAACCGATATGACTGATATCGAAATGAGTGATGACCTCTTAATGTCCAGAATCCAAGTTTAAATTACGAGTACTTATACATTTTTATTTTTAAATGTCCTATACCGTTTATGTATAGGACATTTAAAAATAAAATAAAAAGTAAATTTTAAAAAGTCAAAAATTTTCACATTAATTTAAAGCATAAAGTATTCAGTATGCTAAATTATGATATACCCTGTACCTCGTGTACCAAATTTCTTTTAAATCCGTTCAATAGTTTTTGCGTAAAAGAGTAACAAACATGCATCCATACATTCATTATTACAAACTTTCTCATTTATAATATTAATAGAATAATGTAGGGGGGAAAAGGATTGTTAGCAATGGAGTTTGACAGCCCCATTGCTAGCAATATCCTTATTAGGTCGATCTCTACGTGGTTCTCCCCGGAAACCACCGTGAACAATTCTTGTTGAATTCGTCACGATAGGCTAATTGCCCTGCTTCATCCGCGCCTATCATCCTTCACTGGTGCCCCGCCGGTGTATACCGCGGGTGGGGTTACTATTCCATTATCATCCATTAAAAAAAAATAAAAAAATAGAATAATGTTCAATCTAATGTAACATTGTTTATGAATAAATTGAATTGAAAAATTGAAAGTATTAAACAATTGACATCCCACCGCTGGGCAAAGATCCCTCTCTGTTTTTCTGTCTTATAGCGGCTATATTTGCATGAGTGTATTTCGCTTGAAAGAGTGGAATATAGCAGTGGAATTACAGAGTACAGACAAAGGCATAACACCATAGTCCTCAGGCATGATAACCCTATAAAGGGTGTCACAGTATTTTCTGTGATGTCCACGCCGTTGAAGACTATAGACAATGGTTACTTTCTTTCCACTCTTCTTTCTTCAAGTTTTTTTTTTATACAACTTAGAATGGCAAACAAGCTGACGGTCCACCTGATGGAAAGTGGTAACCGTCGCCAATAAACATGAGCAGTACCATGGACATAATAGAGTATACTGTTTCGCCCATGATACCTCCCATGCGTTGCCATTCCTGAGGACTCAGATGTTATTCCTCTGTACCCTGTAAATTCACGCCATATCCCCACCCTTCAAACCGAAACACAGCCATGCAAACACAACTGCTTCACGGTTGAAACACGAATGGGACAGAGGTACCCATGCAATCGACTTTTGTACAAAGTCTTCCTCTGGTAATGATTTTTTTCTTTCCATCAGCTGAGTCATCCACTTGTTTTTCCTTCTACGTTGCATAAAAACCTGTTCCAAAACGTCCAGTTATGACATGAAGAGTCTTTGTTTTAAATTTTACTAATGTGAAGCTGTAACCATTATTAAAACAATACCCCCCCCTCCCTCCCTTAATAAGTACGTGACTTAGTATAAGAAATAACATAGTTCCGATAAACAGAGCATTTATTTTTGTTAATTTTGCACTACAATTACTGAATAATACGTGCCACGCACACGGTACAAATTTTTATAATTATTATTGCTTAATTATAATAAATTTTCATTGTTATTTAATACATATATAATTACATTTTAATATTATAACTGTCGGTTTAACTTACGCGTAATTAGATCGACAAAGCTCGACTAGTTTCGGTATCAATTCGTGATTAATTAATTATGAACGAGTGTGACTGTGAGTCAGGTTTGCGCTCGCGTAAACCAGTAATTATTACATTAAAACGTAATGGGTGCTTACGAAATATTATGAATTTAATGAAAATGTCTTAAAAAATCAATTAATTCAATCTAATGATTTTTATCATCATCATTCCCGACGTTTTTTTGTTTGATGGGTGAAAATGGAATGGTAACCCCGCCTGCGCTAACGGGATACGCTGGCGGAGCACCAGTTAAGGGTGATAGATGAGAATGAAAACAGGCCAGTTAGCCCATCATGATGAATTCATCAGGAAATGACCATGATAGTTTCCAGGGGTAACCGCGAAGATGTCGACCTGGTTGGGTATATTGCTAGCAATGGGATTCTCAGTCTCCATTACTAACAATCCATTTCCCCCCTCATTCCTGCCGTTATCTGTCCACTGTTGAACATGAGACCGTTTATAATGGCAGTTTACCATTGGGGGGATTTTGTCAGAAGTCGTAATGCTTGGCAAGCGGATTTGCAACCGCAGTTTGGGTTTTATTGATGTTTTAAGTTAGATGTTACTGCCCATCCCTCGATCATTAAGTTTCCTTAGTCAACGTGAAGGGTTCAGGAGTATTGTGGTGAGATAATACGCACCAATGTTTATTATATATGTCAACTTTTATAATATAACTAGCTGACCCCGTAAACGTTGTTTTACCACTTATTGCGAAATATAAAAATCGCGATTAAAATACAGGGGTTGATCGTAAATCGACGAAAATTTAAAGTTGTATGTATTTTCAATGCTAAATCATATTTAAATAAAAATAAAAAAAATTGACAAAAAAATAAAAAAATAAAATTTTTAGGGGTGCGTCACCCTTATCAGTGATGGGTATAAAAAATAGATGTGAGAATAATATAAAAAATAGGTCTGAGAATCGGCCAGATTCTCAGACCTACCGAATAAATCGGTAAAGCCGTTTCGAAGGAGTTTGGTAACAAACGCCGTGACACGAGAATTTTATATATTAAATTAAATTTTAAAAACAAGCAAACATTTTGTTATATATATATTTATATCATGACGCTTGGTAACGGGACTCACTCGCAAGATGCGCGCGCAGGTCGCGCAGGCGCTTTGTGATTGTTGGGTGCGGTGTTTTATTAACTTGGACAATTTAAAAATTTATTTTGTTTCATTGTAAAAGAATTCTTATATTTTAATTATTGATTAAATATATTTATAAGATGAACCCTACAATCAATCCTACAGTATTATTAAAAATAAATTGTTTAAGGACAAAATGACTGTCGTTTGCTTCGTGCTTCGGAGGGTATATAAAGCCGTCATCTGACAATCCACCTTAGTGGCTTTTTAGTACAACGAAAGCAGCCTTGGAACTCTTGAAACCTAAGGGCGCCATTCTCACACGAGTGATGGGTATTACTCATTTATTTTGTTATAAGATTGACGTCCCTTCATTCTGGGACAAAATCGACTTATCTCTAAAACTATCTACTATAACATGTAACCAACTTAAAAAAAAGTTCGTCTATAATTTTCGTACGTATGTAACCTCATATCTCCGTTACAGAAACACTTTATCAATCAGTCAATTACTTTCACAATTGAATAATCAATTCGCATCTCAATACTGACAACTCATCATTATTGTATCTGATAATGGAAAGATGGCAAATGTCACGTACAAATCGCAGCGCACTGTCACGTACCATTTATCAAAAATTACATGGAAATCGGGCCAGTCACTTGACGTGAAAGACGAGGATCAAGATATAAGAATCGTGAGATCTATCATCAGGAATAGATAGTGGAGAGTATCATGGGCAGCATGGCATTTATATCTACTAGTACGAGTGTCTATTATACTGGCTTATACCCGTGACTTTGTCCGCGTGGCCGCGATACTGGACAGTGAGCATCATTGACCGGTATAAATAGAATCCTATGTCCTTCTCCATTCCATATAATACCTCTGTCTACGAATAACAAATTTTATAGCGACTGGTTTAGCTTAAGAATATAAGAGACTTATACGTATTTTTCATTATTAAAATATTTTAAATATATGTTTTTATTTTAATAATGAGTGTATACAAAATTCATTAGTATACATAATTAGCTTATTGTACACTTACCGTATATGATATTTATAAAAAGTGTACAGTAATTTCGAAACACTGAATATGAGGTAGCGTGGCCGAGCGGTCTAAGGCGCTGGTTTAAGGCACCAGTCTCTTCGGGGGCGTGGGTTCGAATCCCACCGCTGCCATGTCTTTTTTTATGTAACACGCCTGTATTTTAACAATAATAAAAAATATATATTCCTTTTTTTTCTATATATAAAAATAAAAAAAAATGCATAAAAATATTATAGAAGAACAAAAATATTTTTAAACTACAAACAAAAACTATTAGATCTTCAAAGGTTTTCATTAATTTTTAGATGTTAGCTAATTTGTTATATTTTTTTTAATAGTTATTTTTTTCTACAACGTCCCCAGTACAAAAAAAAATGTTTATATAAAAATGTCATTTAATGATATACATAATATACATATATTGTAATAATCCACTTTGTTACACGACTTCAAATTGATAACAATATTTTGATATTACGTAAAATAAGTAGTAATACATTAGCTAAATCATTACTTTATCTATACTTATATTATGAAATTCATTGTTTTCGAAAAATTCCAATTATTCATCGATAATTTCATGTTAATGAAAAATATAATCACAATAAATACCTATCTGCATACCTATATATTATAAAATAATATTAAATAGATAAAACAATTGCTCGCTCTAACACTAATCAATAATTTACAACTATAGTTCAGAACTATACACATAGCGGGAATAAATGCATGTCTTTTTAGTGGCGTAGCTACCGTGGGGCTAGACGGGGCAATGCCCCGGGGCCCCAAGCTTAGAGGGCCCCTCAGAGTCTAACTTAGAAACTACAAATTGAACTAAAGAAAATTTCTCCCACATTCGAAATATAAATAAATCAGATTTATTTAAATGTAACTAAATATTTATATTTCCATTTTAAATAGTTTAGTTGAGGCCGTAGTTTATTTTTTACCCCAAAGCCTTTGGTTATCTAGCTACGTCACTGGTTCTTTTAAACACTACGGCCCTTTTAAATTAGGTATTTCATAACATTGTGTAACTTCTATGTATGCATTCGTCAGTGACGTAAGTATACCATCTGGTGTTAGTGGCAAATTCATCGAATGTAACCCTCCCATTATATAAATATAAAAAAAAAATAAAGATGAATGTTGCGTAGCTTTTCTTTGTCTTGAGAGTTTATTTGTATAATTCGTGTATGTTCTTAAGTCAATACTTTAATTCATTAAATTAAATTGTTTTTTTTTTTTGCTTTTAACTAATTTATGTAATAAATAAATATTAGATTATTCCTGTGCTCCTGACCTCGTGGACTAGGGCCTCACTCAGGTCGGGGCCCGTGTCATTTTGCCCGCCTTGCCACCCTATTTTTACGCCACTGGCGGTTCTTATAATCGGATTTTTTTAGTTTTCAACCAACTTAAAAAATATAAAGGTTTCAATTCGTTTGTATCTTTATTTTTTATATTTGTTACCTCATAACTCCGTGAGTTATATAGGCCGTGATTTTTTATCCGAAAGGATATACTTACAGATTGGTCCCTTAGAAATTTTATTAAAATCATTTCAGTAGATTAGTTTTTAAATCAAAATAACTGGTTTTACCACAATTAAAGTCGAATTTTAGTTGATTACTATGGATTTAAACAGAACGTAATCAGTTTTGCTATTATTTTTTATCAGGCGCTTTCATTTTTTATTTTCAATATTTTTTGTACATTGTAAACAATTTGTCACGGAGTAAATTAATTACTAAAATCGGTACATACAATGAGGAGAAGAAATTAATTATTATTATTTATTCGGGCAGAAGCCATATTGTTTGTTAGTAAATACATAAATATGTTCATAATCATGTTTGTATATATATATTTTTATGGGTGAAAATGGTATGGTAACGGTAACCCCGCCTGCGCTAATGGAATATGCTGGCGGAGCACCAGTTAAGGGTGATCGATGAGAATGAAAACAGGCCAGTTAGCCCATCATGATAAATTCATCAGGAATTAACCATGATAGTTTCCAGGCGAAACCGCAAGGAAGTCAACCTGGTTGGGTATATTGCTAGCAATGGGATTCTCAATCTCCATTACTAACAATCCCTTTCCCCCTATAAAAATATATATATTACTACTTAAGCCTTCCTCGATAAATGGACTTTCTAATACAAAAATAATTTTTCATTTAGAACCAGTAGTTCCTGAGATTAACGCGTTCAAACAAACAAAATCCTCAGCTTTATAATATTAGTATTAATGAATAAGTACATGTATTATACATCTTTTTTTATAGTATTGTGCTTATTAAATTTAAACCATAGAAATACAAAGAAACTGTTTATAATCAATCGATCAGTTCTATAAAATATAATCATTCATATTGATTTTTTTATAGTAGGTATTTTTTTTTATACAACTTAGAATGGCAAACAAGCCGACGGTCCACCTGATGGAAAGTGGTAACCATCGCCTATAGACATGAGCAGTACCATGGACACAACAGAGTATACTGTTTCGCCCATGATACCCACCATGCGTTGCCATTCCTGAGGACTCAGGTGTTATTCCTCTGTACTTAGTAAATTCACGCCATATCCCACCCTTCAAACCGAAACACAGCCATGCAAACACAGCTGCTTCACGATTGAAACACGAATGGGACAGAGGTAGCTTAAATACGTATTTATAATTTCTTTTTTCCTCCTTTTTATTAAAATAAGATTACTTTTTAATTCGGCTGTATATCTTTATATATGTTACGTGATATGTTCATAAATTGCTGTTTTTATTTTTTATTTTTTTTGTTATTGTAGGGTATCGACTTTATGTTCGTACCGTATAAATTATGGGTCTAATTAAACAGAAAATGTTTATAAAAAAGAATTCTTAAATTATCCATGTTTCTTAGAACATGAAGTTTGCAAGAATTAAAAAAAAATTAAGAAAATACAATAACGTATAGTTTGTATAAGTATAAACAATATTTGTATAAATATAAGTATAAATATGTTATTGTATTTTATTTATATTAGCTACTAAGCTAGTACAAGCACTATGGTTTTTTTTTTTCGATATTAAAATCTATATTAGTATTTATATTAAGTTTTTTAAACCATTTATTTATTATTTCATACTCGCAGGCCCTGTCCAATTTATTTATAAACATTAAAAAATATTTTACCATACTAGGCGTTATTTTGCGGGAGTTCATATCACTGGTTATTTAAATAGAATTATTTTGTTTAATTCCACAAACGTACCAATGGTAGCAGAATTAAACAAAATAATTCAATTCAAACAAGCGGTCAAAAATAACCAAATCCAATGGTTCTTAAGTTGCGCTTACGAATAGAATTTTTATTTAATTTATATAGTAGTATATATTTTTTATGATGCTTTTACATATATTATGTACTAGATAAGCGATAAGTTGTCCATCTGATATTTATCCACGATATACATATAGAACGTAGACGTAATGGTATGAAGATATAGGTACCACGTGGTATTGAATACTAGACATCCACGCATCTCTATCGATTTTTTAATCCCACCACTCGTAATGTGTAGTAACACTCTATTTTTCTAGAGAATAATAAAAACAAAACTATATTAGTGCATTAGAAAAAAAAAAACTACACACAACATCCACTATCACTGTTTCTACGAGAAGCACACTTGAATGCATTATTACACTTGATATTAAAAAAAAATAACGCCACTACTCTATCATCTAATCACTATTTCGTAACATTTCGCCGATTTTTTTTTCACACTCACCATTACATGGTCGAAATCGTATTCCGTCCGCGCACTCTTATAGCTGACGTCAAACTGCCGTTGCCTTTGGATTTTCGGAGTGGCAGACATTCGATTTTTGAAAACAGCTGACTCTACTGTAACTTGAACTATCTCATGTAACAAACAAGGAGAGTGCAGAGATCTTGCTAACTGGACATTCACGGTCTAAAGTCAAAGGTCACCGCCGTGCAACAATTCGAAAATCGAACAAACGTTCGCGCCTTAAAATGCGACTTTATTTTAAACATAATTTAATAAAAACAAACGGGATAATTTGTGATTAAAAACATTAACAGTTTTAATTTGATGCTCTCTTTTATAAAATGCCGACGCCATTTTATGTGACGGCAGAGACATACGTAGTGCACGGCGCATGCGTCAATTTTTATGTAAGATTTTGCATTCTAAGTACTTATTTAAATAATTGAATATAAACAAATTAATCTAGAAAAATCGAAAATATAACTCGATATAGGTATCTAATAATGTACTGTTAGTAACAGAAACAACTAAAAAATATCCAATTATATACCTATCAGATAAGAATCTCTCCTTATTAAGAAGGTACGCGACCTTACCTGTTAGAAGAAACTTTATTAGCAAAAGAAACCTTTTAAGAAAACCTTAGTAGTTAGGTAAAGGTCGTGAGTTTGATTCCAACCGACAGTATATAATACAATACATAATGCTTTATACTTTCACTTCAAATGCGGTTTTCTTTTAATGGAAAATAATTGCCGCCAATATTAGCAATTTACACTATACAGTAAAATTTATAATATACATTGGCGATGTAACGATAAATAATGATAGACATTGACGTGTTTAATATTATTTTCCAGGACAGGTCTGGCCCTTATAAAAAAGTGTATATGTACTCTCAGATATGTCTTTGAAAAGCTGAAAGCTCTGCTTGCATTCTGGTGCCCATAAAAGTTTAGAGTTAGCACGGGCCACCTGACTATATCCAAAAGCTATTTTGACCGACGGCTTAGATGAGTCATAGATTGTATCAAACATTCTCTTTCTACAGGTAGAGTGCGTAAACCTTACCATAGACAAGAAAACAAACGACGCAGCATCTAATCACGGAGCACCGAGAGCGAACTATTTCAAAAGAGAACAATTCTTGACCTACATAAATGTCTCGACTCAAACACAATTTGCTCGGCTTGCGTAAACTGAAATGAAAGGCATAGCAAATCCATTCTGCGGAGGCTTTGGATCACTGCAACACCAATATAATGCACTGCAAACAGTATTTATAGTCATAAGCATTGATTTGTAAATAAATTGTCTATGGTTCAATAGAATTACGTGATATCTACCTAGCAATTTTTAACAGAAAAGTATCCGGCGAGTGCGTGTTGAATTAGTTACTTGCCTATCTACTTCTGTGTGTATGAATGGTAATGAATTTAAAAATATAACAATCCGAATAAAAATTATAGGAAATACACAAAATAATGGGCGCCCTTATCTCTAAAAGCGATCTTTTCCAATCAAACTTTGAAGCTTTGGATGGAAAGAAGTACCTAATTATAAATAGTATACTTGGAGGTATCCTCGATTGATACCTTTGTAAAAGTAAATACTTTTTTTTAATGGGTGAAGATGGAATAGTAACTCCTTCTGCACTGTCGGTATACGCTAGCAGGGCACCAATGAGTAATGATAGGCGAGGATAAAAGCATGTCGGTTAACGATTCCATAAGAATTAACCATGGTGGTTTCCAAGAGGACCCACATCTATGTGGGTCCTCTAGATTGAGGTTATTAAACGCCATTACTAATAATCTATTTCTTCGTTAGGTAGATATTTCTATTAAAGGAAAATGTAATAGTTACACCTCCAGCGTTATTGGTTTGTGTTGACTGAGTATCGACAAGGAATTAATTCTAGTCAGTTATGAGGAATTTCTCAGAAATGAATCAAAATGATTTCTAAGGAGGACCGCATGGAAATCGAACCGTTACTACATTGCTAGCAATGTGGCAACTAATCCTGGTTATTAATAATCCCCTGCGTGTACTCTAAATTTATTTTTTATTTATATTTTAGTAACATCTAATTAAATAAAAATTATGTTATATTTTTCAGTGAATTTATCGAAATGTGGTCTATATAACAATATTTGAATGTGATGACGTTACGATTACGTTCATGTTTACGTTGATAACCACTATAGATGCTGCTCTCGCCTCTCCAAACACTCCCCTCCCCGCCCGCCAAATCTGGTTCTCTATTTACCCCGGACAATATTTACCATAAAGAAAATTATTATTGTTTTTCAATAGCGATATGAGCAGAGACATCTATTGGGTGATAAATACAACACCATACATTTGGTGTTTTTTTTACAACAGACTGCTATTACAAACTGCTATACACAGGTATTAATATATAAAATAAATTAAAAAAATAATATAATATAACGTTTGCAATATGTTTTTCTAAATTACTTAACACAAATATTGTAATTCACTAGTTAACAATTATTTTAGTAATAGAGTGCCATCTATCCATGTAATATCTACAACAAAACGACACTGTAGTCTGTAGATAATCTGTAACTGAAATGTCAATTTGACGTTCCAAATAGATGCTAATGTCATGTCAACATTATCTGTCTGTCATCACTATGATAACGGCCGCGCACGATTTACATATTATTTGAATTGAATAATTTTTACGACAAACTGTAAATCCTTCGCACCTCCTTCTCCTCATTTCAATTTTGCATAAAAAATACACCAATAAAAAATGGAAACTAAAAATACGAAAAATGATCAAAAGAACCGTAAGTAGCATTGTCATTTGAAAGTGAAAAAACTGGGATGGACACAACTAGTAAACTATTGTATTAATATAATACAATAAAAGAATACTGTTTATTTCAATAAGCAAATTGTTTGCTGCTGAATCCAATATCTCCCATAGGTGTTTCCTAAATATGTTAATAGTTCCTATGTCATATAGGAATAGAGCCCATGTGCATAATGTTAAGATTCTAGACTGTATTTTTACCGGTACATTAATTATTTAAAGTCTTTTACAGTATTTTAACCTGTTAATTTGTCTATTGATTAAACACTAATTTTTTCCCGGCATTTCCAAATTTACCCTTGCGATCCACCTTAGTTCAAAATGTGTTGGTCCTTCCAACTTAATTTTTTTCAGAAGGTAGCTTAGATTACGTCAGGCCTCTGAAAGGAACCCCAGTGATCTTTGGATACAAAGCTCTACTGAGAGGGGAAGGGATTGTTACTAATTGGAACTTGTACCCCATTGTTAGCAATACCCACCCAGATTGACCCATCACACGATTCCCCCATCTCATTTATCATTCATCTCTCACTGGTATTCTCAGCATATACCAACAGCACAGGCAGGATTACCAGAATAGTAACAGCACCTGCACTATATATTTTAGGGAGGAGAGATTGTTAGTAAAGTAGAGGTTAGTCCCCATTGCTATCAATATACACCATTAGGTCGACCACCATGCAGTTCCCCCTGGAAACCATCATGACTTATTTATCATTGAATTCGTCATGATGGGCTAACTGACCTGCTTTTTCATCCTCACCTATGATCTCACACTGGTGCCCTGCCATACATGTGTATACCATTAGCGCAGGCGGGGTTACCATTCCATTAACATCCATTAAAAAAAAGCACCTGCACCTTTGGTATATGTATTTATTTTATGCGACTTAGAATACTAAATAAGCTGATGGCCCACCTGATGGAAAGTGGTAACTGTCGCCTATAGACATCTATGTATATATCAGTATTATTATCTATTAAAAAATCTTTTGATTGATAAGACTCGCATGAAATCTGTATTTCTTTACTCTCCTACAGAGTAGACTGTTGGTTATATGTAGATTAAAGACATAATTTTTGTTTTGCCAAAAGCTGACTGAGAGTCAGCAATAAGTCCACCTTTTGTGCCAAATATTTTTAGTAATATGGTCAATAATAAATAAATAAATTACTGTATAAAGAATAGTGATTCCTTAGTGATTTATTGACATTAATTCCATACCATATCACTTTACAGGGTTTTTGAAGCTCTCTCTAAAGAAGAATAGGCTGAAGATAGATCAAGAATTATCAAAGCTCAATCGTAGCTCAGATGTAATAATTCTTGATGAGTCATTTGATAGACTGAAATCAGATTTACACAATAATGTGAGTATTTATTTATATGTTTTACATACTTTCTGAATGAATAATATTATTTTTGATGCAACTTTGTGTAAGTTATTTCTTATGTTATTAAAAAATGTGTAAAGATTACTACATAAAATAGAAATTTAATGTATGTGTAAGTAATAAGAGAAATAGTTAAGTTTCATAATTAATACTTTTTAGGTACTTTCTTTTTAATAATCATAAGCTTTTGAAATCATTTCCTGTACTATATACTTGTACCCTACATGCATAACTTTGGTTGATAGAAATCACAATATGAATCGAATTAAAAAGTATATATATGTATAACAAAAATACATTACATTATTTCTTCCAATTACAGGTACAGAATGCTCAACTAATTTATTCCCCAATCATCATAAATGATTCCTGTGAATCGACAAATGAGAGTTTACCAAAAATTGACATTTCTGACAAACAAATTAAAAGTCCAAACAAGAATGGAAATGTAAGTGTATTTTTTTAATATAAGAGTATGTTTGCTATGATCATAGATTCAATGATTGTGTATAAAATAAGATCAATTGATTGTGTATGACCAATCACTAATAAGGCATACCATATAATTGTTTATTACCATAATTAAGTAAAAAAGCTACTAATCATAAGAAAGCAGTGTCCCCTGGTGTTAACAGTCTTTAGGCCATTTTTATTGTACACTACAATAGGATTTCATTTGATGTGGTTTGTCAAGTCAATTATTTGGCATCAGTCTTGTTGACAATTATTTTATAATAATTTAAAACACCTTAAAGTAATCAGTATGATAGTCCCCTTTTTCTCATTCCTATGCTTTTCCAAAAAAAATGTTATTAAAATCGAGTAAAAAATTTAAAATTGCTTATTTTTTAAATGGTTTAAAATATTATTTTAAAATTAACATAAGTAAGTTCATAAAATTCCCTTTATACATATTTATGGTTATAAAAATAGATTTAACACTTACAATTTAAGATAATCATATAAATGAAAATTCATTTAAAAAGAAGTTTATTATTGTAGGTGTCATTTAATTGTTCCAAGGAAGATGTTTCTATATCAGAACCCAAAAATGCCAGACCCAGTATTGGAGGATGGTCTCCAGCCCAAAACATAATCCTTGCTACACCCAGATATGAAACAGTGCCTTCAACACCTCGAGATATAGCAAATGAATCTTTAGAACAATGTTCCATGAAAAAAATACAACAATCACAGAAGAAACTGTTAGATGACCTTTATGGCGAAGCTTGGAAATCGATTCCTACACTTTTCAAAACCATATCACACAACTATCCCAAAATGGATGGTGTTTCAAAGAAACTACAGTATGATGACGAAGATAGTGATAAGGAAAATATTAGGAGTGATTTGGAAAAAAACAAACAGTTATATTTAACAGGTTCCGATGTGAAACGAAAAGTTATGAATTATGGGGATACGGAGAAGAAATCAAAGAAAAAATTGTATACAGAAAAAGTACCAAATACCCCTGATATTCCAAGGACGAGAGTTGTAAGGACTCGTAATGTGAACAGCACAACGAAAAAAACAAAAGGCATGTCTGTAACAGAATTAGTAGAGATTATGAGGAAAGATGAAATAGATAACAATGATGTGGGTTTAATAACGAAAAAGGTTGAAAACATTTCTGTTACTCCTAAGGTTTTGGCGAACAAAACTGAAAACTTGCCTGTTACGCCAGATGTTGCAGTAAAGAGGTTAAGCTTTATGGGCTCTCTAGCAGGTGACTAGTATCCCTTATAAATCTATCTAAACTTATAATAAATCTGTAGAGAGGTCAATTCTGTACATGAAATATATTTCCAAAATAACTATCAGGGGGTAATTAGTGATCGATACTGATGCCAGAAATGCAATCAGTAAAATTTTTGTTTGTCTGTCTGTATGTTCATTATAAAAACAAAAACTACTCGACGGATTTTAACAAAACTTAGTACAATTATTCTTCATACTCCTGGGCAGGTTATAGTATACTTTTCATCAAGCTACGATCAATAGGAGCAGAGCAGTGAAGGGAAATTAGAAAAACGGAAAAAGTTACTTCATTTTTAAGCTTCCGTCGCGTGTGCAGCTTTTATGGCCTCTTTTTAAAATGTAAAAATGTCCACCCGTGCAACGCCGGGGCGGGCCGCTAGTTATAAATAAAATATTAACAACAAAATTCCTTTTAAAATGTAACAGTGTTCATACTGCAGCTGATGATGATGATGATACTGCAGCTAATCTAAAATGTGATAATGTATTAATGGTTTGTCATTTTAGAAAAACAATAATTTCCAATACTTCTCTTTGACTATTTAATAAATAAAGATTGAGTCTCACAAAAAAAAAATCTAAATTGTGACTAAATCAGTTATTTTAATCTAAAAGACAATGTATTCATGTATTCTCCTCCGACCAGCTCTCGGGCTATGTTCTTGACCTTCGTATTGGACAGGACACCTAGCCCTTCCTTTATTTGTCCCATGTAACTGATTGTTTGGTCTTCCCCTTCAAAAACAAAAACCCATTTTGCTGGGGGGAAAAGGATTATTAACAATGGAGTTTGACAGCCCCATTGCTAGCAATATACCTTATTAGGTCGACCTCCATGTGGTTCCCCCTGGAAACCATCGTGAACAATTCTTGTTGAATTCGTCACGATGGGCTAACTGACCTACTTCATCCTCACTGGTGCCCCGCCGGTGTATACCGATAGCGCGGGTGGGGTTACCATTCCATTATCATCCATTAAAAAAAAAACCCATTTTGCTAATTTTGAGTTAACTCAATATTTTATTAAAAATGTAATATATTAAACAAGTTTCTATTATTCATTCGTTCCTATTTAACCCTTAAAAGCCTTATTTTTTAGATCAAATTAAAAAATTAAAAGTGTACCCTTTACTGTGTTTACTAATGGGGAAAAACAGTATAAAAATCAAAACGATATTTTTATATATTTATTTTGCAAAAAACATTTGGTAACATGTAAACAGCCAAATATTAAAATAAAATCAATTGTAGGCGCCCAATGCGATTTATAACCCCGGTATCAAATTTGAAACTTCAGGTATTTAAGTGTTAAGAGCTACACTCTTGTCGGTGGAGTTTTTGCTTACTACGATTTCCAGCCAGTGTCTTCACCTCTTGATACGTTACGACGCTGTTTCCTTGATCTGCCTGATTTAATTATGCCTTGGTCTCCTCTTTCCCTTCCTTCCTTCTATCATGATGTTCATAATTTTGTTCTCTCTTATCAAGTGTTCCAATATTTTCCTTTATATGTTATAGACAATGTTCCGACGTGGCGGTGTCACCCCGAAGCTTTTCAATATAAGGACAATTATAAGACAATGCGGGAACAATTGGCCAGGCGATTGTACACCGAATTTAATGAAATAGTCTTCGATAATACTCTAGAAGAAGACATGCCTATACTGTGGGACAGTAAACTCAGGAGTACTGCTGGGTGATTAACATTTACTTTTTTTCCAAAATAAAAAATACAGCCGGCAGCGCACTTGTAATGCCTCTGGTGTTACAGGTGATCATGGGCAGCGGTACAGCTTACCATTAGGTGAGCCGCATGCCCGTTTGCCCTCTGTGTTATAAAAAAAAATTGAGTGAACGCAGTAGAGTGTGCCTATCGTCTACTTACTTGCATTCACGACTTCGAGTTCCTGGGTGGGATATATTACCAGACCGGAATAAGTAACTGCCTATTTCCTTATCAATACCATATAGCGTATGTATATTAAATTTCCTAGTGCTTGATTAAGCTGTTAAGAGGAAACAAATAAACACACTTTCACATTTATAATATTAGTAAAGTGTGTATTGCTAAGAATGACAACAAATGAAGTTTTATTTTAAAATTGAATAGTAGAAATTAATAGTGACATCTTATGAAATGTATGAGAATATAATGAAATATTGCAATTTCAGAAACTAAGAAATTTATAAAATTTTTGAGCAATAAAATGCACTAAAAATCTTTCTTTTAATTTGGAATTGTTAACAGTATTTAACTTTTTGATTGCCTATTTATGCCCTGCTTATATTTTTTTTTTTGATGGGTGAAAATGGTATGGTAATCCCGCCTGCGCTAACAGGATACGTTGGCGGAGCACCAGTGAAGGGTGATAGATGAGAATGAAAACAGGTTAGTTAGCCCATCATGATGAATTCATCAGGAATTAACCATGATAGTTTCCAGGGAGAACCGCGAGGAGGTCGACCTGGTTGGGTATATTGCGCCCTGCTTATATTATAAAGGTTAACGCAGTTTTTTGCAGTCCAGTATTTTTTCGTCCATAATGCCAGTGAGTTTTTCTTGGTATTATTCATATAGACGGTATGTAGTTGATGGCGACGTTTACCACTTAACAGTCGGGCTATTAGATTGTTTTATATTTCATCCTATTAAAATTATTTCGAAAGTTTGTAACGCAAAAACTGGATAAAAAGGAATTTAGTATACTGCTAAGTTATACATTAACTTAGCACATAAGATACTTTATATGTATATTTCTTCGCGCAGGCAAAGCCGTAGAATACGGTTAGTGTTGAATAAAAACCATGTAAATTTCAGGACGACAACGAATCGTCTACTAAAGAACTCTAAAGGGGACAGGCGAAGGACGTCGAGTATAAAGCTATCCACAAAAGTGATAGACACCCCACAGCGACTCCGCGACACGTTGATACACGAACTGTGTCACGCGGCTACTTGGCTCATAGACGGCGAACTACGGGCTGGACATGGCCCTCTATGGAAAAAATGGTAAAGTTGTTTTTTTTTTATAATCGTCAACTAAATTGCCAAACGTATTATTCTTTTTTTTTTTTTATACAACTTAGAATGGCAAACAAGCTGACGGCCCACCTGATGGAAAGTGGTAACCGTCGCCTATAGACATGAGCAGTACCATGGATATAACGGAGTATACTGTTTCGCCCATGATACCCCCCGTGCGTTGCCATTCCTGAGGACTCAGGTGTTATTCCTCTGTGACCAGTAAATTCACTACCATATCCCACCCTTTAAACCGAAACACAGTATTCCACTACTAATTCTACTAATTGCTAAAATCACTATCACCTATGGTGGTAAAGTAAGGGGTTAAAGTTAAGTAGATACAGAGAAAAGACTATTTTCATTATTAGTGGTTGGTATTGAATTACTATTTAGTTATTTAGTCGAATACAAAAACTACTATACATAGTAATATATATAATTTTATAATTTAGTAATAAAGTTATAAAACTAGTAATTACTAATTATTCAAATGAAAAAAATTGGATTCGCGCACCGCTATTTAAAACCTACACTAAAACAGCGTTTCCATTTATTCAAGGTCATATCTTATAATCTTTATTCTTTTACAGGGCAACACATGCTCTACGCAAATTTCCTGAATTAGGCGAGATATCAAGGTGTCACGACTTGCAGATATATTACAAATATTCATATAAATGCACCAAGTGTGGTTACAAGTGAGTGGTTTTTTTATTTCAATGATAAAGTTTAAATTACTATTTAATAACAAAGCTTAACTGTTTTGAATCAAATATTTGAACGTTTATTTGTAAAATATTAATCAACTCACAATATTTCTTTTTCTTTTCTTTCTTGTTCTTCAAAAGGGGGGTAAAGAGGTTTCTTCAGGGTCGGTCGGCAACGCGCGCGTTATGCCTCTGGTATTGCAGGCGTTCATAGGCTACGGTAACCGCTTACCATCAGGTGGGCCGTATGCTTGTTTGGCACCTCAGTGGTATAAAAAAAAATAATTATCGAGATGTCAGTCTTTTTAGCACACGTGGCCTTTTCTCAATGACTTAACCTCGCCAGCTATTTTGATAATTGATATGTCATCGCATTACTTCTTTATTTATGGAATGGCCACAGATATATTTAACAAACAAAGATCCTGTAAAAAGAACGAGAATATTTTTTATGTAAGTGCATTTATACCAATTTTGATGTTAATCACTTGAATGGTATAAAATATATATATATATATATATATATATATATATATATATATATATATATATATATATATATATATATATATATATAAAATATATACCTCTGTCCCATTCGTGTTTCAACCGTCAAGCAGCTGTGTGGCAACAGAGGAATAACAGCTGAGTTCTCAGGAATGGCAACGCGTGGGGGGTATCATGGGTGAAACAGTATACTCTGTTATGTCCATGGTACTGCTCATGTCTATAGGCGACGATTACCACTTTCCATCAGGTGGGCCGTCAGCTTGATTGCCATTCTAAGTTGTATAAAAAAAAAATATTACAGATTTTAGTATCGAATTACAAGAAAGTTGATAGCACCATAATATTTTAAGTCCTTTATATTGTACATCTGTTGTTCATTATCGTCCGGGGTCTTCATACCCTCTAGGATAGAGTTGGTGGGGAGTCTCGGGGAATTCCCCTTTACCCCGGCTTTAACTTCGGGGGCAACTACCCCCGGGTCTCTGGGTATAAGCTCTCTCCTTTCGATGAGTCGTGGTCATCTTAATTGTTCGATAGTTTTGAATGGAGTTTCCGAAAATATCCGCTAGAGGCGCAGCTAAAATTTTTAACTTTGCGACCCAAACGACAGTTGTATTAGTATCATTAAAACTAGGCACTCAGAGGGCGCCACCTTCACACGTGTAGTAGTATATCGTTATTTTCAATTTTTTTGTTTTTTCTATCCTTCAGAATTCAGCGACACTCCAAATCGATAGATATCACAAAGAAATGCTGCGGTTACTGTAAGGGCACCTTCGAGCTGATTCTCAACAGAAAGAACAAAGATGGCGTAATTGTGTCCACTCCGGCTAGGAAGGGCGGTGCGAATGACTTCGCTTTGTACGTTAAAGAGAATTATGGACAAATGAAAGACGGTGGGCGGTCCCATGGTGAGGTTATGAGGTTGCTTGGAGAACAGTTCTCGGCCAAGAAGAAATTGTGTACATAATAATTAGGTTTTATATACAGAATAGCATATGGTAATACTGGCAACATATACACTACATGAAAAATAAAAAAAAAAGAATTATTAAAATTATGAATAAAAATAACGATTTTTAAAAGCCCTTAATACTGGCAACTTGCATTAACTGTCATTTAAAAAAATAATTTAAAAAATTTCAAATGACATTATAAACTACTCCAGAGACCCTATTTTTGTTACAAAAATATTCAGTTCAATTTAATAGCTTAGTTACTGGCAACATTATGGTGGCTTACCATAAGAATTTAGATATTTATTCTACAGTAACTAATATTCTGCCTGTTCTGTAAAGGACTTAATCTGAAGATATACAGAGTAATAGAACATACAGAGCAACTGTTAGTAGAATAAACAACAAAAAATACCTTTCTGTTGGTCCAATTTGATAAACTATCTCTTGTTATATTTAATAATGTACTAAAAAAAGAAATTGTTACAAGATTAACAATCTGGTTACGTTGTGTGTAAACAGTTATTTATTTTTTCAATAAAGGTGCGATCACGACATATAATTGTATACAATAAACAAATTTGTATAGGTAAGTATACATTGTTTTTATTGTTTTATTTAATTGATTTGAGAATAAGTTCTTTTGAAGACTGATTTGTAATATTTTATGTGACTATTGTACTGGTTACAATTTATTTATATTAACATATATTAAGTTTAATTAATATATTTAAAACAGCTTTTAAACTATTATTTGATTGAAACCATATCAAAAATGTTTGATCTACCCAAACTTAATTCAGACAGAACTGTCGTATTATTTTGATTAATAGAAACAATTGTATTGTTCCTACTGACTTTGTAAACTTATGTAGCCAATAAATTTTAATTATATAAAGATACAATAAGGACATTTCTGAAGCGTCTTATCTCGAAACCTCTCGAATATAAATTTCATTTTTATATAGCAATGAAATCTTTATTGTAAGGACCAATATAAACTAATTTTCTAATAAATTTAAGTCTATGTAGTTTATGATGACCCATAAAAGAGATTTAACAATATCATCAATATAAAATATTAGGTAAAGGTAAATTAAAAGTAATGATACCTCAGAATCGAACATTTGAGAAAAAAGAGCTTTTAAATGATAAAAGGGTTCAATGTATCGCATATGTCAAAAATAAAATTTAACATTTTGTTATTAAATATAAAATGATGTTTTATAGTTAGTGATTAGTGAGTATTTACTCAGGACTAAGTAAGTCATACTCAGTAGAAATGAGTAAATTTTCGATATTTTACTAAACATAGTCGTGAAGTGAAGTGAAATTTCGAGTTGGGTGGTTCAATGAAGAGGTAGCTCAACTGTTCACTGGTGTAGAAGGTACGGGTTCAAATCCGATCTACTTTATTTCTTTTCAATTGCAAAATAATTTTATTGAAACATTCTTATTTTAATAATAATCAATTTCTATTGAGTATTTATTAATTTCTACTAGTATATGTGAAAATTAGACTCCCAAATGTTTTTATATATTTTTACTAGGTTTTGTTTGAATAATTTAGTATAATAATCAAATTTTTATTATAATTTTATTATTACTATAAAATATTAAATTATTAGAATTTACTGTTAACTAAACTAAGTGTTATAAACCGGTTTGTTAAGGTGATTAACAGAATAATTTGATAAACGACTGTATTGTTACTGAGGCGATTGACAAAAAAAATTGAGAAATTATTGTAATTAAATGATTTTTTATATATAAAATTCTACATCAATTTGTCTAGTAATATTTAATTTCTGCACAATGTAACCAATAACGGAACGTTAATTTTGATACGTTACCCTAGTTTTAATATTTCTATAAATATGTACATATTTGTGAATAATATTTGACTTGTTGAAGCGTTGATTTATGCGTTTTATTTGTAAACTATATTCAAGGTCATGATTCAAGATCATTGAAGATCATCCAGACAAGAACTATTGAGATCAGAAGGGAAAAAATGTTAGGGCACTTGATACGACACGACGGACTTATGAACATTATTATAGAAGCTAAGATAGAAGAAAGGAAGCGAAGAGGGAGATCAAGGCATAGTTACATCAGGCAGATCAAGGAAAAACTTGGTGTTGTGTCGTATCAAGAGGTGAAGAGACTCGCTGAAAGTCGTAGTGAGTGGCAAGAGCTTCACCGACAAAAGAGCAGCTCTTAAATAAGATAGATTCCATACATAAAATCTTTGTCCTCAGAAATGGCAATACACGAATGGCACTATGGGCATTATAGTTTGTTCTGTGGTATCATATTAATAGACGAAGGTTGCCTTCCATTAGGTGGGCCGTCAGCTTCTTTGCCATTTCATATTGCATAAAAATATTAATTTCATTCCTTATTTAATTTTAATTATAAGGGACAACTTTTTCATTATTTTTAATATTTTTGAAACCATAATGAAGAATTAAAAAAAAGTGCACTAAACTAGTGCATGGGGACTGTTAGTCCTCGTTAGCAACATTGCTCTCAGGTCAGGTCGACCCCCTTTGGAAACCATTGTGGTTAATTTCTATTGAATTTAAAGCGATGGTATTTGTAGAATGTAAATGTTTATTAATACTCCGTAATGTTTAAGATCTCCGGCCGGCAGTCGAGCGTTGTCGAATTGTGCTGCCACCACTAGAAATATTATTATAGTTAGTCGTAGAAACAGAATGCCAATTACTTTATCCTCAGTCTATGACACTAGTACAAGCGTAGAATAAGAAATTTATTCTTATAGTACCAACGTAGGTAGAGTAAATAAAATATCAAATTTCAATACCTTTTTTTATTTATTTATACATATTACAGTTGTTTTTATTTAATGATAAAGGTACAGTCTTGAAAATATTTAAAAAAAAATTATAATTTACAACAAATGAGCGTTACCACGCCCACACGGATACGTCTCGGTACCACATAAGTTATTTACACTTAATTAAAAAAATAAAATTAAAAAATGGTTATCGATATCTTGTATGACAGCCATACACATAATTATGTAGTATATTTACATAGGAATTTCGTTATGATTACACCATTATAATTAATGTCACTGTTAAAAATCAAAACGATGAATCGATTGTGTATTTATCGTTTATAAATATTTAATAATTTTCGTCTAATTTATACAATTATATTTTTTTTTTAATATTATCTATCTATTTAGTGCCAACATTCAATAACGAGTTGTCATATGCAAATTCGACATTCGCGATATATAAGTCTCCGTTACATTATAAAATAGATTTTTTCCAGTTTTACATTTTAATTAATGGAGTATCGTCGAGATGGTAAAATATGTTTCGGATAATATAGTCTAGTGATAAAATAACATTAGCAAACATGGCAGGATAGGTTTCACGTTGATTTATGTTGACTAGGCAGAAATTAATGACATTGCCATTTAAAAATTTATTACCCTTTAATAATTATATGAGAAATCTATTGTTGGTAACACTTATGACATTCAGATTAGATTGGGGCCTACTCTAAATCCATCTCTAAAAAATAAAAATTAATAGTTTAGTGATATTATTAACGTTACGGATCCAAAACAAGGATTCAAAGATCAAAAAAAAGTTTTGATTAAAATCTATTTTAAATTTAGTTCACAGAGGATCATAATAAGAACGTAATAAGTGTTGCTATAATATAAAATTAAAAAATTGCTTTTAGAGATGGTATAGAGAGTTGCTTTTTAATATCGATCTTACATTATTCTAACAGTCGATGTAGATAAAACATATAAATTATATTTTGAAAATATTGGAGTCAACAGATTCTTAATTATACAGTGCCCACAATAATATAGTATTATGACAAAAATATGATATTTTATCATGATAGTTATAATAGACTTGCAAACGCGAGAATCTTTGCCCGTGAAAGGCAAAATGCTTCCTTGAGTCATATACTTGTGTACGTGTTTATTATAACATTAAATTTTATAAGTTCTACTATAACCAATAAATATATGCCAAGAAATGTCTTCGGCATTAATCTCAAGTACTTTACAATTGCATCAGGTTTTATCATACGCAAATATATACGACTGGTCAACGTTGTTTTGCTTTTACTCCTATATGCCTTGTATACAATGTCAGTTCTTAAGAATCTACATTTATTTATGGTAGTAGGTTCTTTCGAACTGTTGGCATAACGATTGAAACCAGAAACTATTATTTCATTTTGTATCAATAAACCATATTGGACACTGTACGTCAACATTAAATATATTTTCTATATAAAATTTAATAGACATTCACAAGGACTGGACAAGATATCAAAAAAAAATGGGATATAATTATTCACATTATTAACAGTAACATATTGATAAATGTCGGATTGTGTGTAGAGCCTTTAATCTGATATATAAACCTTAAACATTAACTATGGACAGATTTGTTCCAAACAAAATCATTATATCGATATCACATATAGTTAAATTGTTGCTTTATGATCTAATATATGTGGCAATTATAATTTACATAAACACCACGATACTATATCCTATGTTATATAAAATGGCAATATCTAAGGGGGTTGTGTTCATTTCAAATCTGCTTTCAAAATGACATTGTTAATAGTGCTTGTCATTTCGCTATAAGAACAATATGTCATCTATATATACAATATAATTAATATGACATATAAGGTTAATGTACTTCGTTATTTATTTATTTTTTAGTAATTTTACAAATATTCATCCATATGGCGATTTATAATATTAAATAGTACAATAAAGTCGTTCCAATATGATATTTTCTTTGTAATTTTTGGCAACTCCGTTCTGGCAAAATCCTAATACCGTATCTACACTTAGTACAATCAAATATTTTTTTTAACTTGATACTTTGATTCCTTATATTGAAAATAAGCTTTTATTTTATGACAATGTCTTTTTAAAACACTTTATTGATTTAAGTTAATAATTGTATCATGATTAAATATAAGTCATTTCAAAATAAAATGGCAAAATTTAATAATTAAAATATTACTTATTATAATACAATAACCCTATAAACTAAAAAACTGGCTATTTACAGTGTGCTGTTATGTTTTGATATTCTTAAATACCGCTGTGTTACACTTAACTATACATTTACAATATCTTTACATTACTTTTACGCACGATGACGTTGAAAGCAGGAAATTTTTTACGTATTCAAAGGTCTATTAAGAATTGCTCAGGTTCGAGCAATCGCGCCTTTATTTATCAAAAGCTAAGATTTTCTGCCGCATGCGACAGTGTTATGGTAAATCAGGTTTGCGAAGGCTCGTCTTCCAAAGGCCGGAACCTAACGAAACCATTTTGAGCAACTAGCATACTGTTCCCTTCTGATTCGTTTGGATTTATTTCATCCTGAGGTTGAGAGTACGAAGCTTCGTACCCACAGTTCCTTGGTGCAGGCTGTGGAGTACCTCCCAAAGCGCAAGGATAATTCCTCTCATTAGGATCTTCCGTAAATCCATATAAATCAGTCGACTTTGGTCTGTCAGGGAATCCGTTGCCTTTGCCACGTTTCTGACTACCACTAGAATTGACCATCGAAGTCGATGGAGAGTTACGACGCTGTGAATTTCTTATCTGTTGACTTGAACCTTCACCGAAACTTCTGTTAGGGTTCAAGGTTTGAATCCCAGATGCGTGATAAGAGGCATTCTCTGTATTGTAATTGCCATACTCATCAGGCATGTGCGGTTGATGATAATGATGGCCCATTGAAGAGTCATATCCCATGGTCATGCAATTTTGAACTATCTTATTTTTAGGTCTGTGCTTTTTCCGTGGATTACTATTTGTTCTGGACGATACTCGATCGTAAGACATATGTTTAAAGTTGTGCGAACTACGATTGGAACCTCCATTGTAGTTTTGGTTTTTAATGTCACGGATGAAGTCACTGTTGCTTCCGTATTGGATAACATTATATTCATGGTCCATAGGATCGTCACCTTGTAACGATTGAATCGCAGGATCACAATTGGAGTAGTGATCATCTGAAGCAGATTCTATGCCGTTATACCCGGCCATGTTAGGATGATGTTTGATCAAATGATTGGTCACACCTTGACTAGATGTGGCATTACTGGATTCTGTAGTTGAACTACTATGACCAGCATTGGCAATGGAACTATGTCCTGAATAGTTTTCTGTTCCAGAATTATTGTCACAATTCCCTGTTAATGTATTCAGTTGGAATCGCGGATGGTCGACGGGCATGCAACACTGATCAGGCATATTGGGATGATGTCCGGCTGTTTCATAAATTGGTTTGCCAGTTCTTAATGTATAGGTATGAAGGTTTGTATTTGTACCGCATATTGCTGGAAAGTCTGATTCAAACTGATCGTTACTAGAGCCAGCAGTACATGGGAACAGGCCTAATCCAGAAATCTTAGTGCCGTCTGTTTTTTCTTGCTGTAAATGTGCCCCGATACCAACTTTCAAACTAATGACCCAAGAGATAAGAGCTATAATTGTAATTTCTATGAAACGCAACGTTGACTGATATCCCCATTGCAACCAATCTAGCTTGGCCATATTGACTTGGTTTATACCAAATATTCCGAATATTTGGAGTACCGCTATCAGAACAAAGAGTAATGCAGTAGCCAAATTTATCTGTATCGCTTGATACAAATTTTGGTAGCTATTCACATAGGTATGACTCTTTTTCTTAACAACAGATTTGAGCAATTTATATACATAGAGATAGCACAGCCCTAATGTGAGGCATGCCATGATAAATATAATTTGGCAAGTTAGACCTAGTACCCTTTTTTCGACTCCACTCGGAGTTCTATAAACCGTATTACTATTTTCAAAGATATGCAACATCACACAAGACAATACGTGAAGTGTGCCACCTATTATAATCGTCCTTGGACGAAACAAGAAAGAACAGCATGTGTTCTTCGAGTTTATAGCTTGTGATAAAAGGAACAACGTCGTGCTCGCGAAAGCTATGCTTAAGAAAATATCCGGCACATGGAGCAAGATTTCGCTGATAAAAATTGGCAACGAATTATTAATATTATACGGATCGTAGCACATAAAGAAGATCCTCATTAGGCAGACGAACACTAACTGTAAATGTAATATTATGAAGTAATATTGTGCAAACAAATGTGTGAACCTATCATAGAATATGATCTTAAATATAGAATATACAGCTAATAATGTAAATATAGCGGTTGCTAAATAAATATGAACGTTCCATGCGAAAGGCCAGCTGACGCCGGGCCTTTGTACTGGTCCACT
Organism: Galleria mellonella; assembly: GCF_026898425.1. NCBI lineage: Eukaryota > Metazoa > Arthropoda > Insecta > Lepidoptera > Pyralidae > Galleria > Galleria mellonella. Next base: position 5,394,722 of record NW_026442084.1, read on the forward strand.
ATTCTTAGAATCCTGTTTCAGTATCTTTTTATCAGAATTAACATTAGCTAAATTATGATATCTCTCCGTGGACATTTCGGGATCTCGCAATTCGAAACCGATCGTTGTCGCTGGAGTATAAATATCATCCTTTCTACTGTCATTCTTATCTGTCTGTTTGTTTGTTGCGTACTGAAGATTTCTTCTGGTATTGGTTTCACCATTTTGATCTATGATTAGTGGTCTATCTAGATTGTTCATTTCGGGATCTAGTACAGCTAAAACGGATCCTTCTGTGGATGTATCCCTGTTTGTTTCACTAAGCGTTACTCCTGCATCTTTGGTGACGTAAATGTCACTTTTAGATGTTTTTTCTTGATTGTGTTGTGGTTTCGCCGTAACGGTTCGCAAGAGGACGTCAGGTATATCCTCTTTTCGGCCGTTGGAGCCTGATAGTATTCTTGATATGGTAGGTATGTTAAGGGAATTAGGAACGAAATCCGTGAAATTCGCTTGGTCAGTATTCTTCACGTCTCCGTCTAGTTCTTCAGGCTGGAAAAGTAAAAGTACTTTATTAATAATTGCAAAGAAATTAATAGAAGGCAATTCATTAACTTCCTTCCTTTTCCGTAGGAAAGACGGTCACCTTCTTACGTGTTGTAAGAAGCGACTAAGTGAATTTATTGGTCGAGGGATGGGCGGTAGCGTCTCTTTTAAAAAAACATCGCCAAAACCTAACTGCGGTTGCTAATCCAAAACTTTCAACGCAAAACCTTCTAAGGCGGAGACCTTTGTTTAGCAGAAGTCAGTTAACGGCTGATATGTTGATGATGATGACAATGATGAATTCAATAACTAATAATTTCAAGTAAGTCTTTGTTAGATTTAGATTATTAATGACGAGTTAATAATTTTAAGGCTATTATTCCATTAATAACTGATATGAGTTGCGAATTGTATGGGATTTGCCAAAAGTACAATAAAAGGAAATAAATATCTCTAATTATGTAGAAAAGTTACTATATAATTCCGAAGTTACTGAAACTCGCATCATGTTAATTTGGGAAGTAATCCAGAGGGGTAATATTACCAACCTTATGGCTTGGAGTATTGAGTGCTTTTTTCTTCTGCGGCTCGATGCCCGCAGGAGGTATAGGAGGAGCAGGGGGCGGTGCCGGTACTTGAGGCGAGGACGTCTCCTGGAATTGGGAAACGGTGTTTCAAGTAGTGTTGCACGAAGTCACTCGAGTACTGACTCGAACACCTAAGTACTCAGGTACTTGAATACTCAATATACAGAATTCGAATACAAATTTCGAGTACTTACAGTACTCTAGTAGTAGTCGTGTGTTTATTATTAGTTTTTATATTTCTTTTTCATTATTATATTAGTTTTTACTTAATTATTAAAGAAAAAATATTAAATAAAAATTTAATATCCACATTTAAATCAAACTTTAGAAATCAAATCATCACAAGCATTAGAGTCTGATGGAGTACTTGAGTCAGAGTTGCCAAACTCGAGTCAGAATTCGATTATGTTTCAACGATTACCAAAATATTCGGTTACAAAAAAGTCGACTTGGCACACCCCTAATTTCAAGTGCTCCCAGAGATTAGGCTGCCCTACGAGTGCGATTGATTTTCCTGAATATTTTTACATATTACATAACAAATGCAAGAAAACTGAGCTTTGTATCCTATAAAATAAGACATATTTTCCCCTGTACCACTCGAACTAATGATTGTACTTAATGTTTCAAGTACAGTAATAAGTAGATGTACTTATTTATGAGAAATTTGTTCTGGGAATTGAATATTAATATTGCAGCTACAGTTAATTAATTACATCACATTTATTGATAAAGTATCAAGTGTTATTAATATTTAATCGATCTAATCGGTTTAAGTGATCCTTATAAGTTACATCGATATATTTAGACATTGGGCTTTAACAGTATCGTACGCTTTGCTTACAAACTTTTGAAATTTTGTTGTGTCGAATTTTCAGAAATATATGACAGATATCTTAATTTTGTTTTAAATTTAAATCTATTTATATAATATTAAGAAATTGGTCATAATAAGTTATATTTATTTAAAAATAAAATTATTTATTATAGAATTTAATTCCATTGCTAGCAATATACGTTATAAAGATAAGGAGGTCGTCCTTACAGGGGGAACCCCCTGGCAACCATCGTGTTTGTTGAAATTGTCACGATGGGTCAATTGTCCTTTCTCCTCACCTATTATAATCTTTTACTGTTGCCCCGCCACTGTATACCGATAACACAGGCGGGGTTACCATTCCATTATTAGCCATTAAAAAAAGACTTATGTTTTAAACGTAAAAATAATAAAGATAAATATAATTTTATCTTTTTTTTTTTTTTGGTTTGATGAATACTCTTTCTGATTAAAAATTTTGTTATACATATTTTCTTCACTTTGTATATACATTTTAAACATGCGTTTTACAAGTGAAATTAAACATTTTCATTAAACATGAGTTGAAAAATTTACTACGTTTTTTACCGTTTTTGAATTTTTGTTACAAAAAATTTTGATAAATTCTTAATTTTACGTACGGCTAACGATCTCGCTTACGCCTTATATATATAAATAGATATAGGAAAATGTATTAAATATGTTAAATTGTAAATAGTCAGCTTTGGAGCAATACAATTATTTATGTTGTGAGTAAACAAGTATTTTCCTGGAAATCCAGCAAATTACAGAGTTTTATGCGCGTATATTTTAAATAGGTAATTATTAACTTTCAGATATTTCTATTAATTACGTACACGTGTACATTTATAAAATGATGTTAAATAGAAATGTATTTTTTTTTTATATAACACAGGGCGCAAACGAGCATGTGGCCCACGTGATTGTAAGTGACTACCGCCGCCCATGATCACCCACAACACCAAAGGCATTGCAGGTGTGCTGCCAACCTTTTAAAAAGGAATATATGCTCTTTTCTTGAAGGATATGATGTAGTATCATTACAAAGTTACAGTCATAGTAAACAGAGTCGAATCGAAGTCATTAGCATTAAATTAAGGGAATGCTCTAATAGCAAAGTTAAATATATAATTCCTAGCTCTAAAAGCCATGCTACAATAAAATAAAAAAAAAAAAACAAAAACAAAGAAAAAAAAGAAAATTTTATAAAATGATAAAATGTTTGTCTGATAAAATTTTACCAATCGTGCAATAAATACGTGTATGTAGTTTTAGAATTTTTATTATAACACTATGTGTTACTATCGAGAATTGTCCATAACTCAAAATCTTATAAACTGAACGATTACTTGAATAGCAAACGCGCATGCTGTAAGTCGATCTTGTACAGGCTTTCAAATGGCTATATTATTTTAGACGTAATACCTACATTAAAATACACATAATTTCAACAAAAATTTAAAAGTAACTGTTGAGCTTTACGCGAGTTCTTGTTATCAGATAACAAAATTCCGAACCCAGCAGTAGAATCATAAAAGTTTACCATTTAAAAGAGCTTGTAAATAAGTCTATTTTAAAAAAAAAAGAGATTCTACTATATCCTAATATAGGTAACTTTTACTTCTGTATAAAACGTATCCAGTTTGCAGAGGCTATAAGACTTATTGGTGTTTACCTGTCCAGGAGGTCGAATAGGGATCCTCTCATGTCCCGGGCCGAGGGAAGGAGGGGGGATAGGCCGCCTGTTGAGATAATTGTTCCCATCTGTGTTGGTGCCTGAAAAACAATACATTACATTAATAATATAATATTATTATATAATATATTTATAATTTGATTACCTCAATATAAGCATATTACATTGTATTTTACTGTTATGAATTGTGAAGAGTAAATAAATCTATTTATTATTTATTATTAATATTGTGTATTTTCATTTAAGATAATAAAATATTCAATGGTTGAAAAACAAAGAACAACATTTTCATAAAATGATTGCATTCAGTTGAATTGTCTTGCATTGTAATTTAAAAATACGACATCGCGTAATTCGAAATTGTGTGAACATACAGGGTAAAATAACTAACATATTTTTAGGGGGTGTTTTACCTATGAAATTGAGACACATATGTAACGAGAATTTCATAAATTCAACTAATTAAATTAATTAACTATGCGACCGCAGTGCGAGGCGAGACGGTGTGACGCAAAGCGCCGTACGCCCCCTGAAGAAGACGTACGGATGAAGTCGAAACAATTGTCGGAAAGGACAAAAACACGGTGAATTTATTAATTTCCCGTTACATATGTATGTATATGGACATCGGATAAAAAGTGTACATAAGTTAAAAAAATATAACCGAGATTTAAGTGACAAAATATTTAGTGCATCTAACTTGGTCAAGTTCATCTTTCCAGCGGTCGCTGGACGCACCGTGTTCGGTTTCCACCTCATATTTCTTGGGAAGGAATGTTTATTTGAACTGAGAGAACACTTTCTTAAAAGTCATAATTTCGACCCTGTATTTGTTTTCCACTCCGTCATTTAACTTCAACGACAAAATGGTTTTATAAATTAGAAAGACATTTGGTAGGTAGATAAGGAAAGATTACCACGTTATAGGATACTTTTCCATAGCCACGACTTACAGCTTTAAATTTCACGAAAAAAATGAAAAGCGATAATCGTGTTTTGTAAACAAACACTATGAATATCATAGGTTCTGTAGGACACATGTAATTAAACACTTTTTCTCCAAGGTTTTCGTATTTCATCACGCTTGTGTTAGGATTTTTCTGGTGTTAAAAAAGAATCTTATTGGTAGAAATATGAGTAGGCAAACAATGTTAACGCCTTGATATGCACCACTGATACAATCTCCTAATCTCTGAATACCCACTTGTTCTTAATCTAATCTAGACAAATGGACATTTGACTCAACAAATTCTTGAAACCACTCCTTTATTCAATCATTAACATTGTTTATTTCTGTAGAATCAGTGTTTTCGTAACTATGGCGTTATTGTAGATTTAATTGTAATTTACCTGGATAGGTTATGGCCTTTTATATATATCTACCTTGATACAGCAATCAATTTATACCATGTTTGGTCTGAAGAGTTATAATTAATAATAATTTCCAATAAATATTACATACATAAGAAGCACAATACCTTTAAATGGGGGGAAAGGGATTGTTAGCAATGGAGTTTGACAGCCCCATTGCTAGCAATATGCCTTATTAGGTCGACATCCACGTGGTTCCCCCTGGAAACCATCGTGAACAATTCTTGTTGAATTCGTCACGATGGGCCAACTGACCTACTTCATCCTCACCTATCAAAGGTTGCCTGGAAGAAATCGCTCTTAGCGATAAGGCCGCCCATTGTTTTCTCATTGTGATTATTTCTTGTAATTATTTATATTTATAATAAGTTTACTATTGTAATCTTTTGGAGGAAACAATAAAGAGTATCTATCTATCTATCTATCCCATAGTACTGCTCATGTCTATAGGCGCCGGTTACCACTTTCTATCAGACGGGCCGTCAGTTTGTTTGCCATTCTAAGTTGCATAAAAAAACGTAGTCTATATCTGACTATGAAAATTAACATCTTTCAGTCTCCCTTTGGAATTTTTATTGTGTAAATAATAATCTGTAAGGTACAACTGGCATAGAATTAATCAAGCTACGATTTTGTTTTACAACACAGGGGGTAAACGAGCATGCGGCTCACCTGATGGTAAGTGACTACCGCCGCTCATGATCACCCACAACACCTACGATAATTGCTTACCACACTACCATATGTGGGCCCTTAACTTACTATACAAAGTATAAGAAGGTGTTTATTTCATCATTACCTCTAAGTGTAGGCTTGTCTGCGAACGGGTTTCTGTACTCCGGGGGCAGGGGTGGTGTGAAGAATGCGCGGCCGGGTGGCGCGTACGATGGGACCGCTCCACCCACGCCCGCCAGCAACGCCGCGCCATGGTGCTGTGGTGGCCTGCCGACAAACAAATACACATCAGCACAACCAAGTTCATCAATAATCAATTTGTAATTGAACCAAAATTACGACGAATAGTGCTATGTTTCTTGTTTTTTTTTTTTTTAAATGGGTGATGATGGAGTGGTAACCCCGCCTGCGCTAACGGTATACATTGGCGAGGCACCAGTGAGGGATGATAGGTAAGGATGAAAAGACAGGTCAGTTAGCCCATCGTGATGAATAATTAATACGATTGAAATTCAGCACAATGGTTTCCAGGGGGCACCACGTGGAGGTCGACCTGGTTGGGTATATTGCTAGCAATGAGGCCCTTTGTCTCCATTATTAACAATCCCTCCCCCTCATGATTCTTATGTTACATATAGTACTGGCCATCTTAGGTTGAAATACACACATACACACACTCAATATTGTTTCATACAAAAGCAGATAGTAAAGCGAGAGAGAAGATTGTCAGATAAAACTCCGCAACTAGCAGAATTTTTGTACAAATCATCAATCACTTCATCTATTATTCTATTGTCGACATATGTCGATCTATGCATTCTATTGTCGACAGTAAGCAGAACTAACCGGAATTCGCGTTCTAACTCATATTATATTACATCGGGAAGTCTTCATGTACAAACTCTTGATACTAGAGGGCGCCATCTATACACGAGTACTATGAATTGAGAGGTCGAACCAACTATTTTCTAAGTAATTCTAAGAACACAATTTACTATTAGTACCCACGGTAGATATTTCATAGAGTTTAAAGTGTACCTGGCAACTCAGGTGGGACCTGAATTCTACTTAATGTTCGAGAGAGAATAAAGTTTTATTAAGTAGATACATATAGAAAATTATCTAAAATGTATAGATACTGACTAGCTGTATCTCACGGCATTGCCTGCGTGTATCAGTATATACAGTATCCTCTGTGTTGAGTTACCAAATAGCATACCAGTATACCAAATTTCAAGTAGAAATACATACGGGCAAAGTACGGGCGAGAAATAACGTTGTGTGGTCCCGGAATTGAATAGACCAAGCCAAGCGTGGCAACTACTGACAAAACTCCCCTTATGGGGAAGGCTTATCAGCGGTGAACAGTTAAATAGATACGGGCAAAGTCGCGAGAAAGAGTTAGTAACCGTATAAAATATTTTGCGACAAACAAGCTATTGAACGCGTTTCATTCCAGTATATCGTCCTGTCCCAATACATCCAGTACACACGTCCGCCATTGCTGTTCAATGGGGCATAATATTTCAATAAAACGACGCTCAACAGATTTGCATTCTATTGTCGACAGTAAGCAGAACTAACCGGAATTCGCGTTCTAACTCATATTATATTAATGCAATCATATCTGTGGAGTTGGCTTTTGTTGTTTATTCGGGGAAATGTCTGCATAAACATGATAATGTTTATAATGTCAGTTTAAATTTCAAATTCTTGGAATATGATTGCACAATAATTCTTATCTACGAGTAGTACTAACGTAAAAACTTAAAATAAATTGACATTCCTTTTTTGTAGCTTTGGTATATGTATATATTTTTTTTTATACAACTTAGAATGGCAAACAAGCTGACGGCCCACCTGATGAAAAGTGGTAACCGTCGCCTATAGACGTGAGCAGTACCATGGACATAACAGAGTATACTGTTTCGCCCATGATACCCCCCATGCGTTGCCATTCCTGAGGACTCAGGTGTTATTCCTCTGTACCCTGTAAATTCACGCCATATCCCACCCTTCAAACCGAAACACAGCCTTGCAAACACAACTGTTTCACGGTAGAAACACAAATGGGTTAGAGGTACCCAAGGAATCGACTTTTGTACAAAGTCTCCCTCTGGTGATCCTATTTTAATGCTTTAAGTTTGTTATATGTATATCTTAAATTAAAAAGAGTGTCTTCATACAAATGCTTCGAGAAAAACGTGTCAACTTTTTCATACAATTTAGCGCGATAAATAATTATGAGTAAATCCTTTGTAACTTCTATATTTATTTTGGTTTATAATTTTCGGCATCTTTTTAAAAACTCATTTATTATTATAAATAATTAAATATAGATAGGTCAAGGTACGTTATGTGCGTAAGTATATAGAACAATAATAAAAGAAAACGAGTCAGCTAATTTGACAATTAACTGACAAAAGTTGACCCGTTTTTGAGACTCGATGCTCTATCTATACAATTTAATGTATATTAAAACAAACTTATAACACCCCTCTTTTTATATCGGGGATTAAAAATTAGAGAATTACTATTAAAACCGGGCTAATATGGGGTCATTGACATTAATAATGGCAAACTCAACGCACATTGAGATTTGGTGGGACAAATTCAAAATCGAGATTTTATCGCGTCGCGTTTTTTTTTTATTCTAATGTCGTCAACCTTACAATACGACTAGTTTAAGTAGACCCTTCGTCCCGTACATCAGATATGGTTTAGAGATGTCCAGCGAACTATCGACGTTCTAGTATGGAAATGACAAGGATTGGCATTATGCCCATTTGTTTTGTTATTCAGTCCGATTTATACTCAAACCGCATTTTAATGATTTCTGTGAATTGTAAAAAATATGGTATTTTTATCTAATCATCATCATCATATCAGCCATTAACTGTCCACTGATGAACATAGGCTTCTCCCGTAGACTGCCATAATGAACGGTCCTGAGCCACCTGCATCCACTGACTCACTACAATGTACTTAAGATCGTCACTCCTTTTAGTGAGAGGTCGTCTTACACTGCGGTTGCCCAAACGAGGTCGCCACAATTTTTTTCTAATACAAGAAAAACTACACTCTATTGATAAAAATATATAATTGTTAACTTCAAGTTAATATATTTGGCGAAATCAAATGATCTGTAGTGCGCGGTAAAAAAATAAATTCATTGATTACAATTGTTTATAATACTCTTATTTTACTAGCTGTATCCAGCGGCTTTGTCCGCGTGAATTAGTACAAACATTATCTTATGTCATAAGCTATGATATAAACTACCCGTGTACCGAATTCTATACAAATCCGTTTAGTAGTTTTTGCGTGAAAGAGTAACAAACATCAGTCCATCGTCATAAACTTTCGCATTTATAATTTTAATAGGATTTTTATCTGGAGTCTGATTAATAAAACAAATAATTAATGAAATCGGTTCGGTTTATTATTCGGTGTATTATTTATTATTTACATTGTGATATTTTTCCACCTTAAAACGATAGTTTCAAGCATATATGAAATAACACTACCAGCCGACAGATGGCGGTAGCTGGCACATTAAAAATAAATTGAAAAACGTATAAATACAAATCTTACAAAAATTAATTATTTGAAATATTTTATAAAATGTATACATACTTGAAAGTATAAGAATTTTAAGAAAAAAAGTAACGCTCGAGTTTTGTTACTACTGTACGGAAGATGGCGCTACTATGAATATTCCTTGACGCAATGCGTATAAAACTTAACGTTACTTTTATTCTGATTATATAATTCACATTTTTATATTAAGTACATATTAAAATATTAAGTTCGCTTTGGATTGGATCACTTTTATACGGAAAAAGTACCAGTTAAATCAATATGTACAGTATAAATTTTTCTGAAATGTTTTAAATTTTGACATTATTTCCTACTAGTTTCTACCAGAGGGAGACTTTGTACAAAAGTCGATTGCTTGGGTACCTCTGTCCCATTCGTGTTTCTACCGTGAAGCAGTTGTGTTTGCATGGCTGTGTTTCGGTTTGAAGGGTGGGATATGGCGAGAATTTACAGGGTACAGAGGAATAACACCTGGATCCTCAGGAATGGCAACGCATGAGATGTATCATGAGCGAAACAGTACACTCTGTAATGTCCATGGTACTGCTCATGTCTATAGGCGACGGTTACCACTTTCCATCAGGTGGGCCGTCAGCTTGTTTGGCATTCTAAGTTGTATAAAAAAAATAGTTCTTTGGCCACTATTTTTACGCGTGGATTTCAGAAGCAGAAAAATCAATTACATAAACTACATTTGAATGGCGTATCAAAATAACATACCAGTTTTAACGTAAGGCCTCTAGGAACACAACTATGAAAATCGCATTCAATTTGGTGCTGGAGTTTTGTGAGATGCGGGAACAAACATGTAATACAGACATACATATAGACAACAAAATTTCTTAAAATTATTGTTTGACTCCTATTACTACTAGACCTTATGTATTTCTTTTTTAAATATTTTCCATTAAATATAATATAATAATAAAATGATAACGCCAGCTACATTTCTATTATATTAGAAGATTGCTTATTATATTTACTGAAATTAACAAACAGTATTAGGAACTACCTATAGTTAGTTACATAGATATTTTTCTAAATACAGCAAATTATTATTTATTTTTTGTTTATTTATTTATTGGTATATCGACAATGTTACATATATATATATATATATATATATATATATATATATATATATATATATATATATATATATATACACATCATTGGATATATAATATTCATGTGGAATGTCTTACAGCTGTTTGTTTATTTGTAGCAATTTATTGTACAGTAAAGTCTTAGATTATAGGATATATAGGATTATAGTTCTTAAGAAAAAAAAAATTAATTGAATAAATTAAAAAAAAAATACTACCACAGATAACTATTAAAATAATTATAATAACCTGGACAAATAAAAATAATATGTATATAAATGCATATATTATTGTAGTATTTGAGGGTATCAAGTTACACTATTGAAGGTAACTAAGAAACAAAATGTCATTTAGTCTGTAACCGACCAGTAAACAAGTAACAGTAATCTTGCATTTTTATTTCGATATCTCTGGAAAAACATTACATATTGGCGACGAGGATGGGATATGGTATAAAGTTCATTAAATTCTCATTTATATATAATATAACCAATCAATGGTAATTTAATGAAATTTAATTTAAAAATAACATGCATTTAGACGTCGAAATAAACCTATCAACCGTAAACAATACAAATGGCGGATTATTTATTATTTTCGCGGGAATAATTTCTATTGGCGTTGAATTGTGTCAATAAATAAAACTTTTATACAGCTGGCGAACAATGAATGCTTAGATAAATGATTCCGCCACTCGCCTGACGGAAGAGTGAATACTTGGGGAAGTGTACGCGGCAAACGTGTGGCGCAAGGCAAGAGAGATGGAGAGGTGTTTACGCGGGGCTTTAATTTTTGAACATGTGGATTACGAGTATAACTCCATAAAAAAAGGCGACTTCAAGCGTGACATCGACTAGTAATTCTTAATTTAAAACAAATAAAACACTCAGATACACTAGATGTTTAGTAGACGGTTTTAAAAGGTTTGAAATTAGAAAATGAAATTGTGTGTCTAAAGGATTTTAATGCGCAAAGAAAAATGCAGGATCGATTCAACAGTAAACTATTCCGTTAGTTTGTTTTCGTGTAAATAAAAAAAAAAATAGTAACTGTAAAAATAATTATTAAAATCAGTTCAGAATTTACAAACATATCGTTTAACGTAAAAAAAAGACGTATAAAAATCCTTTTTCTAGAAGTCGTTCAGAAACACCATCTGTTTCAGGGATACAGTGCTTTTGTGTTTGCATTACTAAAACAATTTAAAATTATTATTTTATTTAGTGATGTCACCATGTCGATTTCGAATTAGTAAAGTTGAACGAAATGAAAATTATTAAGAATAAATGGAGGCTTGACCGAAAAACCGAACCGGCTAAATTATTTTTACAAGACAACATTAGAAGTAGTCCAAAGTTTTCGAAATAAAATTGGTAATAATTAAATAAATTGCGGCATCCTACAAATTGAATTACCATTTAAATATATATGATATAAATTTTATAATGACATAATAACATACATATAAAATAGGAATAAGCAATTACTATATTATATAAAAGCATTAATTCCGATGTTGCTCAAGCAGCGTGATTGAGTAACAAACATTTGAACATCTTTATAAACTTTCACATTTATAATATTCTAAGTATGATATACAAAATTTATGAAAAAAAAAATTAAAGTATTTCTATCAATTGTCTGGTACCCATAATATAGCTCTGCTTAGTTTAGGGTATTATATCATATATTTATTTAAACTTAAATGCACAATTATACACAAAGTAAGTGTACATATGGTGGACTTAGGGTGAGTCAAACTTAAAATTAAGTAGACGGTGCGTTTAGTACTAAGTACCAATAATGTTGCTAATACTTATACATACGGGAGAAAGGGATTGCTAATACTAGGTCCATTGCATAATACATCTTATCAGGACCTCCACGCAGTTCCCCTGGAAACCATCGTGGTTAATTCTAGTGGAATTCGTCACGGTGGGCTAACTGACCTGCTTTCATTGTCACCTATCATACCTCACTGATGCCCCGCCAGTATCTACCGATAGAACAGGCAAACCATTTCATTATCACTCATTTAAAAAAAAAGCCTATACATGCATAAATAATATATAAAGTTTGAGAACACCGTGACACGAGAACTTTATATATCTTATATATAAAGTTTTCGTGTCACGGTGTTTGTTACCAAACTCCTCCGAAACGGCTTTACCGATATTTATGAAATTTTGTGTGCATATTGGGTAGGTCTGAGAATCGGCCAACATCTATTTTTCCGACCCGTCAATGATAAGGATGACCCACCCCAAAATATTTTTTTTTATTTTTTTGACAATTTTTTTTTATTTTTATTTTATTATAATTTAACATTGAAAAATACATACAAGTTTAAATTTTCATCGTTTTACGATCAACCCCTGTATTTTAATTGCTATTTTTATATTTCGCAATAAGTGGTAAAACAACGTTTACGGGGTCAGCTAGTATATATATACACATAACTATAACTGCAATAAAATAAATCAGAACAACAGATAAAAGAAAATAAGGCAGAAAAATATTATCTTTGATTTGGGACTAGCTGTCGATGCGCAAGGGTATTTATTATCATTTTGTATGGTTACTCACATTTATGTACTATTCATGTTCTTCCTCATTAACTAAACATATTGGTATATTAAATCAAACAATTATGAATAAATATTTCAAATAACAGTGTGTTAAATATGTGTTATTTAATTTTAAACATATGTGTTAATCTAACAAGGAACTGAACTATGATGGACCAAAGGGGGGATTTACCAGAGGGAGACTTTGTACAAAAGTCGATTGCTTGGGTACCTCTGTTCCATTCATGTTTCAACCCTGAAGCAGTTGTGTTTACATGGCTGTGTTTCGGTTTGAAGGGTGGGACATGGCGTGAATTTACTGGGTACAGAGGAATAACACCTGAGTCCTCAGGAATGGCAACGCATCAGGGGTATCATGGGCGAAATAGTATACTCTGTTATGTCCATGGTACTGCTCATGTCTATAGGCGACGGTTACCGCTTTCCATCAGGCGGGCCGTCAGCTTGTTTGCCATTCTAAGTTGCATAAAAAAATACATGAAAATTTTTTTTGTTTAAAAAATAAATAAATATGTTGATTTCATTTCACTTTTCACAACACTATGTTAGTATAATGATGAGTAATATAATATTTCGTAAACCAAAACTTATTGACGTTATCAACACATGTATATAATCATTATGTTAAACGATCATCAAGACACGATTTTAAGATAAAAAATTACACTTATTTCGACAACTTATACCACAGTTTTCGCAAATGTGTGGTAATCATGTTAGTTTCACGTCGCATGACCTCGTTTGTACTTGTATCTTTATTTTCATTAAATCATTAACTATTTTTTGTTTATTTTTTACTTTTTAAAACCATGGCCTACTGATTTACTTTTTCAAACAGTAGTGCTCATTATTAACAATATGGATATATTTAAATTTTATTCGATTTTTAAACGGTACCCCCTAAAAACTACCATGGTTAATTCATAGCATTTTATCACCATAAGATAACACATTTAACTTCATTCTCATCGTTTCATTTTCTACATTTTACACTATTGGCATAGGTGGATGTATATTCCATTTCATATTGATCTATAATATGTAGTTTAGTAGTTATGAGGGAATAGATGAACATACATACATCCGGTCAAAATTAAACACTCCTTCGCTTCGCCGTAGTCGAATAAAAATAGTATTGTTTCAGACCTTGTCAAAATTCTATTGTGATGAATTTAGATTCATCGTAATGGTTGACCAATACGAAATTAACACCAGAGGGAGACTTTGTACAAAAGTCGATTGCTTGGGTACCTCTGTTCCATTCATGTTCTCTCGAGATGTGACTCGAGTCCCGCGCGCCTCTTTTCACTTGTACCACACCATGCATTCTGGATTTATATCAACATTTTGACAGGGTCGAATTAATGTTTCAATCATCCTTAGATCGGTTGAAACCTCTCTCTGAAACCGAACAATCTGCGTACCATTGTCTGTACATTTATTTTAGCTTGTTTTATTATGCGTAGTATTTTGTATGCAAAACCGACCTACTTTTGATTTCCACAGACTAAAAACTCAACTTTCCGACACGTTACAGTGTTATAGACCTGGATCATAAACATCTAGATAGATCATCATCATCATTTTTGTCTATGATCATCTAAAGATATACATAGACAAAAATGGCCAACATTTATTTGGCGCGCTTTATAAGAAATATAAAACTATATTAATTTTAAAACCACACATGTGGCAACGTTTGAAGTGTATTACAAAATAGTTGCAATAACATTCGAATTTTGAATTTCAACAATTCTATTTATTCTCTTTAATAAATGAACAGCTAAACAACAATTTCGTATTAAATGTTGAAAACTATCCTTGTCTATATTAGGTACATTTAATAGGATGTTTTTTAAAAAAAATAGGTTTTTCACAAGTCGATTTCTTTTATTCGTATACTTTTAAAAGTAAGCTGTAATTCAGGCCACGTGTGCCATGCCCAGTTTCTTAAAAAAAATGTTTTTACATAATACATACCTAAGCAGAAAATCCAATTTATTCTATAAGTTTATTTACCTATGAGTTTTTACTCAAATATATGTTTACTTAACTAATATACTTTGCGCTCTCAAAGGTGAAACATGAAAGAAATTTCAATACGAATATATTGGGGCAGATTTCAATATTGTACGTTAGTTTTTTATTACAATTCGGGTATTTTACGTTGCTAACTTATATATTGCTAAATAAATAATGTTGCTAAATTGTATAGAAGTTTAAATGTATTACCAAAGGGAGACTGTGCAAAAGTGGTAACCGTCACCAACAGACATAAGCATTATCATGGACATAACGAGAGTATACTGTTTCGCTCATGATACTCCCCATGTGTTGCCATTGCTGAGGATTAAAGTGTTATTCCTCTATACTCTATAAATTAACTGCCATATCCCACCCTTTAAACCAAATAACAGCTATGCAAACACAACTGTTTCACGGTTGAAACACGAACGGGTCGTAGGTAGCCAAGCAAATTACTATTGTGCGAAGCATCCCTCTGGTAATAATACAGAATTGGAAATATGTTTGACCGATCACATCTTTTGTATATATATTTATCACATAGTTATATAAGACAGTTAGATACTGGGAGTATATAAAATATTATTTAAACTGTATACCAAAGCCCTTTCTCTCCAGGGAGTGTTATAAGAGGAGATTAAGGAAATTTAATAGTCGAGGGATAGGCAGCAGCATCCCTTTTAAAGCGTCACTGAAGCCTAAGTGCAGTTGCCATCCCGCCTATCAAGTGTGGCAACTACTGGCAAAACTCCTCTTATGGGGGGGAGGTCTATATTCAATTAACGGCCAATATGATGATGATGATACTAAATATCTAAACAACTAAATTATTCAGACATTACAGGATTAAAAATAACTATATTGACGAATTCAACAAGAATAAACTACGACAATTGTCAGGAGAAACCACGAGAATTCGTTCTAATAGGGTACATTGTCGGCGATGGAGTTTTTAAATCCCATTACTAACAATCCCCTGCCCCTCCTGGGATAAACATTTGAACGCTTTAGACATAAATGTATTAGATTAAAACTGAGAAAGAGAGGGACGGAAGAAAATATTCCCTTTTTTTGAAGTCGGCCAAACTCGGCAGAACTAATTGCTTAACCTAAGTGGAAGTTAGGAAACAGATTATCACGACTCCACCAGTCGTGTTGCAGACAGTGGCAAGTTATTTGCATAATAACAGTAACTGTAGACGTTTCAACTTGTAAATATCTCGCAAGAACCATCACTTGTTTGAGAGTCACGTATTTTATTAAAACTTGAGAAATTAACGAAAGGGAAACCGCGGATTTGGATGATAACATCGCATTATTTAAACGTTGAACCAATCCACAAAATCATAACTACCCGCAAAAGTTTAATCTATACAAGAAATCAGATAGGCTATAAAAGAAATCAAAATCGTTTATAAGGGGTGTCCCGTAAATCATGGATCAAATAGATTCTGGCTATAGAAGGATCACACCCTATCAACTGTAGTTTGGCTAATTGGCTTTCATCTTAATCTATCATTTCTCACTGGTACCCAGACAGTGTACGAGGTCTGTCCGGAAAGTTCGTATAAAAGTGTTCTGGAATGCGAGAAAGAGGAGTGGGGAGGCCAGGTAAGCGCAGGACCCCTTCCTTATGTCCCTAACAATGCTTCAGTTCTGGTCTGACCGCCGTGCGGTGCGAACTGGCTTGTCACGCCATCTGTGAAGTTACCTCTTAACGAAACCCCGTCGGCATGGAGCCCGCTTCCGTTGAAGAGCAGCGCGTCGTAATCAAGTTTCTCTCGAAACTCGGCAAGAATGGCCGTGAAATTTTTGCCGATCTCAGAACAGTTTATGGGGATGATGCTGTGAAGGAACCAACCGTCCACAAGTGGCTAAAAAGATTCAGAGAGGGCCGAGAAAGCGTTCAAGATGACCCACGTTCAGGACGTCCTTCCACTTCACATTCCGACGAATTCGTCCCTCCAGGCCAGACAGTTGATGGAAAATTCTACGTCGATGTGCTCAGACGCCTCAAAGCTCGTGTGGCACGAGTTCGTCCAGAATTGGCGCGAGAGGGGCGTTGGATTCTTCACCACGACAATGCCCCTGCCCACACCTCTCTTGTTGTCCGTGAGTTTTTGAGTAAAAATTCCATTACGGTGACCGAACACCCCCCTATTCGCCGGATTTGGCCCCGTGTGACTTCTTCTTGTTCCCAAAAACCAAATTGGTACTTCGGGGGCGGCATTTGGGGGACATAAATGAGATAAAAAAAGCTACGACGGGGCAGCTGAGAAACCTACAACCAGAGGACTTTCAAGGAGCCTTCTCACAGTGGAAACGGCGTTGGCACAAGTGCATTATGTCACAGGGGGAGTACTTTGAAGGGGATAAAATTGATTTACCTGAATAATTGTAAAATAAAATTTTTAAAAAACTTTTATACGTACTTTCCGGACAAACCTCGTATACAGATAGCGCAGGCAGGGTCACCAGTCCATTTTCACCCATTAAAAAAATCCGATATGCACAGCCATGGAAAAACAATCATTTTGCAGTAAAACACGAGCGGGACAGCAGTGCAGCGAGCAGATTTTTTACAAACTCTTCGTCTCGTAAATTACCAAAATGGCTACTTCAGACCCACGAGTCACTGCTCAATTTAGTTTTATTCTATATAAAGGACAATAGAACTTTCCCCACTCACAAAGGCGCGAATCACGTAATGAACAAGAATTCTGTATGCCATTTAAAGTTGCCGATTGAAACTTCGGGACCGGGTGATTGATCGAACGGCGAGCGAGATTCTCGGGATTTCTTCGCTATCCCATTCTTCAATTCGTATTGTTTGTTACAATCGATTCTGTAGCTATTGGGGGGTGTTCTTGAAATAATGAGCTCGGTGTTTTGTTGGCAAGAACTATTATTTCTGTAGTATCTCGGAAAGTTCGAACTTTAATCTTTAAATGAATGAAAACCTTATTGTTTCCATCAAAGAATGATACAGATTATAAAGATTAACAATTTGTACACGAAACAGAATGAATACTTAATGACATCAATTTTACTTAAAAGCAAGATAAATAAGTAATAATGATCATCATGAACATCACAGACACTATGATACCATAGTACGTCTTATGTGTTGCCAATAATGAGAACAAACGATAAGCTCCCGTACCCTGTAATTTTACTGCCATATCTCACTCATTTAACCGAAATATAACCATGCAACTTTTAATGGATGAAAATAGAATGGTAATTCCGTTGACGGGGCACCGGTGAGAGATGATGATAGGTGAGGATGAAAGCAAGTCATCAGCATGGTCCTTCGTGACGAATTCAAGAAGATCTAATCACAATGCTTTCGAAGGAGAACCGCGTAGATGTTTGATAGAGTATATTGCTAACAATGGCACAAAACGATCCCTTTCACTCCAGCTATGTAATTGGATACAATCTCTTAAACAAGAGGCCATAACCAATGACCTATATTATTATTGTCATTGTTCTGATTGGATTTTTGGAGACATTCGTTGATAATTCACAGCAGTAATAGAAATGGTAACTGTCAAACCGTTGTTTGATAATTTTGCAAACGTTAAAATAAGCCCAACAATAGGGAGAGTGACCTCAAACTACACTTACCGCCTTCTACTTGAACTCAGAATATTTTAAAGATGTAATTTATAATGCGCCGATTACTGCAAATTTTGAAATATATCCAATGCTTAAAAATCTAAACCAACAACTAAAGGTGGATTTAAAATGTAAGAAAAAAGGGTACAGAATAAGATCACTCAGATGAAATAAAACATTTTGTAGAAGTATCTAAATAAAATCGATATTTAAGTTTTGGACCTTTCCAGTTTACGATAACAATTTGGGAATTTAAAGATATCTCATTTGGGAAGGAAAGTAGATTCGCCGGGATGATTTCGGGATAACGAGTTTATAAAGTGAAAATGATTGTTATTCTAGATGATTAGGCGGGTTTTTGAGTTTCCATTAGCTTTAATAAACCTGAGGGTTGATGGGTAAATAGATTCGACGATTAATGTGTCTTAACCGTCTTTCAAAAAAAAGAAAAAGTTTATGCTCACTTTTATACTTTATCCGAGCAATAAGTACCATATATTATCATTTTCGTATATAATATAGTATATCTTATATATGTGTAAATATATTTGTTAGGCCCCCCTTGGGATTGGGGAAAGGGATTGTTAGTAAGAGAGACTGAGAATCCCATTGCTAGCAAAATACGCAACAAAGGTCGACCTCCTCGCGGTTCTCCCTGGAAACTATCATGGTTAATTCCTGATGAATTCATCATGATAGGCTAACTGGCCTGTTTTCATTCTCATCTATCACCCTTCACTGGTGCTCCGCCAGCGTATCCCGTTAGCGCATGCGGAGTTACCATACCATTTTCACCCATCAATAAAAAGTATATTTGTTATTTATATACATTTATTCGTTTATGTATGTTAATCTTAGTATGTATGTGTATCAATAATTACCAGTACCGCATTCAAGTATTCCGACACTTACCTAAAGATGACTGGAAGTAATTGCTTTTAACATCAAGTCCATCATGTATACATACATGTACTAATAAATAAATAAATAAATAGTACACAACTTACATAAGGTATTCATCGGTTCATTATTTCAGGTACTGAATTCTAGTGTCAACCCCATGAAACTATAGGATCCTATTACATGAGGACAAAAAGTTCACAAACATTCTCAAATATTAGTTTTATAAGTTAAAATAATGAATTTTACATCTATTAAATATTCGAAGAAAAGTCGTCAAAATCGACTAATATGTACCATAAAGTACCACAGAGTAAAACCAAATACATTACAGAGTAATGTGAGCACTAAATATTCAATGAAATTCTATAAAATGTATGAAAAATTTATCACAACAAACATTTAGATATCAAGCACAGAATATGTTAGTCACATTAAAACCTTAACCGATAGGTATTCGAAATTTCGAAGAAAAATCGTCTACATTAAAAATGTATTAGACAACACAGAGTACCTAAAGTAAATACAGTTTACCAGCATTCGCATTACAAATGTAAAAATTCTAATATATTCTTTTATCATAAACTTACATGTTAATCATCTTTATATTCGATATTTTTATTCGATTTAAATATTCGAAGAAAAATCGTCAACATCGATCAGATACGTACCATAAATATTACCTAAATGCAGTTTCCCAACATTCGAATTACAAACTTAAAATTCGAATATGTTATTTTTGTCTTAATCTCGAGTTGTACTCAAGCGTGGCCTGAGTCATCTTTAAAACGATTAAGTATTCGAAGAAAAATCGTCAACATCGATTAAATACGCATCATAAAGTACCTTCTGCAGAGTAAATTCACTGAATATTAAAAAAATAATGGATTTTCCGCGAATTGTATGAGAAAATATTACAATTGTGATTGGCGTGTTCCTGACTCATGAAGTTAATTGTAAAGAATCTACATCTATAAATATATATATTGCACTCGCATTTTTAAATCGATATCGGCAATCACTACTACTTATATGAAGGTGATGCCCTCTGGTGTCAACAATAGTTTCTAGTTACCTTAATAATAAACGAAAACCTCTAATTTGGTTTACCAGAGAATGGTTTCATGTTACCTTCCATTCCCGTGGGTGTCGTAAGAGGCGAGTAAGGGAGATGGACAGCAGCGTCCCTCTTAAAACATCACTAATCTCTCGTGGCAACAGCCAGCAAAATCGCCCCAAGGGGGACGCTTATGTTCAACAGTGGACAAGGCTAATATGGTAATGATGATGATGAAAATAAGATATTGTACATAAGTTCTCTGTCCACACGAACACACTTGTCTCATTGCTTTTCAGCCGGGAAGTAGTTAAAGCATGGTTGTATTTCGACTTGAATGGAGAGATATAATAGGAAATTGTTAAGTATGGAGGCTATTGTGTGATATCTACTTGTACAACTATAAGTTATCGTATTTAGAAAAGAATACATTTCCGTTTAAATTTTTTTTTTTAATATTATATCCAATGTTCTCTTTACAATTCTGGGTTGCAAGTAGATATGGTAATATCCGATATATATATATATATATATATATATATATATATATATATATATATATATATATATATATATATATATATATATATATGAGTTCTTCTGGACATTGATGAGCACTCATTGCGATAACACCCATACCAGTCGGATATCTATATTCACTACGAGCGGATTCTTCTCTTCGATATTATATATTGGATAACCGTTAGTTAATATATCGGTTATAGAGCCAATATACGTATAGATATTGTGACAATATATAGATATTGTTATATATATTACCCTTAATTACAAGCTGAAATACAACCCTACGTTGCGGCCAAGTAAGAGCAGGCAACCCGGATGCATTACATTCACACTCATGTTTCATTTAAACAAAGTGTTTAAAAAAAAACTACCTACAGAAATCAGCACTGGGATCTTAAACTATAGCCTGTGTACTCACCTGGGCTTGTGATAGGTCGGATTGCTGTTCGTCTTGAGAATGTCGGCATTAGGCACCGATGTGGGGAGTGCGTGCTCCTTCTCCAGCTCGCTCTCATAGCTCTCTAGCGGCACGTGTTTGCCGGGAAGCGGATCGGCTGTAACAAAAGAAAAAAGAAAAAAATGAGAAATTATGAAGACCGGCTCTTTTCTTTATAATATTGAAAACTTATAGTCGATAAAAAAAAAATCGAAAAGTTAAAGAAAGAAACATTTTATTTCTTCTTCATGTCGTTAAATTTCGTTCTCTAAAAAAGGTGTATTAAGGTTTCCTTAGGGTCGGCAACGCGCACGTGACACCCCTAGTGTTGTAGACGTCTATAGGCTACAGTGACCGTTTACCATCAGACGAGCTGTATGGCATCTTCATGGTATAAAAAAAAATCCAACCCCGATGAAATTCAAGTGTACGATATAAAACAACGATTTTTTCTTTTATTATATATATTATACGGGGATAACGGAACAATTTTATCTAGTTGCCTGCCCGTCTTCGCCTGGGTGGAGAGTTGGAGACCTCTACATCTTCTGTCTTACTCACTCACTTTTTATACGGAGATTTTTTTAACCCAATCTTTTCACTTTTTCATACTATTTTTAAAACATATTTTTTCCAGTTTGTAACCTTATCCTGACAAATGACAAACACAACAAAAAAAATTAACCAAATAGGTGCAGTCCTTCTGAAGTGATTTGCTTACTTTATTATTATTATTCGCTTATTCGACAATTGTTTTTCATTTATACAAATTCCGTTAACAATAATTTAACAATAATTAAGTAAAGCTAACACAAAAATGCGTCATCGAAAATTTCTCTATGGTTCCCTCATTTCCCGCCAAAACTGACTAATTGACGTTTCTAAACGTGTAATAGTTCTGTTGTTATAGTCACGGAGCAGTTTTAGTAAATTTATTTAGTTGTTGCGAAAGTTTATTGCATGTTGTACGCCGTTACTGTTGTAATTACAATAATTACTTATATTTTTAAATAGAAACCATACTTTCTGGCTGTCACTGTTGAAAAATTGTTGTTCTAAATTATTATGTATCTCATTAAAACATTATAATTATCTGTGGTATTCACAGACATTTAAATTATGGCATGATATTGGTAACCAAGACTAATATTATAAATGTGAAAGTGTGTTTGTTTGTTTCTAAATTTTATTGCTTCTGTTGAAGTAGCCTATACCCTTCTATTATGTGAATAGGGGGGGGGGGGGTTTGAAATTGTTCGTAATTGGGTTTAAATTATTTACTTTAAAGAGTAAATAATTTACTCCTCTATTGCTAGCAATATATCCTATTAGCTCCACCTTCCCAGTGTCAGTTCTTGTTGAATTCGTCACGATGGGCAAACTAAGCTGCTTTCCTATCATTTCTCGCTGGTACCCCACCAGTGTATATCAATGGGAAGGCGAGATTTCTATTTCACTCTCAGCTATTAAAAAAAAATTGTTTAGGAAAAAGGAAATATTCGAAAAATCTAGATCACAATAATAATAAGCTCGACCTCTCCAGTAACCACACAATGGTTTCCAAGGGAAACCTCCCTTGGAAACCATTGTGGTGAATTCTTGTTAAATTTGTCACATTGGGCCAACCTAACCTGCTTCCATTCAAATCTATAAGCTTTCCCTGGTACCCTGCCAGCATATACCGATAGCGCAGGCAGCATTACCATTTTCAAAATAAAAAACTGCATACTTATCAAAATCCATTACGATTGATTCAGCCTTTAAACTTCTAAATGAAAGATACAAACTCACTTTCACATTACAGTGTTTTATATATATATATATATATATATATATATATATATATATATATATATATATAATATATATATATATATATATATATATATATATATATATATATATATATATATATATATATATATAGTTCAGTAAGAAACACTAGGTATCTCTATGTATGAGAGAACAAGTATAATATTAAATATACATGTATGTTTGTTTATTTGTTTCTTCTTGGCACTTGGCACGACTTAAACAAAATGTCCCTAAATTTGGCATAAACGTACTATTTGAGATTTAGACGGGCAACGGTTACTTTTTGCCGCGTTCAATCAATACATCACGCAAAGTCGCAGGTGAAGACTAGTATAGATATATTATCTTGTTTATTTTAATACACTAATTAGAGTACGTAGACTAAACAATGAAGCATTCGTAGTTTATTGTGCTGTTTACAAAGGCGATACGGAGACAATGGTTTTGTAAACATTTCACATCGAGAATTATTCTGAATGTAAATAATTTCATTGATAAATGATTTATTTATCAATTATATAAAATGTGTTATTGATAAATAAATTATGTAATTATAATTGATAAATGTCCCATTCGTGTTTCAACCGTGAAGCAATTGTGTTTCGGTTTGAAGGGTAAGATATGGCGTGAATTTACTGGGTACAGAGGAATAACACCTAAGTCCTCAGGAATGGCAACGCATGGGGGGTATCATGGGCGAAACAGTATACTCTGTTATTTCCATGGTACTGCTCATGTCTATAGGCGACGGTTACCACTTTCCATCAGGTGGGCCGTCAGCTTGTTTTCCATTCTATTCACGTCGGGTGCTAATAATATAATGGGTTACTTATTTATTAAATTGTACTACATTAAATATAGATTTAAATCATAAAAATAAAAATTAAACTGTCTCTCCTAAAGAATTGCTTCAAATAGCTCGGGAAGAACTTGGGATGTTTACATTTAAATAGCAGTAAAGTAGCTCGTTCCTAGAGAATAAAAGTAATACAATCAGCAATAATAGACGAAAGGCAAAGGAACTACGCCATACAGCCGAATAAAATTATATAATAAATTTAATACAAGATGTTTCTTATTCTATATAATTTACTTAATAATTTGTAAATGCAGAAGTTTATACATATTACTGTATATGAAGGCTTGCTATTATATTAACGTTGCTTCGTTTTTAATTGCAATTTACATTAAAATTGTATTATTAAGCTTAAAAATTTAAATACGTTATTTCTTTGTATTTATAAAGAAAGTACATATCGGAGCTCTTAAATAACACAAAATACTTTTGTATTAATTCGAAATAACATATTAATTACAATAAAATTAATACTTAATTAATATATAAATCAGTGATTTATTAATATGTATTCCGTGTAAAATAAATCATTATTTATTAATTTAATTAATGAATATATTAGTAATACAATTAAATTAGTTTTTTATTAAATAAAAATCAAATATATTATACATCAATTTTATTTTCTGAGTTAAGAAATAACGACAAAAGACCGTTCGCTGATAAGTATTTGTTTCGAGGAGTTTCATCGCTGTAACAAAACGCTTAGTTTCACGTTACTAAAATCAACTATTTGTGATTCTCACAGGCTATCAAATTCAAAGTTCACTAGAACGAGATAAAAGCTATTGTTCTTAAAACGCGATAGTGTTTTGTTAGTGCGATAGCCACGAGTAGGTAACTCCACGGTGGGCAGTCTTTGTTCTGTGACCCACTTTGTAATTTTGACGTTTCTATATACGTACTAGTGATGTACTGGATCATTAAAAATGTATATTTGAGGATATGGATGCGGAATCGGATCATCAGCGTCAGATCCTCGAATACGAATACAGACATCCATTTTTTTATTACTTGAAATTATTTTCAACCAGACTAGACTACGGTAACCGCTTACCATCAGGTTAACCATATGCTTGTTTGCCACATGGTGGTATAAAAAAGATCCAAATTCAAAAGAAGGAGGTTCTCAATTCGTATCTACTTTTTATATCTGATAGATAGATGACCTTTATTCCCATTATTAAGAAAATAAAAAATTAAAACAAAAAAAAGAAAAAAGAATAATTAATGTTGCTGGTAATAGGACATAATGTTGCCGGTATAGATCTGTTACCTAGTGTTGTCATAACTCCGTCAGTTTTAAACTGACTTGGAAAATTACTTTTTATCTGAAAGGATATTACCTACTTACGGATTGGTTCCACAGACATTTTGTCAAAATTAGATCAGTAGTTCAATTTTTAGACCAACATAACTATTTTTGTCACAATTGAAGACGATTATTTTATTAGGACACAATCTTTAATTACAATAGTAACTTTTAAGGTACGATATTAGTATATCACTGCAATAACTATTAAACTTTTTAATTTTTATAAATGTAGAGTGTAGTTTTCATAAATAAAAACAATTTTAAATGGAATTTAAAAGTGCCTAATTTAAAAAAAAATTCATATATATACAATGAAATTTAATAATATTTAAGTTAAAAAGTAACAGATACGGATCCGTATCTTTTCCCAGGTATTCGCGGATATTTTTACGAATATTGGGCACATCACTAATATTTAAGTACTCTGTACCGGTGAAGTGAAAGCGTGCGCGTATACATTTTTTATATGACATTTTGATGTGATGCGGTCTATTTTGTACGCAATCTTTTTCCGAGATAATATGAATTGTTCATGAATTCTAAGAAAATTAAATGCTGATGCCCGTTTCCGCTCGACGGGCGGTTGTCAGTTCCCCCTAATAAGGTTTTTGACAGCGTAATTTTAATGAATAACAAGAAAACATTCGTTACACGGTATTATATAAAATTGTATTGTTTTAATTAGATTTGGTCGAGCGTATTTTTGCTATATTTATCTACTGTATAAAAAGAAAGTCTTTTCTACTTTTTTTTTTCGTAGAGCTGCTATTATTAGAAAATCATACAATTGTGTTACATTTTTAATCGATCTCGAAAAAGAGACGATCCGACAGGGTTTTTTTGTAATGTGGATTTTGATGATTCTTTTTAAATGACTGAAAGCGCATCTAAATACATCCTTTAAAGTCGCGAATAAGTTGCCGGCCCATCTTACTGAACATACAACCATGCAGCAACACTTTGGCGAGAGAAACACGAATGGGGCAACTCTATGACGGGAGAACGATGAGTGGGACAAAGAAATACTTTTGTACACGACGACAGAAAAACAAAGGGGGCAGAAGTAACCGTATAAACTTTTATACAAAGTTTTCACTAACAAATCTGCACAGAACTTAATTGATTCAAAACCACATTACATTAATCTGTGGATGTTTTGCCGCCAATATTTTAAAAATAGAATCTACAGAATCAATTTTTTAAATATAGAATCGCATATTAAAATCCAAGTAACCAGAACCAATGACAAGTCACTCACGATTTCGATTATTTAATAAATGAATGTACTCGGAAAAAAGTCTGCTGACGAGATAATATAAAAAATGACAATAGAAAATCTCATACCTACTTCCTTATTATTGTCAGCGTAATCCGTCCCGTTTTAATATCATTAAAATGAATGAGAGAGGAAGGATCCGTACATACTGTATGCTTATTAGATTGTCCCACAATACAATTTAGTAAATTCATATTACGAATTTACGTTTGACAATAATGTTTAAACGGCTGTGGAAATAGAGTTACACATATAATTTACTACTTAATGTTTTTTTTGCGGATCTTAATTATTAATTATTTTAAATTTACAGTTTACACCGTCGTATATATATATATGTATACATATATAGTAAATTTCCTAAAACTCTTTATTGCCTCAATTTAATAAGAGAAATAATTAAAACAATATATATATATATATATATATATATATATATATATATATATATATATATATATATATATATATATATATATATATATATATTCTATGGGTATATAATATAATATAAACGAGTCCATTTAGGTTATCTACTATGATAATTTACTTGAACTATCTACTCGTGATCACGACCGGCATAATTTGGGAGGTTTTGCCATTAGTTGCCTAGCTTGGCAGGCGGTTTGGCAACCGTAGTTAGGCTTTACAGATATTTTAAGATGGACGCTGCGGCCCATCCCTCGCTCTCCTTTAGCCACCTCTTACGACACTCACGGGAAAGGAAGGATAAACTCAAAAATTTCTAAATCGGTTTTAAAAAATATTTTACCTATACAAAACTACATCATCAGCGTATAACATAAACTATATATTATTTTCTATCTGTCCGTTTAATTCTATCTGTCCGTACGAAACCAAGCTGAATCACTAGTATAATCCATCATTTTACTGAACTACGTGTTATTTTCAAAAGACTTCAAAAAGAAGGTTCCCGATTCGATTGTATTTTTTTTTTTTATTGATTTGAAAATTCTTTTTTTTTTTTTTATCTAAAACGACATATTTACAGATTGGCCATATAGAAATTTTATTAAAATCGATTCAGTTGTTTTTTTTTTTATACAACTTAGAATGGCAAACAAGCTGACGGCCCACCTGATGGAAAGTGGTAACCGTCGCCTATAGACATGAGCAGTACCATGGACCCCCCATGCGTTGCCATTCCTGAGGACTCAGATGTTATTCCTCTGTACCCTGTAAATTCACGCCACATCCCACCCTTCACACCGAAACACAACCATGCAAACACAACTGCTTCACGGTAGAAACACACATGGGACAGAGGTACCTAAGACTTTTGTACAAAGTCTTCCTCTGTTTATAAATCAAAATAACCGATTTTGCCACAATTGAAGTCGGCTTTTCTTGTAAAACACAAGTGGTGAGTCGTATAAAAATACCAGCGGAAATTAACAAAATAATTCTAAACAACTAACCAATAATCCATCAACAAAAAGTTTAGATAAACTTGTCAAACAACACTACCGTGCCGTCGAGAAGCCGCCGACTTCCATTAAATTTTATAAAAAACAAAAAATACAAGTATATATATTATCGTAAACCGAATTCGGTTTTCATTTGTCCGCGGTCACGTGAATCACTTTTGATGAGTCAATCAATACGAGAATCAGGTAGTGGCTTTTTTATACCACTGTTAACGAATGTAGGTGTGAATTGATGTAAAAAAAATATACTATTTCGGGGTCGAACTGGTATACCTTGTTATTTAGGTTACTTACCGTGTGTATGTATTAATTGGTTGGTGGTGATTTTACACACGTACATTAACATGTACCAGAGGGAGACTATGTACAAAAGTCGATTGCTTGGGTACCTCTGTCCCATTCGTGTTTCAACCGTAAAGCAGTTGTGTTTGCATAGCTGTGTTTCGGTTTGAAGGGTGAGATATGGCGTAAATTTACTGAGTACAGAGAAATAACACCTGAGTCCTCAGGAATGGAAACGCATGGGGGGTATCATGGGCGAAACAGTATGTGTGTGTACTGATATGTCCATGGTACTGCTCATGTCTATAGGTATAGAGATACCCAAGCAATTGACTTTTGTACAAAGTCTGCCTCTGGTAAGCGATTGCTTGTACTTGCGACCAATGACGATTCTATCCTTGAATTCGTATGCCACTTGTCTAGAGAGCTTGTTTTTTTGGACACTACTCTTGCTAAACGCTTAACTTACTAAAATTTCATATAGGTATAATAACAAAACATTTATTCCTCCCAGGGTATGCTTAATACCCTGTGCTAACAAGTACGCAAATCCGCGTATTACAGCTAGTCAAACAACAACGACGTTCGGAGATAGCCAGAAACAACGAGCGTGATTGTATTACACTAAGTAACTATGCCATGTATGAATCAGTAGGGTTAAAAAACGGAACACTCCAATTATCAAAGACGGTCGCCACAATTGGCATACGTTCATAAGTTGATTATAAAATTGGAAAAGCCACTTTCGACGGCCGGTTCATTGACCGTGCCACTAATAAGTACAATTTACTACGTACCCAACTAATTTATAGTTGTTTCCTTTGTACAATCTTTACTAATAAGGGGGAAAGGGATTGTTAGTAATGAGATTTAACAACCTCATTGTTGGGAATACACCCTATCAGGTCGACCTCCACGCGGTTCCCCCTGGAAACCATAGTGGTTATTTCTTATTCAAGTGGTCACTATGGACCAACTGACCTGACATCGTCCTCACCTGTCACCCTTCAATGGTGACCCGTCAACGTATACCGATACCGTAGGCGGGTTACCATTCCATCTTCACCCATAAAAAAAAATCTTTATTAATATTATAAATGTGAAAGTGTGTTTGTTACAGCTCAACCAGTCATCATGATGTATACTAAACACACGTATTATTTTAGACATAGATAAACGGAAACTATTGTAAAATTAATATGTCGGGGTCAAGCGGATGAAGTTGCGGGTAAAAACTAGTGATTTAATATAACGCTAATATATATAATCGACTGACTACATAGGATATTATTTTATATAATTCACTATAGAGTGAATTAATAACTTCATATACTTATATATATATATATATATATATATATACTCTATAAGGAATTATATAAAATAATTTCCTATGTAGTCAGTTAATTAGAATTATTTTGGTTAATTCCGCTATCATTATTATGCGTGCGACTGCCAATACTCGAAGATTGGCTACTATTATTATTAGCAGAAATATATATATAAAGTATATGAGCTTATCGTTTCCTATGTTAACGTAATTTAAGATGATTCCTATGATAATGATGATAATAATACCTAACCTACGATAAAAGTTTACCATCAGACGGGCCGTATGCTAATTTTCCTCCATAACAGTATAAAAAAATATTATATAATTTTCACATTTATACTATTAGTTAGACCAATCGAAAATAATGTGTCAGGAGGGAGAGTAGACTTTTAGTTTTGAGACTTGGGAACAAAAAAAAAAAATAAAAAAAAAATTTGAAACTGACCTATTTTTTATATAAACATGGCCGCGATATATTTCTCGTTCTACAAAATAAAAGTTTGTTGCGAAAAAATGTTTCTGGGGCTTGACCTTGCAAAGTTAATTCTCTGAACGATAATAAATCAACAGTTCGCAATTACAATATCGCTGTCCCGTGGGCCTATTAAAGGCCCAACTCACGAAACAATACGTTTATTAGAACTTCCAATATTTTGAGAGCACGCTACGTCGTAGCGTTTCATTTAATATTTATTAAGAGGCGCCCGTGCCGCGCCGTCTTGCAACGTCAGCGTTATCTGTCAACTTTCAAAAACAATTTACAATATTTCTAAACGATCACTTAACAAATAGATATTAATTAAATTAAAAACAGCGAACTTTAATTGTTATTTTTCAAAATTTATATCTAGTTTTTAACGATGACTATATATTTATATGGGTAATGAGAAATTTTATGAACTTACTACGTTTGTTTGTTACCGACAAACAGTCTGCAATGCGAGACGTGACACAGTGACGCAAAACGACGTACGCCCCCTGAAAAATACTTCCGAACGAAGTCGAAACAGTTTTCGGAATCTACAAACATGATAAGGTTATAAAATATCCCGTTATACATATATTTAGGTTTTAATTGTGACAGAATTAATATTAATGTTGATTTGTAATTTAATTCTTATTTTAAAACGAATAGATTTGAATTTAAAACGCAGATTCGTGTCTAAAAGTTCCGCTTCGCAATTAGTAAAACTCTCCTTACGTTTTTACTCGGCAAAAACAAATGGCAATTTACAATCATAACGTATTTCTTTAATAAATATGAGATCAACACGGGAGCAAATCATATCTATTGCAAGAATTATTAAAAATCAGTTTGGAATCGGCGATGTAATCACGTCACAACCGTTGGAAAATAAAGAAGATTTAAAAATACATAACTCTTTAAGCCACTTTTATAAATAAGATTACATGAAAATTTAAAATAAAATTATATAATAGCGAATTGAAAATATAATCATAGTAAATATTTTCCCGTGGGTGTCGTAAGAGGCGAGTAAGGGAACTTAATGCCGCCAAGCGTGGCAAATCTTCCCAAGACCAAAGTTCAGCAATGGTCAATTAACGGCTGAAATAATATGTTGCATATTAAGAAAAATTTTGATTAATTAATAAACTTTTGATTAATTATAATTGAATTTAATCATTGTTTTAATTACTATATATATATATATATATATATATATATATATATATATATATATATATATATATTATATATATATATATATATATATATATATATATATATATATATATATATATATATATATATATATATATATATATATATATATATATATATATATATATATATACGTGACTACTACACTATACATAATATAATTGGTTAAGATCAAGTTCATTGAAGCTAATATAAACAGATATGAACTAATGAGGCCGTACAGACGACTATCGATTATTTGTTACAGCTTGATTACCTTAACTGTTCCTCAGACGAAAATTCTTGACTCATCGTATATATTAGAGACTATATATATTTTACTTTAACATACAGACATATATGAGCAAAGAAGCTTAGTGGTAGTTGGTCAAAACTCATTTTTTGCCTTAAAAAAAATTTATTTCAAATTAACATTCTTTATAATTATAAATAAATTAAATTTAAAATAATTAAATTGTAATTATTATATAAATTTTTATTTCGACCGAAAACAATATGGTGTAATTTTTTTTAATTCATTTATTTAAGATTTTACTCTATGCCAAAAAATAACTACTTCAATGAATTAATATGGAACTAACATGAGAACCTTATTAATTACAAAACGAATTCTTAAAATCAAAATTGCCAAAGACATCTCTTGTGTAGACAATAAAATAAGCGATTTGGGAGCCTTTATGATGTCGCGAAGAATATTAATCCGAGAAGGATTGGGAAATATGAGCAAGCCGAGTCAAAGTAGGTAGCGAACGTTTTTTCTGATTACCCCATACGGGATCGGAGCCGATACGAAACCTTAAAAGGGATCAAATTTGCTCTCGCGCAAAAAAACCCCCGGATAGAACCAATAAATAGGTGTACGCTACAGTGATGGAGTACCTTTTAAAATATTCTTGAATCGTTCGCTTTGCAGTGTTGCTCATAAATTTTTTCCGCGAAACTCCCTCGGATAACCTCCAATATACGGCCAGGACGTGTCATTTTCGACGCGAAATTTTCAGTAATATCCTATACTTTAGAGTTCGAGCCCCGAGTGGGCTTTTAAGGTACATTTAAGGCACTTGTGATTACCGTTAAAGCATCAAAGTGATACGTAATAAGATATCTTTGAGAGGTTTACTTAACTTTGCGTTGTCTATCTACCTTCGACCTTAGATAAAGATCAAAGTCATTGGTAAATATTAGGAGACCAAAACGTCTAATAGTGACATCAACAATATCTATAACGTGTTGGGAATTATTTCTAATATGATACATATTATGTTCATATATATTAATAGAATCACACACTTGATAATTAATAATTACACATTAATTAAATAAATTAAAATTAAATTAGTGAGTTAATTATTATAATATTAAATTAATTAATATTATATTAATAAAAAGAATAAAATTATATTATTAACAGATGTTAATTCCTCTATCATAAATACTTTATTTTACTTATATATCACACATGGAACATCACTTCAATTCACGACAAATATTTAATGGAAACTAATTAATAGGGAACTATTTCAAAACATTCCGAGAAGAAACAAAACAAAAATGGAATATACCTATTATCTCTATTACCAATAGCGAAAAATACACAATAAACGAAATAACATTATCCAATACTGTTTATTTTACGGATGAAAATAAATAAAAGCTATTCTGATAGAAATTCTGATAATAGCAGGATAATCCTGTTGTGCTGTTAAACTAATATAAATAGAGCCGTAACAGATACTGGAAAACTGCAAGTCAGAATAATGTATCAATATTTACGTTGTATTTAATGAAATTGACTATATATTTAAGCTGAAAGCCTAACTGCGGTTGCCAACTTGCCTCCTGCCAATTGTGACAATTTTGACATAACCCACATTCAGCAGTGAACAATTATCGGCTGTTATGATGATGATGATATATTTAAACTAGGCTATAAAATATATAAGCCATTGCTATGAGAAATCGCGTGAAACACTCGGCGAAATGTGGTCATGTCGTGGGTCACGCACAGTGCGGTTTCAGAGACGCTTCCTCCCGCAACACTCAGCTTGTGGAATAATCACCCTGCCGAGGCTTTTTCTAGAGACTGTAATGTAATGTAAATTGGACTCTCTTTTCCGTGCTTAGCCTCTCTAGTGGCTAGTACAGCCAACTTAGCTCCGCCTGAAGAAGCACAGAAGCTTCCTGAGATCTTCACAAGCCTCACAGAGCGACCTCACCGTTCCGAGGATTTCTAAACGTTGATGGGCCACAGCTTCACATTCTCTAAAGACATACAGCATGGGGTTCTTCAAAAAGGGCGTATTAATGTTTCTAAAACGACGGCATTGCGTGCTATAGTATAGTATATAGTATAGGCAATAGTAACCCCGTTTACCATTAGCCGAGTCGTATGCTTGATCGCCAACATAGTAGTATAAAAGAAAAACTTAAGAGAAATCAAACAGTTTTACATAATAAAAGAAAACGCACAAAAAAATATTAAGCTAAATGGACTAACAAAAACTATGAAACAAGGCATATATCTAAAAATAAAAATGTACAATAAATTACCCGGAAGGCATTTGTAAACCGAAATCATGCCAACACAAACACAATACAAGGAACAAGAATTACCAATTCATTGGATTGAAATTGTTACAGTTGGCAACATTGGAGATGTTATTACAACTTCCGATTTAATATTTCACGATTCTGCTTCCACTTTAACTTCCTTATTTATGTTGGCGAATTTCTTTAGGTTAATTTTCTTATTCACAACATTCGTCGTTGTGCTGCGAGATATTTTTTTTTGTTGTACAAAAATTTTTTTATTAAATGCTTTTTTTTATAATCGATTGATCGATATTTGATCATCATTATTATTTTTTATGGATTTCTTCTACCCGCAAAAAATTTTTCGTGACGTAAACTGTAAAATTTTTAAGATTAAAACTAGAAGAGAATTGTGCTGTTGATACACAAGGTACTGGATAGAATATAAAAACCTTAAAAATTCAGTTACAAAAAGAAATATATAAAAAGCCATTAAAATTTATTGATATAAAAAAAAGTATGTGTTTATAATTCAATGTTAATAAACTCAGACGTAAAATATATTGAAGGCGCCAAAAAATATTTTTTAAATATCGAACCATGTGTTTTAAAGGGAATTGAGGGAATTGTATAGTTTCTCTAATACTGTTACTGGATTACTATTATACCATTTTCGTTAATACACTTTGTTTACTCAAAGAGTACAGAAGTTAATTAATAAAATTGGTTTGTTTTATCTACAACAATATAACTACGGAAGTAATCACCTTGCCTTTTGGTTAAAGTTTCTTGAAAGAATGAATTCTTTTGAAAAGAAATAGATTGTATTAGTTCCGTTTGCTATAAAGTCCAATTTGAAAGGTCACCAATTTTTTTAGACTTTTAACAGAATCATAATACCATCCCAATTATGTGTCATTTTAGTTTCAAAGTCAAATTTGACTTCTTTATTCAAGTTTTAATAGACAATAAGGTTCAGATTGTCCATATGTCACATTAAAAACAGTATAATTAACTATTACTGTTGTCTGAGATACAGGTTTTATAACGTAATTCAGACACAAATGTTTAAGTTGATCTAAATGTACAAATGACTTCGCACCTACTTTTACTGTAATTTCCAGTGCTGAGTTTGTTACAATCATGGTTATACAGTAATATATTATTACTGTACAATACCAGAGGGAGACTTTGTACAAAAGTCGATTGCTTTGGTACCTCTGTCCCATTCGTGTTTCAACCGTGAAGCAGTTGTGTTTGCATGGCTGTGTTTCGGTTTGAAGGGTGGGATATGGCGTGAATTTACTGGGTACAGAGGAATAACACCTGAGTCCTCAGGAATGGCAACGCATGGGGGGTATCGTGGGCGAAACAGTATACTCTGTTTTGTCCATGGTACTGCTCATGTCTATAGGCGACGGTTACCACTTTCCATCAGGTGGGCCGTCAGCTTGTTTGCCATTCTAAGTTCTATATAAAAAAAAAAAAACATTGTTTGTGGCTTCATCTAAAATAGTTACATCTATTTTCATTACAATTTTGGCAAATTGCTCATCAACGTTAATAGGAAAAAACTATACCAAATTTCATACTTATAGACTCACTTGGTTTAAAAATATTTTGTTTAGTTTATCGATCACTCAACCAGTGCAGATATGTATTTACATTATATTATTAAACAGTTCAGTGCACAAACCGTAATATCTCGAAATGAGAAACCCAAATAGCTCGTGCAAATACTACTTGGCAACTTGGAAATACCTATTCGTGGCAAGTTTCCTTCAAACTTTGTCAAATTGATGATAACAACTGATAAATCCGGTATGCAGACAACATTAACCCTTATATCTGTAGAGATGGGCGTGTGAATATCGATAACAAAGCTGTTTATTTAAAATATGTACATATATGAATGAATGATTTATTTATTGTACATACTGTGGTAATCACAATTACATAAATATAATATGTAAAACATAGTCTACCCGCTACAAGTATTATACACCTGCCATTATGTCATTTTATGGCCCTATGTCTAATAGTACGTAATTACATTATGATATACAATTAAAAAGTATTGATGATTCATTATCAAAATATTGAATTATTAAAACATTTCCCGATAGGCCATTCTTTTGACGTTTGGTCATATAGTTGCAACTGTAACTCCAGATGTAGTTGTCAGAGGTACTATGTTGATGTGCTAAACGTAACACTTTATTCGTCCACATTTCCCCTAAGGAAATTGATATTGAAATGCAAAGAGATTATCAAAATTTCTTGGAATTTTGTCAACTTTGTTAATCAAAATTGGAAAATTGATCTAAAGTTAAAATTAACAATAATATTGTAATGTTTCAATTAAAATTGAGAATAAACGAAATTTCGAATCAGAATGTTCTCTGACATCATTTAAAATATTTTTTATATCCCGTCTTTTATTATCCATAACAAAATTTTCTTAAACGCATAAAATTGAGAGTAACAAGAAAGATAATACTATATTGTTTATGTCAGTTAGTATAATTACAACACTGAACCTTATACAATATTGACTGAAGCATCTAAAAATAACTGGTGTTATATTTCATTTCAAGAGTTAAGGGTAAAATCTATTTTTAGAAGGTATTTTAACATGATGTGGCTTTAACTTTCCTTATGGAAAAAGAAGCTATTGTAATCAATCTATATAATATACTACTTATCTGTATTGAAAATATTTGTTCCAAATAAAATTTTTACATTTTTAAATTCATTTTCATATTTTATAATTTAGTTTTATCGATAACAATTATTGAATAAGACCAGCCCTATAGAATGTACTTTCAGAATAAACTTGAAATATTTAAATTTGTAATTTCATCAGTACTTCTGGTTTTACGCAAAATATTCTTGATTAGGATGATAATGGAATCGCTGTCTGATAAGATGTACATTTGAAACTTAATTGTGAAAGTTGTTCTCATGTGTAGAACAGCCTTAGCAATTTTCTTGGACAATCCACTGAATATAAATGGAAATTCGCAATGTAGTTCACTCGTGTTTGAAATTGACTATACATATCAGTAATTGTTTGCAGAAAACGACGCTATCCTTATCTCGGTTTTGTGCTAAATGTGTCCAATGAAGCAATAATAGAACTTTGTGGTAATATAAGTAACGTAATCTATAATAATAGAATAATAATATTGCTATAATTAAAAGAAGTTATTTTTAAATTAAAAATAGAAGCAATAAAAATAATATTGCAATTAGAATGACAAACAAACTGACGGCCCACCTGATGGAAAGTGGTAATCGTCGCCTATAAATATGAGCAGTACCATAAACAGAGTATACTGTTTCGCCTATGAAACCTCCCATGCTCTGCCAATCCTGAAGACTCAGGTGTTATTCATCTCTGTACCCTGTAAATTCACTGCCATATCCCACCCTTCAAACCGAAACACAGCCATGCAAACATAATTGCTTCACAGTAAAAACACTAGTGGGACAGAGGTGCCCAAGCAAACGACTTCTGTTACAAAGTCTGGTATTTGTGTAAAGTAGCTTATTTTAATGTTCATAACGGATTTTTGGATAAACGTAAAACCGTAATTCTTAAACTAGAAATGAATTTTGCACAAAATGTCATTACATAACGTAAATAGATAGTAAGAGAGAATTTTGGGAAATTCCTAGGAGAGTGGCATATAAAGGTTCGAGCGATAAAGTTGCGATAGTTCATCATAATAAAATATATGAAAGTACAGTCGCTAAATGAGAAAGCTAGACACATCTTTGCAGTAAATTCTATTATTGTAATTGCTATCAATTAGAATAGGATTGCTTTCATCAATAAGACCGTTTCACTGTACTTATACAATTGTGTTTTGCTTATTATGTCTTGCTTATTTCCTATATTGTATAATGCAAATAAAGTATACTCGTTCATTCGTTCATACAGTAAGTTTAGAATAAAAATAAAACTTTTTATTCACCAGTATCGGATCTATAGTTATACATCTTCAACCTGTTAAAGTTTTAAATGGCATAACACGTGACCCGTCATTTTAAACAAAACCTCCTTTCGAGACTTCCAAAGATTCTGCTTTAAAACACCATTTGGGACGAAACTTTCTAATCCCTTCTCCGGGAGCTCATAAATGTGGATCAACATAACTTATTTTGTTCGAAAACTATTTTTAGATAGGAGAGGAAGCGTTTTTTTAATGCGCGCTAAGTGGATGTCGGGGGTTCGGTAAATTATTCCTTAGCAGTCACGCTTTTTGTTGGTCCAAAACAAAGTTTAAGCCGATGTATATGTTACATTTTTTGTTTTAAACACTTCGGAGATCTTCATTTTAAGATGGTCTTACCATATTTCAACGTCACGATTCCTTTTGATGTTAAACCATAAAGGAAACGTTCCAGTCAATTTTATTCATAATATCTAATATGAATTCTATAAATTCTAAAAGTACTTAAAATAAAAGGGGATAATACACGAAGTGGACTATATTTTTAGACAATAAACTGGAAAGTGGTTGTTGAAAGTTTATACACTAAAGTTGAGTTAAAGCGTTATAAAAATTTAAAGTAAACGTATAATTTTCAAACAATGGATAAATATTATAATTAATAAGTAAGTATTAGTAAGTAAGTAGACCAATACTTAGACAAAGCTTCGAAAACTTCAATGT
Organism: Galleria mellonella; assembly: GCF_026898425.1. Lineage (NCBI taxonomy): Eukaryota > Metazoa > Arthropoda > Insecta > Lepidoptera > Pyralidae > Galleria > Galleria mellonella. The sequence goes on from NW_026442084.1 coordinate 5,433,495, forward strand.
TTAATACACTTCAAAAGATTAGAGATAGTGGAAGTTTTGAAATACTCGAAGAGAATTTATGTTAAAGTTTGTTGGATAAACTGTTTAATGGAGCCAGAAGTATGTTGGATCTAATTTTATTTTAGTCGCACGCATGTTCAGAGTTAAAGCTGTTAATGTTGGTCTAGAGGCAATAACTAGAAGTTAAATTAGTGACTGAATGAACATAATTTATGTGAACATTGCTCAATTAACATCTGAGCGAAGACTTTAATACTAGTTTAGAAATGTATGTGAGTACATACATAGTACATCTTTTAAGGAATATTGAAATAATATGTTGATTTACCTTCTTATTCGTAATAACGTCAAAACTCTCACAAATCTATCAATACTCTCACTACTTCCTATGCCACTGTGTTAGGTTGACTGGAAGAGATCTCTTTTAGAGATAAGTTCACCTTTGCTAACACTGTTATTAACTTATTGTTGTTACTGTATGTTTTAGTGCAATAAAGAACATATAAATCTATTTTAGCTACTGAAGTGTTTTGTCCTTTTCTTTAAAGCTATTTTCTTAATTTGAAAAACAGTGACAGAACACTCTAATGGTCAAAATAGGTTTGTAGAATGACTAGTTTTACAAATAAGAGGGTAAGTGTATATTATAATCGGTTTCTGTTATACTGATATTAGAACTACCTTTTAATATTTGTGGGCTTGATTCCCGTACTTAATGTAAACATTTTGTATTCACGATTGTCTTTTTGTATTGATCTAAGTATTATGTATGTGTGTATGTAAGTATTTACAAAAAAATGTACTAACTTAAAATTTATTTATTGTCTAGAACACAGCACAAGCTTTGCTTAGTTTGAGACTAGATGGCACTATGGGATATGACACTAAAAATAAAAATACGAATTATTGAATGAATTTATTCATTCAGAATGAAAACTCATTACTTGTTCTCTTCAAAGAATGATACAGATTATAAAAATTAAAAATAATTACAAGAATTTTATTACATAAAAGCAAGACAAAGAGGCAACTATGGACGGCCTTACTTGTTACTTTATTTATGTAGTATTTTTCTTGTCATACATTCAATTTTTAAATAAAAAGGAATAACAATTATTATTATATTATTTAAATTATTTATTATGATCTTGTTAATAATTTTTGTTTATGTTATTGTTTACCTTTCCGTTTTGATTGTGATGGCGAGACAAATATATCTAATTAGTGGAGACACGAAGAAGTAGGGATTAGGAGAGATTACGAGATTTGTTTTGCTATACGTATATATAATACATTTATGTATGATTACTTTTGCTTTCTCTTACTTATGCACTATATGATCACATATTTATTATATTACGTAGATTTTTTATGGATTTTTTTATGTTTACACTGGCGTGGCACCAGTAAGGGATGACAGGTGAGGATGAAGCAGATCAGTTAGTCCATCGTGACAAATTCAACAATAAATCAATCGCGATAGTTTCTTGGCAGGAGACCGCGAGGAGATCGACCTGGTTTGTTCTTAGCAATGGAATTGCTAATCCCCATTACTAACAATCCCTTCTCCCACCTATATTAGGTAGTTTATCCTACTACGATAATTAGAAAATCGAAAGTTTTTTACTATGTATCGATGGATTACAGCTGAATGGATTTGAATGAAATTTAAGATATGTGTACATTATATTCAAATTTAACACAAAGGATTTTTTTTTATACAACTTAAAATGGCAAACAAGCTGACGGCCCACCTGATGGAAAGTGGTAACCGTCGCTTATAGACATGAGCAGTACCATGTACCCCCATGCGATGCTATTCCACTCAGATGTTATTCCTCTGTATAACGACTTTTGTACAAAATCTCCCTTTGGTAAAAATTGTTAAAACAGGATACTTTATATATATATATATATATATATATATATATATATATATATATATATATATATATATATATATATATATATATATATATATATATATATATATATATATATCACACAGGCAAAGTTTCGGGAAACAACTAGTATAATAAATGTAAAAATAAGTGGGTTGTTTGTTTATTCACGTCTTAATTGCTCAACGAACCATAGGTAATGAAATTTCATATTACTTAATGTTCAGGATAGAGAAGTCTATGCCCTTCTTTCTAATTTTAATCTCGATTATTCGATGCCTATTATCTACATATCATTAAATGTGGCATGTGACAACGCATGGAAGGTATCATGGGCGAAACAGTATACTCTGTTATGTCCATGGTACTGCTCATGTCTATAGGCGACGGTTACCACTTCCCATCAGGTAGGCCGTCAGCTTGTTTCCCATTCTAAGTTGTATAAAATTTTTTTATAATAGTCCTCAGCCTGACGACTCATCTGATGGTGAATAGGAACTGCCGAAAAGCCAATACTCAGTCTTGGGACTTTGACGAGTTAAGAAAAATATAGTCGACCGGAATCAAACGCTGAAACGTATATGACTGACCGTACATACATTGTATGAATGAATGAACGAGTATACTTTATTTGCATTATACAATATAGGAAATAAGCAAGACAATTAATAAATGTAACGATACAGTTGTATAAGTACAGTAAGGCGGTCAATCAGTACAGTAAAGTAAGCTTGTTTGCCATTCTAAGTTGTATAAAAAAAAATCTATGGTTAGGTAATTTATGGTGATGTTTCGTTTACAGTCTGTGGACAGGCAGACAACATATGCTTACACATGGCAAATGTTTATGTATAGTTTAAAGACGTGTTATCTTCTTTTTATGGCATGTAAGTTAACAACTTTTCTTGGATTATCAGAGGGAGACTTTATAGAAAAGCCGTTTGTTTGGGCACCTCTGTCCCATTCGTGTTTCAACCGTGAAGCAGTTGTATTTGCATGGCTGTGTTTCGGTTTGAAGGGTAGGATATGGTAGTGAATTTACAGCGTACAAAGGAATAACACCTGAGTCTTCAGGAATGGCAATGCATGTGGGGTATCATGGGCGAAACAGTATGTATACTCTGTTATGTCCATGGTACTGCTCATGTCTATAGGCGACGGTTATTGCTTTCCATCAGGTGGGCCGTCAGCTTGTTTGCCATTCTAAGTTGCATAAAAATAATAAAATAAAAATACACCTAGACAGATATATATATATATATATATATATATATATATATATATATATATATATATATATATATATATATATATATATATATATTACGAAGTAAACAACCATTATGTTTTACATTGTATCTTTAATGTAATAATAAAGTATACATAATTGTTACCATTCAGTTAATTAAGTAAATATATTCTCAGAAAGATGCTGTGGGACGCATTGATAAAAAAATATATTGTGATATCAACATCAGGATTCTGCGAAGTATCTTAATAGATCATTGTTTAGTTTATTTCGTATATACTTTGTACAGTTGATGACAACAAAAAAACATTTCAGGGGAATGTTATTACTAAGTATAAAGTAGGTATATAACCTATTTGTGCTGTGTAGGCCCCGGCATAGAATAGGCCACCCCTTCCTTTCCCATCACCATAAGCTGCCTTAGTCGCCTCTTACGACGACTAAGGCAGGTTATGGTGATTGGATGGATATTAACGTATTAATACATCACCAAAAACCTAACTACGGTTGCCAACCCGTCTGCAAAACGCGGCAACTACTGACAAGACCCTCTAAGGGGGAGGCCTATGTTCAGCAGTGGACAGTTAACGGCTGTTAAGATGATGCCTGATAAATCATGGCCTAAATGCCGGGTCTTTTTTTTATTGGTGAAAATGGTATAGTTACCCCGCCTGCGCTAACGGGATACGCTGACGGGGCACCGGTGAAGGGTGATAGATGAGAATGAAAACAGGCCAGTTACCCCATCATGATGAATTCATCAGGAATTAACCATGATAGCTTTCAGGGGTAACCGCGAGGAGGTCGACGTGGTTGGATATATTGCTAGCAATGGGATTCTCAGTCTCCATCACTAACAATCCCTTTCCCCCCTAAATGCCGGTTCTATACTGTCTATTGTGGAATGCTCTAGGTCGGCTGTGAGCAGAAGTAAATGGAGACGCATTGCGAGGACCTCAGCCGCGAAGGAGAGCCTCAACGACGATCCACTATCATCATAAAAACTACGACCACTCTATCAAGAGAGAAGAATCTGAAGAGAGAGAGAAAAATGCCGAGTCTCAATGCTTAAAAGACTTTGTGAATTTAAAAACGAACAAACAAAGATAATAACAATATCGTCTCATTATTATTTAATTAATTAAAAAAAAAAAAAGAATATTAGTAAATAATGGACTTGATATCAAGTTATCTCAACTATTCAGTGATATTCTAACGTTAGATTGCTTTAATTAGTTCAATAAAGATAAATCTAGTTTAGAATAAATCTTTAAAATTTGTTACTTAAATACGTTTAAAAGGTTAAAGGTATTCGAATGAAAGTTGTGTTCCAGATTAATATAGGACAAATTTATTTCAATTTAGGAGAGCAAACACGCGGAATATAGTTAGTTAAATTATATATTTAAATAACAAGCTATAAATATTTGTTTTAGTAATTAAAAAATTCAGAGCAATTGCATTGTATGTAATTTGATAAAAGCAACCTTATGTATGAATAAATAACGTCCATTAAAAAAAATATAAAATACAAAAACAAGTCATAGTATTCACGCCTTTAAAAAAATATAAAATAACACTAATTAAATGTATTTACTTAACAAAGAAGGACAATCTATGTAACTACGGAACCCGTATCTACGGAACACATTTGTCATCTCTTTGATGTATGGGCCACGTAAGGAATTGTTTCGGGAAATATAGTAGAATTATGTTTTCCTTTGTAATGTTGCCTTTTTTTTTTTTTTATTTTCGTGTCAGTGTGGCATGGGACGGAATACACATGGGAGAATAACGTTGTTGCAATGCGATAAAACGCGTCACAATTTTTTTTTAATAGGTGATAATGGAATGGTAACTCCGCCTGTGCTATCAGGATACGCTGGCGGGGCAACAGTGAAGGATGATAGGTGAGGATGAAGCAGGTCAGTTGGCTCATCGTGACGAATTCATCAAGAATTGTAGACGATGGTTTCCAGGGGGAACCACGTGGAGATCGACCTAATAGGGCATATTGCTAGCAATGGGGCTGTCAAACTCCATTGCTAACAATCCCTTTCCCCCAAACGCGTCAAATGTTATGGTGGGTTTAGATTAAAGCTAGAATTAGGGCTGAAATTTTGGTAAACTGTACGTAGGGTTGCCAACTGTACTGTTAAAAACAATATTATACTGTTTATCACTACAATATACTTTTTACTGTTAAACAAAAATAAAGTATACAAAATACTTAACATTAAAATAGTTAGACTTAAATACATGAAGTTTTTTTGAAAATTTTGTGGGCGCTACAATCGATTTTAATTTAATAAAAAATCCTGTTTCATTAATCCTCAGTGTTTTTTTTTTCAAAATATAATATATAAAAATTTTTTAATTTTTTTTAGTTATAATTGTGGTAAGGATACACTTATATATTTTTTAAAAAGATTTAAAAATAAGTTGAAAGTAACACTATAAGATTTAGAAAGTTCACACAATATTTTTTAATTTAGTAGCATGGGCGCACACAGTGCAGATTAAATTAATAAAAAATGAGCTCCTCATTTATTTAAACTTTAGTTATAATTGTGGTAAGGCATATGAAGTTTTAAAAAAATAGAATATATACAATAGTTGTGCGAGATACTCTAAAAAAATATGTATTTAAAACATTAAATAAATAAAATACTGTTCATTTTCCTAATATACTGTTTAATATTCTTCTTAGACCTAACATTACATAATTTTTTTGTAAAAAAAAAAGTCGGCAACCCTACCTGTACGTAAAATTGGAAATTATATTGTGTTATTAAAATAAGGTGTACAATGATTTCGGTGACCTGGAAACATCTAGATGAGGTAACGCAGCGTCTAGTCTAGACCGTTCAGTTCTCTCACCACAATGGAAACCCAAATAATCAAAGCTCAGTATAATTGTTTCTCATGTTACAAATGAGAGTAGCATATACTGAAAACTAGCTGTCCGCCCCCGGTTTCACACGGATGTATAATGAAAAAAACATCTTACCATCCCCTATCGTACTAATTTACTTTTTGTGAAGTATTTTTTTTTGTGCTTTTTTTTTTAATTTTTTCGTAGGATTTTGCAACAATTTTATTTCATTCATCAAAGAACTAGTGAAGTAGCGTCAGCCATTTAGAAGTATGCGCTTTTACTACATTCGGTAATGGATTTTATTTATTTTACGCCAGTAACAAAGAATTGGCCGTTTATTTTACTATTACAAAACCTACTAGTTTTATCCGCGCTTTCTTTCACGACCTGGATAAAAGTATTCTATGTTATATTACCATTATTATATTATAGAGGAGACTTTGTATAACGCATCCAAACGTCCCATTCGTGTTTCTACTGTAAAAAGTTGTGTTTGCATGGCTGTGTTTTGGGATACGTGCTTCCGTTCCTTACAGAGGAATAAAATCTCGAGTCCTCAGGAATGGCAATGGGCAGGATATCACAACAGTATGAATTATGATGAATGAACATAGGCGACGATCACGCGAATGAAGTCGCGGGCTAAGTTGCATAAAAAAAAATTAAAATATAGTTTATATTAATTGGCAACGATTGACTCACTGGAAAAATCCCCCCAGATTTTCATCAAACATGAATTGAGAACTTAACTATATATATATATATATATATATATATATATATATATATATATATATATATATATATATATATATATATATATATATATTACTTTTATAATTACAGAAAGAATAAGTAAATAATAATTTCCGGTTACTTCGACGTAATATGTCAATATTACGTGAGTTTAAATTTAGAACTGTATGTAGTAATCTCTTATTATGTTATATATATATAAACTTCTTGTACATAAGGAAAACAAAATGTAAGGTTTTCAGTGCTGTAATATAATTTGATTCGTTCATTGTGTCACTACATAAAAATATATGTATATGTTATAAAATTATTGTGGTCAGAGTCCTTTGAAATCAACAATTCAATTTATAGCGGCGGTTGACGACAGAACAGCGCCTCTTGCGGGAAATAAGCAAATCACAGTTTAGATTATTCCTCACTAGAGGCGCTGTCCTAGTATCTGTCCAATTTAACCAGAAGATACTTATATCTATTTCTACTTAAATACAGTTTAGGATATTGTCTACATAAGTATTTTCTAATTATCTATCATCATACACCTTTCCCACTTATATGGATTTTAAAAATAAAAAATAGTATTGTTTGCACAGGAATAAAATCACACTAACATTGTACAAGTACTTCTGTTAATGAGCCATTCGTTTCGGCAATTATCATTTAATGATCATTATTGTTCGATTAAATTCCACACAATTACCCATTCGTAACCACATTTTTATTTAAATTGCATTTAAATTGCAGTTCTGTAATTCAGTATTTAATTTTATTTACTTAAAATGATATTCATATGTAAAATTCATAAAAGCAGTAAACAACATCACAGGAAGCTAATTTGCGTGTTGTTAGAACAAAAATTTGTGTCATTTTTACCACTGCATTATAATTCATTTATATGATAATATTTATTATAAGAAATTCAACGCACTTATGAATTCAAAGTTAACTTCCCAGATATTACAAGTTAAAAAATAAAGTTCCGCTACTCAACAAAAGATGGCGCCACATGTATCTGCAACGCAAAATCGACTAATATCAATTATTCAAATATTCAACGTGGTATATAGTACACTTATAATATTTATATTTAGCACTAGTTTTCATTAATACATATTTGCTAAAGCGTAATAACATTCTTTTGTGTGTTTATTAAATATAGTCCTATCTGTATGATTCATTGTACTGCCAATATATTACAATATTATAAATCTTTATTAAAGTTATGCATAAAAGAATAAATAAGTTTTTAAATATGGCTCGAGCATAAAACATAAAAATATGCGAATGTATGAAATTTAAAAATTTAATTCATCATACCTTAATAACATAAATCAATACATATTTATACACACAACATTTGCATATCATATATATTTTAGCATGTTTTTAAATAACTGTTACCTACTAAATATCCCCACTGCTGGGCACGAGTCAGTCCCAATAAGACTAAGATTCTAGATCACTATTACCACTTATAGCCAAGTGAATGTATTTCGTTTTTTTTTTTTAATAGATGATATTGGTACCCCATCTAGCAGGCTCCACTGGCGGAGAATCAGTGAAGGATGACAGGTAAGAATGAAGGCAGGCCAATTGTCCCATCGTGACAAATTTTATCAAGAATTAACTACGATGATTTCTGGAAGGGAATGCATGGAGGTCGACCTCTGTAGGCATCTCGTCATTCGTATCCGATAACGAGGACGGGATGCCCTAAATACTGTACTGCAAACTATAAAAAAAAGGGGCATATTGCTAGCAATAAGGCAATAAATAGTACCGTTATTAGCAATTCCTTCTCGGTGGCGGAATCGTGTAGTCCATGAATGGTTTCTCTTAACCTACAAATACAATCCGTGCCTATTGGGCTCTTTTCTTCTCTTGGTCGCCTCTTACGACATCTTGTGGTGGGAGTGGTAATACGTATTTTTAATCCGCGCCACATGAACCAAACTTTAATAATAATCCACGGTCTTTTAATGAAAATACAACGCGGATCAACTATAGATTTGAAAGCACGATTTACGAAACATTTCTAGGAAAACTTACTTTAGCAGCCATTTTCAAACAAAAACTTTGGGCATTATGAAAATCTAGAAGACGTAATAAATTTATAAATTACTTATAATTGTACTGAATATTTCTCGAGGTTTTGCTTTCGTAAGTATATAAAACACCCTATGTACTAAATTGAAATAATCTACCCTTACAACTACTAAATCCCTCCCCCCCCCCCCATGAAAACCATCGTTTCCCAATGAATTCGTCAAGATGGACTTACTGACTTGATTTTATCTTCATTTACCACCACTAACTGATAAGAGGGGGGGGGGGGGAGAAGGATTAAAGAATGAATTAATAAAAACTCTATTGTTTCCTTCAAAGAATGATACAGAGTTTAAATTTTAAAAATATGTACATAAAAAAATAGATACATAAAAGCATGACAGAGAGGGTGATCAGCAACGGACGGAAGATTGGCCGTGTGGTCCCTGCATAGAATAGGCCACCCCTTCCTATCCCGTGAATATCGTAAAAACCGACTAAAGGCTAGAAACGGGCAGCAGTGTCCCTCTTAAAACATCTCTAATCTCTCTCGTGGTAACTACTGGCAAAACCCTCCAAGGGGGAGGATTATATTCGGGAGAGGCCAGCTAAAAGCTGATATGATGATGATGATGATGATAAAGAGGCTAAACTGTCCTATTATTAGCAACATGAGTATCAGGAGTCAGCTCCAGTAATCGAATTGGCTTCTTATATTCTTACTAAGACCCCTTATCTTTATTTATTTATTTAACACTTTATTGCACCAACATTACAGAATTTGTTGAACAATTTTCGATAAGTTCAAAAGGCTATTGCTAAACAATCTCTAATATAAAAATATAATGTAATATAAAATAAATATATAATATAAAAACTATAAAAAAATATAAAAACAACTGGGGCACGTGTACCTTTTTTCTTGTGGGTTCCAGGACGGGATACGTTTTTAAACCGACATAAGTCGAAAAATCTAATTTTCACATAAGTCGAGAAGATGAAAATAAAAACCTAATATATAAATAAATATAAAAGGAAATATCTCCCATGTACAGACAACATCTAGTTACAATTCCATCATATTAGTACCTAAGATAAGGAAACGAAACGTCTCTAAACAATAACAAAGGAGTTTTACATTACGTAAACAATTCTATGGACTGTTTACTCGCTTCCTTTTTAGCAATAAATTGCTTTATCGCCAATAACAAGACAATTGAATACAATAGAAAGTATTTATTACAAGAAAAATACATAGTTACAAAATTAACCCTTCTTTGCATAATGGTGGAAATTTCCATCATAACATTGAATGACCAAAAAATATATAAGTTAACTTGAAGTTGATCGTGACTGGATACTTTTTTAATGAAAAAAAAAAAACAACTTAGCTGTTACATTTATTTTTTTTATCCATTTTTCCTTTAATTTTGAACATGAATTATATCACCTTGATTTATTGCACCAATAAAAAAAAGTGTTAATAAAATATAAATAAAATGCAAAGAAGGGTTAATATTGGCCATGTGGTCCCGGCATAGAATAGGCCACCCCTTCCTTCCTTGTGGGTGTCGTAAGAGGCGACTAAGAGAGGGTAAGGGATGGGCAGCAGCGTCTCTCTTAAAACATCTCTAAAGCTTAACTGCGGTCGGCTTCCTGCCTGCCAAGCGTGACAACTACTGGCAAACCCTCCAAGTGGTAGGCTTATGTTCAGCAGTGGACAGTTAAAGGCGGATATGATGATGAAGAGTAATAACTGTTTCATAGTAGGCAAAAGAAACTGGCTCAGCTGATGCTGTGAGTGTCCCAGTGCAATGTGTACAGCTGGGGAGGAAAGGGATTGTTAGTAATGAAGACTGAGAATTCTATTGCTAGCAATATACCCAACCAGGTCGTCCTCCTCGCGGTTCCCACTGGAAACTATCATGGTTAATTCCTGATGAATTCATCATGATGGGCTAACTGGCCTGTTTTCATTCTCATCTATCACCCTTCGTATCTCGTTAGCGCAAGCGGGGTTACCATACCATTTTCACCCATCAAAAAAATGTGTACAGTTGCACAGCGCTGGTTTTCAGCCAGTCCCTCTCTTAACAAAATTAAAACGGGTACAACTGCAATTGTATGTTTTTTTTTATGAATGATAATGGTATGGTAACCCCGCTTGCGCTAACGAGATACGCTGGCGAAGCACCAATGAAGGGTGATAGATGAGAATGAAAACAGGCCAGTTAGCCCATCATGATGAATTCATCAGGAATTAACCATGATAGTTTTCAGGGGGAACCGCGAGGAGGTCGACCTGGTTGGGTATATTGCTAGCAATAGTTCTCAGTCTCCATTACTAACAATTCTTTTCCCCCCTGACAACCGTAGTTAGGTTAGGTTTTGGTGATGTTTTAAGTTGCTGCTGTTCATCCCTTAACCATTAAGTTCCCTTAGTTACCTCTTACTACACCCATAGTAAAGCTAGAGCTGGCCTATTTAATGCTGGGACCACACAGCTGTTTATATATAATAAGGATTAATATTTTAAAAAAGATGTTTATGTATAATAAGGATTAATAATAAGTATAAATACATTCAATCGATGTAAAACAAAACATAGATACACAATCAGAAACTAAAACTGTGGAACTCGTTCTTGTTCGACAAAGAAAAAGAGATTTTAATTGTAACAAAATTAAATTTAATTAAATCACAATTCTTATTTTAAAATGAAAGGCATCGATAAACGATGTGATGTTCGTAGACTTATTAAATTAAAAGTATTTAAATTTGGAACGTGGAATCACAATTCAAGTAATTATTTTGCTCTGCAAAGAAAAACGATACTTTCAATCTCCACAGAATTAATATGCGAAAAACTTCGCAGTACAGTTAAATATTGTATTAGTTACATAAATAAAAAAAGAACAAACTTTGATCGTGGCAAATTCAGTTATCTTGATTTAAAAACTAAACTACTGAATCGATTTTCATAAAATCTCTACGGGACCAATCTGAAAGGATGTCCTTTCGAATAAAAAGTATCATACATAAAAAAAAAATACAATCGAGTTGAGAACCTCCTTTTTATTTGAAGTCTGTTGAAAAAAGATTGCAAAAAGAGTTATCAAAATCGACGTCCGTCACAAAAAATACAGACAAATTGAGTGTCCCCTTTCGGGTGGCTTAATACATTAAGTACCTTTCTACATTGGTAACTATACTTGTAAATTTAATATACGGTTTGCTAACATAATCAACTAACATTCGTTCCCACGACCCACCCGTGCCGCCGCAACATTCCATTCTCCTCCCCAGTTACGATGTCTCGCGTTTAATTATATTATCACTGAATGTGTTTGTGATGGTAGAATTAATTTAATATATAAATAACAATGGTTCGCATTATCTGTTGATGGATTTAATCTTTTTATCTGACCGTAAAAGGTTATGTCTGTATGTGCGTCGTCTACGCATAGTTTTTTTTTTTTGATGGGTGAAAATGAAATGGTAACCCCGCCTGCGCTAACGGGATTCGCTGGCGGAGCACCAGTGAAGGGTGATAGATGACAATGAAAACAGGCCAGTTAGCCTATCATGATGAATTCATCAGGAATTAACCATGATAGTTTCCAGGGGGAACCATGAGGAGGTCGACCTGGTTGGGTATATTGCTAGCAATGAGAGTTTTAGTCTCCATTACTAACAATTCCTTTTCCCCCTGTCTACACATAGTTAATTACAAAAAAAGATTGAATATACCGCATTATTGTAAAAGGGATTGTTAGTAGCCTCATTGCTAATAATATAGTGTATATTTTCAGGTGGACCTCCAAGCGGTTTACCCTGGAAATGGCCTAACTGATCTGTTTTTATCCTCACCTATAATCTCTCACAGGGGGCAACGTATGTAGCTAACGTAAGCGGGGTTAGCATTCCATTAGCATTCTTTAATACAAAAAAAATTCTTCACTCCACCACAGTGGTGTACACTGACAGCGCAGGTGGGACCACCATTCCATTTTCATCCATAAAACAATAGGTATATATATATACATATCACGTTTTCGCTAAAATATCGTCTAGATAATAATTTGAAAAAAAAAACATATTTTTGAAGTCATTATAAAAAAGACAATTTCCCTTATTAAAAAAAAGGATTTATTCTTAACTGGGCTGCGAAATCTACTTTAATTTTGGTGGGTATGAAAAAAAGTTCCGAATCTATACATATTCTTATAAAATTTGCAAACAAAAATATTTCGGCACTTTTGACTACGAACATCATCCTATACGTTCTATTTTTAGTACTGTTTTTTAATCTCTGACTAGGCATCTTGGATTTTCTATGCATCGATGACCAATAACTACACGAGTACTTAATGCAGCTAATAAAACATGGCGTATCTCAAAAATAATATAATTTGAAATAGTACATTTTCCGCTCGCGCGCCCACTCCCGTATTTTCAATCATTCCCGAGGACATTTTTAAGTGTTTTTTAGAAAGTGGACGCTCGGAGCGTACCAAATGATGTTATGCCGACGTGACCGTGGTACACGATCTACCTTTGAATGGCTAGCGTATTTTTGTTGGAAATACATGTTTGTAACGAGTCTTGAACTTATTTCGTATCGAATTTTTCTTATGATATTAAAAAAAAAATTTCAACGGTATCCAATAAGTCCGATATTCAGTTCATATGTTCGTATTTTAATTTACTTGTATATGTGCTAAAATATTTATTTACTGAGATTAAACTTTTTTTAATATTAGGTTAGGTTTTTAAATATCAAGCAATAATTCAATAAACGTAAAAAAAAATGTAAGACTACAAACAATTTAAAAAAAAAACAACTTCTGTCTTGAAAAAAATTAATATTGGTGGAAGTGAGGAAAGGATGAAAGAATATCAAATTCGGCTCATAAATAACAAAGATATAGAATAACATAGGCATATACAAAATACAGTCGAATCAAGAATTTACTTTTACTTTTTTTTTAAAAAAAGAAACGTCGTATTGTTGGTACATTACGATATGACAATGAAACGCCTACCTAAAAAACTTGATGCCGCAGCGAAATATTATAAACATAAAAGTGAAAAAAAAAAACAAACAGTTATTCGAAATACGTGTTGCAAAAATGATGTGCAATTTATATTAATGAATTTCAGAGATTCCTATTTTGGCCGTCATCGTATTTAATTTCATTTCACATAAAAACAAATTATTGTTCGCAAAACCGCGCTTCGGATCGTATTGTTGGAATCGTACGACTTAATGCCAGTATAAAATTAATCTTTTATGTCACATTTCTCTGAAAAACAGATCATACACTTTTTTTTCTAATTATTTTGCGAATTCATTTCGGTAGATATGCATATTCGCAAAAACAGAATATTTGTTATTTAGACGTTAATAACGTTTTATTAAATTAAAATTGTTTAACGAATAATTTTATCAAATAAAGATGCAATTTGATAAATAAAAGTAATTAAAAATATGAAGAATGTAGTAATTAAATATACAACAATGATCCATTCATTAAAAGTACGATGTTGAAGTAAGTAGTGTATTTTCTTATTTAATAAGATAAATAAAGATGTACTTAATTAACTAACAAATTAGCAGTTTTAAAATATAATCCCAAGCTTTGCTCATTTCTATAAGCTGTAGATATCGTTTACAAGTACAACACATTGAATCCTATTCCAATTTAATTATATGATAAAAGAGCGAGATATATTTTAAGTGTACTAAAAATATCAAGTTCCAAATTTAAATTAAGAATTTTAATTCTGATGATAAAAATTAAATTTTAAATTTAGAACTTGATAATTGGTTAAGTTTGTTGAAAAAATAATAAATCACTATGGATAAAAATAAACACAAAGTGCATTAAATACAAGCAGAGACATTGTACACGCAGCATCAAATACCCAATGTAGTATCTACTAATTGACACGAAACACGAACAAACAGTAAAGTGACATTTAGTTAGATTTGTGGCAGCCATGCACACATAGGGTTAACATTTTGTTTTACGCCCTATGATATGCGGGCGTAACTTTGATTTCTAACTTTTTAAATCTCAATGTATATTATATTAATTTTAGTGTTTGATTATCGACAATTTTCTATTTCGCCTTTTTTATTTTAATTAATAATATTTATATTTCCGAATATTTTATTCCAACTATCATTAAATAAGTACAATAGAATCTTTAATATAATTAAATTTAGACCTTATTATTGAGCCCACTTTTCAAATCGTGATTATAAAACTTTCACAACATGATTTATTGAGTATTTCAATATCTGTATCCTCATTTCTTGCATCGCATTTCAATTTATCGCTGCACTTAGACCTATGTCCATAATTACTCAGGCTCAAATGAGAGCGTGCACCATTCAATAAATCTTCGAGATAACCCACAATTATCGAACCGAGAGGCAGTAATTATAACGGCAAAATTAATAAGATCCACTCACCTAAAACTACCAATATGAAACACAAACTAATGTACAAGATCATCAGGAATCTTTGGTAACTAATAAACTAATGCATATATCACACGTATGTACGACAATCATCTACTCGATTGTCGAAATTTTATATCACAGTACACATCACTAGCTAAACAATTTCGGCCGCAGAGCGATCCCATCAGGTCATCACTACATTACGAGCACAACATTTTTTTGTAGAGTCGAGTGCATTCGAACAACTTTTTCTTTGGCACACAAAGTTTCGGTCATCGTACATTGACGAGACGCATGCAATCCGTAACACTTCCCATCACAGTTCACAACAAAACTTTTGCAATACAAATCGATTTTATGTTCACTTTAAATTGTTTAACAGTTATAATGACGATAGTTTCGGCGTTACGACCAACATAGGTCCGTCCTCGCCAACGGTCGGGACGCAACTGGCGTGAAGTTGTTCGGGATTGGTGAAGAATGCGCGGCGCATAGTTGCCACACCGTCCATGCTCGAGTTACTCGCCGGCCGAAATGAGGAGGTACAGTGGAGCATGCAATTTAAAATAATCCTGAGCCTATCGTACATTGGCGGTTAATATAACCAGATAGAGGTAGCAGTGCATTGTTAGCATCGTCGCCCTCGGACTTGGCCGCTTCGTTTTCATAAGCATACGCAGGAATGGGTTCTCCAAACACTTTTGGAATACAATCCCGATACATGCATCCCTTTCCGACGAGCTTTCGAATAGAAAAAAAACAGGTAAACGCGGTGCCTACGGCCGGTGTTCAATGGCCAACATTACCAATGTTATATTTATTTGGGAACACTCTATATTCTATAGTTTTTGCTTGAATCTATCGAAATGTGTGTAAAATTTGTTATTTCAAGAAATAGAATCGTACAAAATATTCTCTTGTGAGTGATTAATGTTTAGATGTTAGAGTAAAAAATATATATAAATAGAGGACTATCGTTTTATAACTGCGTTATTAATTTAACAACATATAAGGATTATAATATATTGAAATACATAATGTATTAAACAGTTTATAATATATTGAAATCAATATTCAAACAGTTTGTAAAATATTGCCATAGGAATTTTTTGTAGCAATCGTTTTAGGAAACCCGATTAAACCGGTTTATTCCATTAATGTCGATGTCTCAGGGCAATTAATATTGGCAAATTATGATTTATGTGACAAGAATAAATTTTCACGCTGTTAAAACAACATTTCAAAAAGCAACCTAAATTTAATTTTATCTTGAGAGTAAAATAATTAATAGTGAAGTTACTTCATTTTGCCATTTAGGTGTTTAATTAACCCTTTAATATTAACTTTACTAAAAAAAATTTGTGCAAATTTTCTGTAATCAAAGTGCTTTTATAAACATACTAGCTTTTAACCGCGACTTCATCTGCGTGATCGGGTAAAAAAGTGGCCTGTATCTATTCTCTATTACACATAGTACGTGTATACCAAATCTCATAGTGATTGTTTTATCCGTTAAAACTCTAAGGTAACAAACAAACATCCTCTCATATTTATAATATTAGTAAGGATATTAGAATTACATGACAAAGTAAGAATACAGTAACAATAATTCTTTATTAACCGTAAACTGAAGGTTTGAATAGTTCAACCTTTAGTTTACGGTATTACATAAGTTTACCCATGTTGTAAAAAATATAATGTTACACGGCGTTTGATTAAGAAATGGAGAAAGGGGTTAAGAAATAACAAACAGAGAAACACACTTTCATATTTTAGAAATACAAGCGAAATCCACACACACGTATAACGCTTCACTTATTTTAGAAATGTTTGCCACAAATTGGATTGTAGATTTGATTCTCGTTCTGGCCAATTTATTAATTAACCTGACCGAACAAATGGTATGTTTGGTATTTATTAAAAAAAAAAAACCATTAGACTCGTTCACATATAAAAAAATAGGATATCTTAAGTTTTTCCCAAGGCATTTTAATTTTTAATGTGTGATAAAATCTCGAGAAAGGTCCGTTCTATTAAGATTACATGGTCAAAAACAGGAGTACCCAAGTGATTATCTAGAATCCCACCCCCAGCGACGTCGGCGGTAACGTTACACTGCGACCTTAAAAGTAAAAATTAAAAAAAAAACGCTCGTAAAGACCGCTCATTTTGGTTACGAGCAACTTTTTAGTAAAAAAAAACCCCCGCGTTTTCGTTAAAAAGTTTTTTAATGTTACAATTTTAAGGTTGAAAATTACTTATTTTTAAGACATGCCCCGAGCTATCAGGTTTCGATATCAATAAATTTGGCGAGCGACAGTTTAACGTTGTACAAGACAATATAAATGTTTTCGCGAGCTTCAGTTGTGACATAGAGTATAAAAAAACGTACCGTCGGTCGGTTAATTTACGGCTATAATTGTTTTGTCAGATGAAAGGTAACAAAACAAATATAGATATAACTTTTTTTTTTATGCAACTTAGAATGGCGAACAAGCTGACGGCATGAACGGTGTCATGAGTAACACAGTATACTCTGTTATGTCCACGGTACTGTTCATGTCTACAATCGACGGTTATCACTTTCCATCAGGTAGGCCGTCAGTTTGTTCGCTATTCTAAGTTGCGTAAAAAAATCACATAGGTATGATGTGAGGAACAATACTCAGAGTAAATTTTTGTCTGTATGCAACAATTATATACCTATGTCTATGTAGGTACTTTAGGTAGGTAGGTTAACATAAAAAAATTGTCCCGCATGTCTCTCATAACTTCTGTTATATTCAGTGCAATATGAAATAATAAAGTTTATAATTAACTAATTAACACAAATAACAACAGAGATAGATATACGCAAAAAAAGAGATAAAAGTATACATATATAAAAAAAAATACACAAAATCAGTACCATGTATTTTTTCGAGCGAATACCATAGTCACAATACAAAATTGACACAATTCACTTTATTGCTTTGCCCTCAAAACAAAACACTCAAAAGAAAAAAGAAATTGACGATAACGAGTCGTTATTGCAATCTTGTCAAATTTGATCTGAAGATCCATTTTAACCACGGTGTAACAATTCACGCCTGCACCAATCTAAATGCAGTTTAGCCGGAACCAATTTCCTACGAAATTTCACGGCATCGTAATAATATGACGGTCATGAGACGGCTTAAATAGAAACTGCTATAATTCGATGCGGCCCCATCAGTTTGGGATACTGCGGGCAGGGTTGCCATCTGTTCGGAATATCCGAAAAATTTCGGCCCCTTGTTGGTTTATAATTTTTTTTTCAAATTTTATGCTTACGCCTTTTTTATACTATAGAAATTTAAATATTAAGCTAGAGTCGCATTAAGGATTTTGTAATATCTCATATAAGATTTATGAAAACATAGATAAAAAAAAAGTCAGTCTAGTGACATAACCTTACATATTTAAATTGTATTTATGACTCTAAGGTACGCATATAGACATATATAACATATTATTATACGATTAGAGAAAAAAACTCTTCAGCGACTTAATAAATTGACTCAAACATTTTATTTTACCATTACATTAAAACGTCTCCATGTAATTTCTGATTAAAAACATGTGCACTGAGTGGACTTTTTCATAAAATATACCATTCCCAAATATAAGGCTATGGCAACCCTAGAACTAATATTTCGAATAAAATTTTCACTTACATAATTGTTGACAAAATTTGTGACCATTTTAAAATATTCGACTTTTGCTCTAATTTTTCAAATTTCGAAATGGAAACCCTAAGCGAAGTTGAAAAGAATAAATTATTATTTTTTTTTTTTTTATGTAGCTCAGATAGTGGTGTATTCAGATCATTAATCTGTGGCTAATTCTATTAATCTGTACATCAGTCAATAATATTAGCGGAGGGGCTGTATTATTGATTTGTTCCAATTGACTTGGCTGTGTAAATATGATATATAACACGACTTTATATTCCATTTGGGATTACATACATACAGAATGTTATTAATAGTACATACTATAACATTTATATAATTATGTCAATACTAGCTTTTACCTGCGTCTCCGTCCGCGTGGCTGAGAGATGTTCATAGACCGAGATAAAAAGTAGTCTATACCCTTCTCTATTCCATACGGTATATCAAATTTCATGATTGTTTAAACCGTTAAGGGGTTTAAAGGTAACAAACAAACATAGGGATTATGTGCTTAAAAATATAAGTAAGAAGAGCGTCGTAATCTTTGGGATTTAAAGTCAAAACTTTAGGCCCAAATGAATGACATTTTTCCGCCATCAATTTCCAAAAAAACAAATATATAATTTAATATATAGGTATCGGAGCGGTACGTGTATTACCCATGCCTAATAAGGGAAGGGATTGTTAGCAATGGAGTTTGACAGCCCCTATTAGGTTGACCTCCACGTGGTTCCCCCTGGAAACCATCATGAACAAATCTTGTTGAATTCATCACGATGGGCTAACTGATCTGCTTCATACTTACCTATCATCCTTCACTGGTGCCCCGCCGGTGTATACCGATAGCGCAAGTGGGGTTACAATTTCATTATCGCCCATTAAAAAAAAATATAGCAACAGCTGAGGCTCCTATTACCAGCAAAATGTATACTAATTTTATTTCTTCACTAGCGACCCGCCCCGGTTTCGCATGGGTACAACGCTGATACTAAATATACTACAGAGTGTTTTAAAAATTAACTTTAATACTGACTAAAGTACGAAAATACAGTTTCGAAAAAATTTTCGTCTCAAAAAAGCACGATTCTATATTATGCTTGTATTATATATACATATAAACCTTCCTCTTGAATCACTATCTAATAAAAAAAAACACATCAAAATCAATTGCGTAGTTTTAAAGATCTAAGCATACATAGGGACAGACAAACAAAAAGCGACTTTGTTTTATACTATGTAGTGACGATTGTTGTTTATTTTTAATTATTATTTATTTATTACTGTTTTATTATTTGAATTATTACTGTTATTGTAATCTTTCTATAAATCAATGAAAATATTCCGATCATGCGGACGACGTCACGGGTAAAAGCTAGTAATTATAATTGTCAACTCCGAGTGCACTAGTATTATTCAATTATTAGGGATAATGCCCCTTTATTTTTGTTTCCTTACCTGCCATTGTATTTTCCCCTACCCGGCCACCTCCACTTACAGCCGTATGGTAGCCAAAATGTACCAATACAAGCTATCCCTATCATTATTACGTAATGTGAAAGAGACAAGAGATAGTACAAGTTTAACTAAATTGCCGAGATTAAATTGTTGCGCTGCTTTTAAAATATTCATAATCTTATTTAGTTTTGGAGCTGTTTTAAAAAGGTGAAAGTTCCCAATTCGAGTTTATTTTTTTCAACGGACTTCGAGAGAGAAGCTTCTCGATTCTGTTTCATTTTATTTATGTTTGTTATCTCATAACTCCGTCAATTACAAACCGATTTGGAAAATTATTATTTTATCTAAAAGGATATACTTATAGAATGGTCCCGTACAAATTTAATCAAAATCGGTTCAGTAATTTTACTTTTTAAATCAAAATAACTGGTTTTGTCACAATTGAAGTCCGTTCATTTTTGATGATGCACAATCTTCATTTATTACAAAAAAGGTATTTAAGTAACTTCAACAAAACTTGGTTACCATTACATTAAATTCAAACAAACTACTTTGTATTCAGTACGTATACATAATAATAATAATAGTTAAAACGGCAGTGAATTTACAGGGTACGGAGGAATAACACCTGAGTCCTCAGGATGGCAACGCATAGGGAGTGACATTGGCAAAATAGTATACTCTGTTATGTCCATGGTACTGCTCATGTCTACAGGCAAAGGTTACCACTTTCCATCAGGTTGACTGTCAGCTTGTTTGCCATTCTAAGTTGTATAAAAAAAAATTATAGTATTTACCCACATTGTACCTATATTATAAATTATTTGAAATGATGTCCAGAGTCACCTTTTATCACAGCAACGCTTGCCGTCGACAGAGAATTCATCCTCACACGCTAAATAGTCCCATATATATATATATATATATATATATATATATATATATATATATATAATATGAAACACAGCCATGAGAAGTAAAAAACGAATGGGACAGAGGTATATATATATATGACATGCGGAGAAGAAAAACTATCTGGTGCAATAAAAGTATTTATATTAAATTGTATGGTTTCTATAACAGTACATTATAACTACGGATCTCTAAATTGATTATGTAGTTTACATCAGAATACCTTGTAAAATTTAAAAGTAACAAACAAACCTTTATTCGGGTTTCAATTTGGATCATCCGAGAATCCCTCTCAGTCCACAGCTTTACTTAAAAGATCACGAAATACTAGAATAATGTTTAATAGAAAATCAACAGAAATAGTAAACTTGCTTAAAAATTAAGCTTAAGCTTTATCAGATTGAGTTAGTTCTAATAACTATAATTTTTTTATGCCGATTCTGAAGAAACCTCTGATATACCCTTTTCGGAGAATCCCACACTGTAGTCTCTAGGGAAAATCTCGGATAGCTCAATCTACAGCCTGAGCGTTTGCCTCACGCAAACTCTTTTGAAAACCACTGTACGCGATCCATTTCAGGTGAGGATCATTTTAGCGTGTGAGGATGTATTATACTCATTGGTAGCTATTATGCCTTCCGCTGCCTTATTGTATTTTATAGATTTTTAAGTTTCTTTTTTGTTATGATACTTATAATGATAAATTAGTTGAAAGCTAAGAGAGAGAGAGAGACACAGAGAGAGAGAGAGACAGAGAAAGAGAGAGAGAGAGAGACAGAGAGAGAGGAAAACAGTAACTGTTGCAAAAATTTGTAGTCTTAAGTAACATTCAAATGAAGAACATTATCAATTAATCCGTTAATTTTTTTTTCTTCTCAACACTACCGCAATTCTTTTCGCCATCGATTACTTCCGTGCCCATCATTATCTGCCCTTTTCCCTTATCTATTTGGGGTCGGTTCGCGTGATGGTCTCGTATTAATTTTATGACGACCGAAGCTGCAGTTTTTCTTTGCGGAACAAAAAAAAACTGCTTGCTGCAAAGCAGAAAGTACATGAAGACACGCGATTCCGCGTTCTAAATTCGAATATTTTGTATATGGAACGTCTCGTCGTTTATCAGTGTGTGTGTGTCTTCAAATAGTTTGGATGTTCTCAATTCGGTTGAATTTTTTTTTTTTTTATATAATTATTACCTCATAATTCCGTCAGTTATGAACCGATTCGGAAAATTATTTTTTTATCTGAAAGAATATACTTACAAATTGGTCCCGTAGAAATGTTATCAAAATTGGTACAGAAGTTTAATTTTTAAATTAAAATAAGTGGTTTTGAACACAATCTTAAATTATGATGATAATGCTCGAGAGCCTACAATAAAAACAGATGTTTAAAAATAAATCTTATGTCATTGTGTTAAAACTCTAAATGCGACTCTCCTCATCGAGCTGGTCTGTGGTAACGGACATATCGTCATAGTCGTAGAATACTGACGGATCTTTATTTGTCAGATCTGTCAGTATTCTACGACTATGACGATATGTTTATATGTATGCCAACGGGTTATAGGTATGATTATTATTTACTAACGCAGCTATTAACTAAGCATTGCTGAATATATCCCTTCCCCATACAGGGCAGGATGGCAGTAGTTGCCACTCTTGACAGGTGGGTTGGCAATCGCAGTTAGGCTATTAGAGATGTTTTAAAAGGGACACTGCTGTCCATCCCTCGACCATTAAGATCTTTTACGCCTCTTACGACTCCCACGGGAAAAATAGGGGTGGCTTATTCTATGCCGGGACCACAAGGTAAAATTGCACATCAAATGTTCAATTTGACCCACGATTCCTCACTTCAGACTACACAATGTGTTTGGGACTATACTCATTTTAACTTTTATGAGGTACTCCCCATAAATATTTCCATAACGATCCACTGAGCCGTTATGACGCCAAGAGATGACAAACAAACTCACTTTCACATTTATATTAAGAAAAAATTCATATTTATATTAATAAAAATTCATCATTTCAGCCGTTAACTGTCCACTGCTGAACATAAGTCTTCCTCATGAGGGGAGTTTTGGCAGTAGTTGCCATGTTTGGCAGGTGGGTTAAGTTCCGCAGTTAGGCTTCTTTTTAGAGATGTTTTCGGGACACATAGCATATATATATATATATATATATATATATATATATATATATATATATATATATATATATATATATATATATATATATATATATATATATATATATATATATATAGTGAAAAAAAAAACTGTTCTAATAAGCTGTTAAGTTAACAATACTTTAACTATATTTATAACTGAAACGCGACCTTAATTGGCCCACTTTTGTGAGAATACCTTGATTTTTTTTTATGGTTACAAATGACATTGTCTCTTTTATTACAGAACATAAAGTTAATAATTTCATCGTGTATTCCAACGTCTGATAGGCTATTAAACAGTCACATAAAAACTTAACGCCCTTTCGCGTGTGCAGTCGGATAAAGCGAGTTATGAGATCTCAGGTATTTTTATATTTGTAAATATTAAGCACAAGATATATTTATATTTTATATACTTTTACCATTACGACTATATACTTCCTTATTTAGAATATTAGAACTGTTATGAACAAAGATATAATCCGTTTAGATGTGTAAGATATCATTTAGATATTTTTTATTTTTTTTAATTATTTTTTTTTTTTTGTCTCCACTAATTCACAATTTCCATCAGACATTCAAACGTTTACTGGAAGAGATCCATTTTATGGGATTAGTACGCCATTGTAGTCATTCTTTTTCTAAGAACTCTGTATTCTATAATTTAAGACTTGACTGTACAATAAAGTGTCAAAAAGTTGTATAAAAAAATACTACACCAACTTATTCTCATCATCGATATGTTTGTTAATTAAATGTTTATTATAGGTTTTACCATTATCCGAGAACTAATATGAAAATTACAATTAAGAAAGATCAAGAAGATTGAAGATTGTTTTATACCACAGTGGTGGCAAACAAGCATACGACCCACCCAATGGTAAGCGTTACCGTAGCCTATGAACGCCTGCAATAGCAATAATAGATATCCGGTAACCTACATGTAAAAAATACGATTTAAAAAAAAGGCAATTTTTTTAAATAGTTCAAAAAACGCCAGTATCCTTTGATTTTATCGAATTTTTAATACAAATATTTTGCATCAAAATTAGAATTTTATATACGTACACATAGTGGCTATTTACTCCTAAATGCAAATTCTACACAAAATCTGAATGCAACGGGAATATAAGTGTAGTGTGAAATCGCTTAATATGTCCCGAATTTTGATTGTCAGGGGTCGATATAGCTATAAAAATATACGAGTGTATATTTTGTACTGGCCCGCTGTTACACGTTACAATATGTAAGATATTGTAAATGGAGGAATTTCTCAATACGACTGTGTTTCTTATCTGAACCTCTATTTAGTGAAGTTGCTGTTTTATCGGAAAAAAAAATAAAAAAAAAGAATGTTGTTAATCCCAAACACACAAGAAGTAGATAGTACTAAACTACCTTAGTTCATAATCCTAACCTTTACAATTATCTTCAAACTCAAAGCCAGAGTCTTTGACTTTGAAGATTACCTCGCTCTGCGTTTCTACCGCTTATAAACACTGGATTGTGTTTTGAAGTAATTGTCACTGTTATCGACAAGAAATTTACACACACATCGACGGATTCTATTAACTTTTGATATAATGGAAGGTCGACTCCTGCCAAACAGATTACGAATTTATGACGTTTGCTTAGGTTTAACAGTGATTCAATATTTAGTTGAGGAACTGAGAGTTATTTGGACGCGGTGGAACGGGTATTACACATATTTTTCGCCGTATGTTTACCGCAAACTTATTTCAATAATAAACAACCACCCACGTTCGTTTGCAGGTGTAACAAATATTATGCCAATATAAACAGATCATTTATCTTTGTGTCCGTTTTAAATTAATCTGATAAATCCTGCCAACCTACCATGAAAGTTTGTCCGAACTTTCGGATCGAACGAAACACGAATTATATAATTAAAATTAAAGAAATATCAACTTGACAAAATTAATAAATAATTTAAAGAATTGAAGCGTTATAACGCTGTTGTACATAAAAAAAATTTAATTATAGATACAGAATAAAAAGTTTTCAAGGAAAGAGTGAGTACGACGGCAAACATTAATCACAATAGGATTTTTTTAATTAAGGAATGTAATAGAAACTCTCAGTTAAAAACCAAACCAATCAATGACTTTAATCATTTGTTCGATATTACGTTAAGTATTAGTCATATTGAATGAATCACTGTTTACGAACCTAAATCTCATATCAATTCATTTTATTATTCGCATGAAAGTTCGGTCCGGAATTAAGAAATCACGTTTCATGGTATAACCCTGTGGCCAGATTTTGATGCGTGCACTGACTATAAATTGTCAGAAAATCTGATCACGCTAAACCTTTTGTTGACTTTAGTTCTTAAGCGACGATTATGCTATCAAATTTGACCAGAGGCAGACTTTGTAAAATCGTCTACGTGGGTACTTCTGGCCCATTCGTGGTTCTATTGCACAGCAGCTTCCCTGGCTTCATTAGAAGATAGGTAAGGCAACGTAGGAGATATATCTGTTGGCGACAATTTTCGTAAACCATTGTTTGCAATTCCACATTGAATAAAAAAAAATGTCACAGAAACGAAAAGTGAATTATTAATACTTATAATGTTTAAAACATAATTAAATTAACTAAACATCATCCTTATATTTACCATAGATATATATACTCATATTACAAAATAAACATTTTAAAATTTCGTAAAACATTGTTTATTATCCTCACTCAAATCAGTGGCTATCGCATTAATCCAGGTGTCCGGTTAAAACTCAAAACCCGTTGCTGAGCACACAAAAAACCGATAGAGCATCTATTCAAAAGCAAACAACCCTTAAAACACTGGAAAATTCCGGATAAATCCGCAATAAACCGGTTTTAGCCGGCCGCAGGACAATGAGCGGCGAATTTTAAGCGGCCACGCATAATTCTACCGTTTAGTATACATTAGCGGTGGGCTTCAATTGAATTTGCAATTCTTATGTTGCTTAAGTTCATGTGAATTGGTCGAAGTAAGGGGTTTTTGGAAATATTACCGAGTTGGCGAGATATTCATTTTGGACGACTTAAGATGGAGACCCTCGCTTTATCGTGACGTTATAATTTTATTTTAACTACCTCATCCATCCGAGTGACCACGATATATTTATTGACCGGATCCAAATTATAAGCGATTAGCTTTATTTTATAAATATAAATTATTTCTATCTATCGAAGAACCGTACGAAGCCAGTGCAGTTAACTATATATAGAGTGAAACTTAAATGGAACCTGGATAAGTGAGAAGCTTCCACAACTGGAACTCATATTGAGGTTCCAACACTTTGGCAGTGGATTACCTCTGTTAGTGTTACGAATCAAAACTCTATATCTGGGATTTGTTCTTTTGATTTTATAGTCACATTTACCTCTATAACTGAGACAACATCAAATTATTACCTAACTTGGGTTATTTTGCATTTAAGTTTGTTATTTATTTATTCTTATTCTACCCACAAATTAAATAATTTTGAGTCTCAATGACCTTTAGTTTTAGTTATACTTTACCATCATACAGATGTTTATTTGAAAAAATGCCGAAACGAAGGCTCAAATCGTTATCAGTATGCGTAAAACTAAAGTTAATATCTATTTATGAAAGTGGGGAAGACACGCGTACAAGTCTGTTTCGAATTTAATGTGCCAAAAACCACTCTTTGTAGAATGATAAGTACTTTATATTATTCTCAATTTCATGTATAATATAATATATGTCATATATGTGTAAGTATATTTGTTATTTATATATATATCTATTTGTTTATATATGTAATTTTAGTATGTATGTATATCAATAATAACTAGTACCGCATTCGAGTATTCTGACACTTCCCTATGGTTGACTGGGAGAGAATGCTTTTAGCATTAAGTCCGCCATGTAAACATATTTGTACTAATGAATAAATAAAAAAATAAAATAAAAAATGATTCAGAATAATGATAAAACTCAATCACATTGTTCTGAAGGACAGGGAAAACTAGAATGTATACGTTTATCATAGTATACTAAACTTGAAGAGTGTTTGCTAGTACTCCTCTATTAATGGAGCCCTCTGTAAATGAGACAGATGGAAGGAATCTGAGGAATTGTTCGGATTGATAACTGCTGCTGATTTTCACCACTTACAACCCGCCATAAACTACAGTTTCGTTCCAACCATCTGGACGAGTGGTGGTATTCCACCGTGCGTTTTTCAAGGCACTTTCTTCCATGCACAACCACTCTTTGGAATCAACTTTCAGCAGCAGTATTTTTGAACCGATACGACATCATAACCATAAAAAAAAGCATATTCCTTTTTAAAAGACCGGCAGCACACCTGCAATACCGTTGGTGTGCTTGCTTGTTCATTGGCCCCTTGTGTTGTAAAAAAAAGATATTTATTCATACTTGGATATGGAATCACTGGGAAAGTGGAATACCTCTATAAGTGAAACAAATTTACAGGTCCTTTAATATCTCACTTGGTTTCACTGTATATAAATAAATAATTTAGAATGACGCAAAATTCAAATTCCAAAATTAACACCATGATAGTTAATAACGTGTTATCTATTTTGGGTGGCTTTTGTTCTATGTCAAAATTGATAATTACAATTATTGTTCAATACTACCATCAAAGTCGTGCGACATCTGGCTAACGAAGTTAACAAGCATCAGCAGTATTAATTATTATAACATATAGTACATTTTAATTGTATTAGCGATTCATATTTAACGATGTCATACCTGAGAACCTTTAATTGATATAACTACACAGATATAACTACATATAACAGTAAAATCTTATTAATATAATAAAATTGTAACTAGAAGATGTTTGTACATAAAAAATATTTGAAATATATATATAAGAGCTCTTATAAAACCAATAGGTGGCGTAACAATAATTTTTATCAATTTTGTCTGTTTTTCTGTTTGTATATATATTACGGTATCACGTAAAAACTACTGCACCAAATCAAATACAGTTTTGATAGTTATATTTCTGCAAGTTTTATCTGAATACGCCATCTAGAAATGATCTTTTTTATTGCTTTTCCTATTCCTAATTCAACGCGTACAAAGTAGTGAGCTAAAAGCTAGTCTTTATTAATATTATAAATGTACGTACGCTCATGTGTGTATGTACGTGAGTGTATGTGTTCAGGACTAAAGTAACTTTTTGCGATTCATATGAGTAATAACTTTTTTGAAGTCTGCAAATTGACGTCAGAAATGTACGTCAGAAGTCGGCCAAACTTAAGTGCGATCGGGAGGTCACAATACCCGCAAAGTTTCGATAGGTGGACAAAGATCTTCAGCCAGTGAGTAACTACAGGTGGAGATCGTCATCGAAGCTGATCCAGAATGATGGCGTGATGACTTAGACACATTTAAAAAGGCATATAACGGCCACTTTTGGAAGGAGATGACACCCTTTACCTAGGAGTTAGACATCCTGGGTTAGTAACAAATAGAAAAATATCTAAATCCGCGCAGTCAACAGAGTTGATACAAAGTTCTTAATGATATAAGGACTATACCATAATGGACGTTAAGTCCAGACACCCTACCAATTACAACTAACAACGCATTGCAATTTACAGACAGAAAGAACTTCGATTAAACGCACGCGACTTTGTACCGGCTGACTGCATACTCGCGACTTCGGCGACTTCTAATCGCGCGAATTAAAGTAGTAGATTAAGCGTATTAGTGGTTATAATATTATTTTAGTAAATTTATATAAATTTCTCTTATACTAGTATATATGAAATGAAAAAGTGAATAGATATATAGATACTCTTTATTGTTTCCTCCAAAAGATTACAATAGTAAAATTATTATAAATATAAACAATTACAAGAAATAATCATAATGAGAAAACAATGGGCGAGCTTATCGCTAGAAGCGATCTCTTCCAGGCAACCTTTGGATGGAGAGGAGTAATTATAAACAATTTGGTAGGAAGCGCGATGAAAAATTCTGTCCATTCTAAATATGGAGATGTGATACATATAATAATATAAATATATATCTGTACTCATTATTAGATCATATTTATTTATTTTTTATTGACCACATTTCAAAAAATTTTAAGTACAAAAGGCGAACTTAATGCTATATACCGTTCCCTACCAGTCAATATTAGGCAAAACAGAAATGTAATTATGCGGTGAAAAAGTGAAAATTTGTTTATCCTTTATAGAAGGAATGAAAGAATAATATTTACCGCTCGTGCTTGGCCACCCTAACGGAAAACTGAACAGAAGTGGCGGACTTTTAATATGTAGTAATTTTATTTTTTAAACGATATCTTTTTTGCGGACTATACTTAAGTTCTGTATAGTGCATTAAGTTGGTACGTCAACTTAAATTGTTTTCATATTGACAAGATAAGTGCTCATCATATTGGTATTAGTACAATTCGTATTTTAATGTATAATATATTATAATTAAAATTGTAAATTGTAATTGTATCATTATCATATCAGCTGTTACTTGTCCACTGCTGAACATAAGCCTCTCTCATAGACTTTTGAACTCGAACACTGTCTTTGCCATTAAGAAATATTGCCAGTAATTGCCACATTTGATAGGCGAGTTGGCAACCGCAGTTAGGCTTTGCTGACGTTTTAAGAGGAACGCTGCTGCCCATCCCTCGACCTAAGTTCCATTAGTCGCCTCTTACTACACCCACGGAAATGGAAGAAGTGGTCCATCTATGTGGGGACCATATGTCGATTAAATTGTACGATATATTATATAATAATACTATTATATTTTAAAGCTTTGTACGCATCAAATTTAAAAGTATAAAAACCAGTAAAATATACTACTTCGAGATGGCGTATGAAGATGAAACATTAAACTTCAGTTGATGCCAGAACAAACAGACACACGAAATTAAAAAAATATATATTGTTTTAGCATCTATTGGTTTTATTTAAACTCAAAAACTTCTTACGATTTTAAAAATATTTTTAATTATATAAATCATCAAGTAACATAGGCTGTATATTATTAAAAAAAAATAGAGATCCCTACGAAAATTGCAATAAATAAGAATAATACCCAATGTACAAAAAATTTGCCTATAAAAGATTAATTTTTAA
Source organism: Galleria mellonella (assembly GCF_026898425.1). NCBI lineage: Eukaryota > Metazoa > Arthropoda > Insecta > Lepidoptera > Pyralidae > Galleria > Galleria mellonella. Next base: position 5,464,153 of record NW_026442084.1, read on the forward strand.
CTTTACCTATAAAAACATTAATTTATCTTTGTGCAAATCTGGGGAACATAGCTTGTTTTAAATGTATTTAAAACTATAATAATAAAACCACAGAACATCTCGTCGTCCATCATCACATCATGTGTTCACGATAAAAGCCTCTTTTTTTAGCAAAATATTAAAAATACTTTCCTTACACACAGACAAACTTTACCTCTTTATAATATTAGTATTACAGATAGCTAACGTTATGAAGGTTAGTAAAGGGCTTCATGTCTCGCTGAACATAACAAGCTTCGTATCTAGTACTTGTCCTTAGGGAATATTGTGTTATCCGATTTGCTTTTTAACCGACTTCAAAAAAGACATTCGTATAAATTACGACGTGTGTATATTTATATACAAGGCTAGACAAATATTGCAATGCAAATTTTCTCTGAGAAATCTAGGCAGTATTTCATAGAAAAATTTTGCGAATTATAAGAAATGCAGTCAGACAAGTCACTTTGAAACATTTTACTAAAAATAGCTTGTAACATGCATAGTAATAAAAAAAATAACAGTTAAATTGAATATTACTAATGAAGAAATATTGAAATAAATAATAAATCCAATACAAAGGTCTTTTTTAGTACTCTATTTTAGTCTTTCGATTAAAATAGAGTAATTAATGGGTTCAAAAGTGACAAAAAATCACAATCGAATATATGAGCTTTTCTTTTTTAAATTGATTAATAATCGGTGCCGTGACTAAGGTTACGAAAAGGTGACCTAAAACAGTTCGTCAAACTGTCTCATTGTGTTCAGCTAATTGTAGTACGTTACTCTATTCAGATATAATTATAGGAACTCCCTAGAGTTATTCTATAGGATTTCAGAAGTTCTAGCTTTGCCAAAGTCAAAGAGTCGCTAAGTCAAAAGTGTCACCTTTATATACATAGATTTTATAACAATTGTCAGAAACGGCAACAAAAACAGTGAATTTATTAATTTCCCATTACATATACATATATATGTATATGTAATGGGAAATTATTAATTATTATTAATAATTAAATTAAATTGAATTTTAAAAATAATAAAGATGTATTCACACAGAAAATATTGACACTTCGTCAAAAAAACTGATTTAAAATATAATTTGCATGAAACCAACATACAGATGATGTATATAAATCATTTCAAATACAAAACTAATCATCAAAATTAGTTACGAACATTGTGACTGTTAAAAATAGCTACTTCAGCTTACTCAGTACTTTCACTGCCACATCAAAATGTTCAAACCGGAATATAGCATGCAAGTAAGCTGTTTGACGGCAGGATGCATTAGTGCTACGACTACTCGTGACAGAGTGACGCCCTCTGGTATTAAGGGTTTCTAGACCGCTTTCGTTGTACACATAAGCTCTAACGTAGTTTACTGGGCGATAGCTTTATGAAAAACCAAATAAATAACAGTAATTTTCAAATGTGTTTAATAAAAATATAAAATTTCAGAAATTTTGGAATTCGATTTTTTTTTGATGGGTGAAAATGGTATGGTAACCCCGCCTGCGCTAACGGGATACACTGGCGGAGCACCAGTGAAGGGTGATAGATGAGAATGAAAATAGGCCAGTTAGCCCATCATAATGAATTCATCAGGAATTAACCATGATAGTTTCCAGGGAGAACCGCAAGGAGATCGACTTGGTTGGGTATATTGCTAGCAATGAGATTCTCAGTCTCCATTACTAACAATCCCTTTCCTGCCTGACAACCGTAGTTAGGTTAGGTTTTGGTGATGTTTTAATTTGCCATCCCTTAACCATTAAGTTCCCTTATGCCTCTTACTAGCCTTGCCTTGCCTGGAATTTGATATTAGGATTACTGAGAATAGAACTAAACCTCATTGTTGTCATTGTTGTTCATCAGTAAACTGATGTAAGTATCTATTAAGAAGACTTTCCGTACATAAAATATGTCCGCTGATAAAATACCTTAACTTCAATTGAGGATTACTCTACAAATTACAGCATGGGATTCTACAAAGATGTCGTATTAATGTATCTTCAGGGTTGTGACACTGCCAGTATTGCCGGCGTCCACAGGCTACAGTGACCCTGTATCTATCATTAGACAGATGGAATGCTTATTTGCCACAATTGTGGTATAAAAGAGTTATGAAAAATTTTTTCACCACTTCTTTAAGCTGCTTTATAATGCAGAATTATATGAAAACAAAAATCAATTTCAAAAATTAACAATATCGCCCACTCCAATCTTGACATTAATAATTGGTCTAAAAAGCGCACTCCCCCATTTTCCTGATTTTGTTTTTATTCTAAATACTCTGTAAAGATGACGTCAAAACGTCGGACGTGTCTGCAAAATACAGAATGAGAGGAACAACGTTTTTAAATACACAATTGGGTCTTAAGGCGATGAAAAAACAACATTATTAGTTGAAAACATTAATGGTATTATTTAATTTTTTACTAAGATGGATATGCGACTTTTTTACGTGATACAGAGATATTGACAGGTATACAAAAGTGCATTCTGCTGCGTAAAAAGGTAATTTCAATCATGAACATATATATACATACATCATCATCATCATTTCAATCATTATTCGTCCACTGCTGGACATAAGCCTCCCCCATAGACTGCCATAAAGAACGGTCCTAAGCCATCTGCATCCACTGACTGCCTGCAATGCATTTCAGATTATCACTCCATAGTGGGGGGTTTGACCGTACGCGGTCGCCACTCAAGAACCTTTCTCCCCCATCGGTTGTCGGTTCTTCGAGCTATGTGACCAGCCCTTTGTCACTTTAGTTTGTCTATTCTTATACATACATATAAATGCTAAATTTCATTACGATTGATTGAGTAATTAAAAAGTTAGGAGATAACAGAAAAATTTATATTAGTATTTCATGTATCTAGTGTGGTAATAGTAAAGGTACTAGTACATAAAGAAGGTGACATAGAAATTCTTGATACTAGAGGGTTATTTTTTCATATCAACTTTCCCATAAGAAATAGTATAAGTGCTGATATACAGTTTTATTTTGACTTTTACTTTCCTATCACTAGAGCATCGTATAACATACAAAAGAAAAAAATAAAATTACAGAAATAGGAACCTCAAATTAAAATAAGGCTTGCTTTTAAATCTATTAACTACAATTGATAGCTTTTGTAACAGAAAACCTCAAAGCGTGTGCAATATTAATTAAATTAAATACGAATAGATACTACAATTAAATAAGATTTAATTAATTTACCCAGTGTAATCGCTGCAAATACTCCTGCAATACACACTGGATGCAATGATAGCAAGAAAAAGAGATGGCAACACAGTAATTTGAATTTAAAAAAAAAAATATATAAAGCGGTGTACCCTTATTTCCAATTAAAAACAAACAATTCTTGCATTTCATTTCGTTCATTCAATCCGATATGGATAGGGTTGACACTTGAACCTTCTGTACACGGAAACAAGTTTATCATAATGGTATTTAACAGAAATCTAAACTCATTTATTTATTTCTTATTGCATTCCATAATATAATTAGTAGATAACATTTCAATTATGGACCCTGTTGGGCACAGCAAGTAGGAGAGAGGAGGACAACATTTTTTTCACTTTAGAAATAGTCTAGGGATCTGTTACAATATTATACAGTCATTGAAATTGTATCACGATAGCTTCGTATTTTCTTACTATTATTATTATTCATTATTTAAGTATTAGTGTGTATCTATTCATATCGTAACTGTTATTAGTATTTTATAGTTATTTAATATATTCTGTAGTTTACAATTATTTATATTAATATTGTAAAACTAATTAATAAATCGTTTAATAATAAAATTTAAATATATACTCATTTATATTATATTTAAAGATAATAGAAATATTTTGAATTATATTTAAATTGTTTCAATGTCTATATTATTAATCCATTAAATAGAAAATAAAGACATTTCATCGTCAGTATACAGTATTGATAAAGTATTAGTTTATTTTGAAATCTACTTTAACCTATTATTTTTATTTAAAAACTTACTATTAACAATTTAAACTTTAAACTCATAACAATTGGACAAAACAAAACAAAAACTTTAGTACATGCAGACTAAGAAATTTTATACAAGACTACACAGTCGGAATTCAATATGAAACTATGAAATAATTTAATTTGGGAAACAGGGCGTTGCATATTGGTAACCCTACATACGCTACATAGTATCGAAAGAGCAGAACCGAATGAAAGAATGACCGGTTTTATTCGAGTATTTTAAAGCCGTATTTGAAACCCGAATCGTTTCGATACAGTTTTTGTAAACGATCTGGGATCAATAAGATTTCATTACTGATTTTTTTTGTACTAATATTATAAAAAGAAACATTTATTTTTTTGTATATTTGTCTGTTGTTTGTAATGTATAATATAAACTCAAAAACTACTAAATTGTTTAATAAAATATTTCACCTGTAGAAAGTTATACTGTCAGCAAATAACTTGGGCTGGATAAAATTAATTTGTATAATAAAAACTGTGAGAAACCGGGGCGAGTCGCTAGTTTCATACTAGCGACTCTAATAAATATTATTTTTTCTTATGTAATTATAAATTGCTTTGTATACGGATGTTAAAAAAAAAGATTTAACGGAAAGTTAAAATTTAGTATCTAATTACATAAATTAGAAGATTAGATTTTGTTTTTATGATTTTTAATAACGGCCAACAAGCTAACGGCCAGCCTGAAGGAAAATAGTAACCATTGCCAATAGAAATAAACAGCATTCACGGTATCATGCACATCACATGATGAACTACGATACCCATGCCTTATGCGTTAACACTTTTTTTTTTTATACAGCTTAGAATGGCAAACAAGCTGACGGCCCACCTGATGAAAAGTGGTAACCGTCGCCTATAGACATGAGCAGTACCATGGACATAACAGAGTATACTTTTTCGCCCATGATACCCTCCATGCGTTATCATTCCTGAGGACTCAGGTGTTATTCCTCTGTACCCAGTAAATTCACGCCATATCCCACCCTTCAAACCGAAACACAGCCATGCAAACACAACTGCTTCACTTCTGAGGACTATGGTCTTATGGTACTGTAATCTATAATTTCACTATCATATTAGTTTTTATACAAATGCTAATTTAACGGTTTTCCAGATTACATAAGTTTAATATAGTTCTAACTTAAAAGCAAAATTGTAAAAAAAAAGCTCGTGGAATTCTTCACGATGGGCTAACTGACCTGCCTTTCATCGTCACCTATCATCTATCACTGGTGCCCCGACAGCGTATACCGTTAGCGCAAGCGGGGTTACTATTGCATTATCACCCATTAAAAAAAATATGATAAGTATAAAAAAATACTATATAACAACAGAACAGCTAGTTAGTTGCGAAATAACTTATTGCATAAAAAACAATGTTTGATTTTTTTAGTCTATTTTTATTTCTCTTTGTCAGAACTCAATTACTAAAAAGCTATTTTGGTTCATCATTTTTCAAAGAATTCAGGACTTCAAAGAAATATATTTTAGCAAAATTTCTAATATGTTAAAGGCCCTTAACAAATCAACCCTTCGAGTGCCAGCGACTAATTCAATTAAACAAATCAAAACGCCAATTTAAAATGAACTTTATACGACTGTGATAAGATAGTTCCAAGAATAATTAAGCGTTTGATAAATGGATTACATTGTGACAGTGCGTTCGTTAATAAAAGTACAAAATCAGCGAATCACCGCTTGGGGTCAATTATACCCCAACGCTGTCAGAGGGTCGAGTCGAACCCTGAGCTAGTGGCCATATGTTGTTACTCTTTGGGTCACTATTAACAAGCATTGGAAAACTACGAATCGTAACGTTTATACCCAAGAACAAAGTTATTTTACTAGTAACTCTCTATCAGTCGATAGAGAATGTTACCAGCATTAAGCTCACCTTTTGTACCATATTTTCGTTTGGTCAGTAGAGTTATATAAATAAATAACTTTTAAAAATTACTAAATAATCGGTCGACCCGGTAAACGTTAAAAAATCAATTAACGGGTTTACGTTTTATTATTAGGATATAAACAATCTCATCTCTCAATTTGGAGCAAACAAGATAAAATTTAAAAAATCATTAAAACCGGTTGTTCGGTTTTGAAGATTAGCATGTATGAATTTGGTTTTTATACTTCTACTACTTGTATTATATATGCGAAAGTTTATGACAATAAATGGATGGATGTTTGTGACTCTTTCACGCAAAAACTACTGAACTAACTTAATGTAATGATTCACGCGGGCGAAGTCACGGGATACCGTTGGTATATTAAATTTTTCATTATTTTTAATGAATATTAAAAAAGTATATTATTTCAAGACTTGGGTATGACCGTTCTTAAGTTTCCAAATTAAAAACTGATGGGCTTCCATAAAAAAATTCAACCCCTTCTTAGCCCTTTAGGGGATGAATTTTCCTTATCGTCCGTCTTCATTATACAAAAAATGTTCTTTAGTTTTTATAACTTGGCTTGTTTTTATAGTAATTTGGGTTTAACGATGATTCGTCATTCATGTCTCTTCATAATATTAGTTTAGAAGTAATTTTTGGATTAACTAATTTGCAACATTATTTACATTTTTTTTATTTTCTAGTAACACTAGTCGTTTATAATTCTATATTCTATTGTTATTTATTCATTATTCACTACATCATTCAAGAGTCCGCCTTGCTCTTGTATTTACGATACTGGCAAATGAATCTATGTAACCATCTAAAAGTATCAACGTAATAAAATAAACCAATTTGCATTATATAATCCAAGTATTTTATTATGCTTCTGGCCAAAGTATATATCAGTATGTATTATAAAAAGCCTAGCTATATTTTAGTATAAATTCTTCAAAATTCAATGAATTGGTTACATAGATTTTACACAAACGTATTTTCTTTGAAGTAATATGGTTTTAAACATTTTTTTTAGATTCGAATCATAGATTAAGGATAATATCCGTCGATTCGAATAAGCGATTTAATTTTTTTTTAATATTTTAAATATTTCAAAAAACTTTATATTTCGAACAATCATTCAATTCACATACGAGTATGCTTCCCGCCATTTTTCGTAGCCCAAACGTGCACCGAGGTCTCTGTCTCTGCCTTTATTTATTCACGCAAAAGAATTTTTTCATACGCGCAAATTGCAGCACGTCTGTTCCCTTTATCGAAGAACGATTTAATAATATATTTACCCGAATACTTATGCAAAGAAGGGTTATATTTTACTAAACAAATAGGTATCACGGTAGTATTTTTCTTTTTCGGGACAAAAATACCGGGGTATAGAATAAAAACTTACCTTTCAATCCTTTTGTGAGACATGAAAAACAACAATAGAACGTTAAATCGAAAACATTGTTAGTTTGTTCGTATCTTTTTTCGCATGACCGAGATATATTGATTGACCGAGTTTAAAAGTGACCTGTCTTTCCTCGGCCCAATCAATACGTATATACTAAATTTCATTACAATTGGTTAAACAGTAAAAATAAACAACTGATTTTCATATTTATGAAGTAAAAAAAAAATACTTTTTTATTCAACTTAGAATGCCAAACGAGCTGACAGCCCACCTGATGGAAAGTGGTAACCATCGCCTATAAACATAAGCAGTACAATGGATATAACAGAGTATACTGTTTCGACCAAGATACTCCGCATGAGTTGCCATTCCTGAGGACTAAGTTGCCTCTGCATCCTATAATTTCACTGCCATATCCCATCCTTTAAACGCAAACATAGCCATGCAAAAACAACTGCTTCACGGCAGAAACATGAATGAGGTACCTAAACTGACGACTTTTGTATAAAGTTCGCCTCTGGTCAAATAGTTTGTTAAGAGGAAATGGAAAAGGATTTTAAGTGAAAAAGGGAAAGGGTTTTAATTTTTTTATTAACAAATGACCTTAATCCTTATAATGATGGAATAAACAAACAGTATATTCTCATTTTTATCCTCAAGATAACGTAAAAGGTGAGTAGGGTTAAAAAGTAAAAAAAAAGAAAAAATGTACAAAGACGCCTGTTAGCAAGTTAATATTAGACTTCATCATCATCATCACTATCCACTGCTGAACATAGATCTCCCCCTACTAGGGTCGTTTTACCAGTAGTTGCCACGCTTGGCAGGTAGGTTGGCAACAGCAGTTAGGCTTTGGTGAAGTTTTTAGAGAGACGCCGCTGTCCATCCCTCGACTGTTAAGTTCCCTTAGTTGCCTCTTACGACACCCAGGGGGAAGGTAGGGTGGACCATTCTATGACGGGACCACACGGCGTATTATACGCCGTGCATATTATATGTTAATATTAGGCTTATTTCCTCTTAAAACCCATGCCCACTAGTGGGATATTAATGGAGTATGAAATTATGAAAATTATAAAACACAAATTAAAGCTCCCAGATATTATTTTAAATAGTTCATATATTATTAATGAATTAAAAGTTTCCAATGTATTAAAGGCTATAAAATGAGCGAATTATGTGCTATTTCGCTCTTCCACTACGCTAGAGGTCGCTATAGTATTAAATATATAATAGAGTACACACTAACAAGCCGAGAGTCAAACTCGTTGAAACTTTTCATTAAATACTCGGAGAAATTTCTAGAAACACTAACGGGGCGACAATGGAATAATTTAAATTGAATAGCAAGTGGGACCCAGTATCATTTCTAGACAATGTGGTCCATTTTAAGGATCCCAAGTCAAATATTTGAACGAAGTCAGATAGTCCCCTTAAGTTTAAGTCCTTATGCTTCGTTCAAACTGATCTATTTCCACTGAGCAAGTAGCTATTAAATTACTTAAAATATCAACAAAACCTAATTGCAATTGTTAACCTGTCTGTAAAGTGTAGCAACTACTGGCAAAACCCCCCAAGAGAGAAGCCTACGTTCAGCAGTAGACGGCTGTGGACGGCTGATACCAAGTAGCTATTGAATTTGGAACATTTCACACAGGAACACGCCTGATCTCTAACAGTTTATCGAATGTTCTTCAATATACGATTTATCAAAATTTATGCGAAATTTATTTCAATTATATGCTTTATACAAAATTTATTTGTTTAATTGTATTATTTATTTTAGTGTGTTTTTTTTAGTATCCCAAGGCCATAATGATATTTCATTTACCAGAACAACAGAAAGAGATAGCTAGGTTGATCTAATATAGTAATTGTTTGGTCAGGAAAAATCATATAAAATTATATACTAATATTACAATCCAATTTAAAATTATATCGGACCTTTTGCGTTCACACAATCGGTCAAAAATCGTTTGCATCTCTTAATGGCCTAATTTAAAATTAAACACGCGTGAAAATATTGAACGTCGCGTACTACAAGCGCGTTTAATTACTAGCATTCCAAAAGAGTTTAGTGGAGCATGTCAATAACTAAATAATACTGAACGCAGCTCTCAGGTTAAGTATTCAAGTGTCCGGGGTAGCGTAGTTTGTGCAAATTTGAACTTTGGCCGGTAATAGCTGACGACTATCCCGGCCCAATCCACGGCTATTTCCTCCCAAGAAGTTTTGAGAGGGCGCACTGATGAATATTGTTAAGAACGAAGCTGTAAAGGCGTTGGTTTTTGGAGTGAATTATTTTAACAAGTTTATATATCTATGTTGACTTTTATCTTGTCTAGCTTTTGCCAGTGACTTTGTACGCGTGAATTTTAGAAATAGATAAATTCTATTTTGTCGTGTAAGAAGAAAAATTTATAAAATTGGTCTATACTTGTCTTGTTATTATTTAGCTATGCCATTTAATGGTGTTTTAGACAACATAGCAAGATAAAACATATGCCAGCTTTTAAATTAGTCCTTTAGGTACACCACTGTGAAAACCGAATCCAAATTGGTGCAGTAGTTTTTTGCATGATACTGAAATAAACGTATATAAAAGGCTGATTATAAAAAATAAAAAAATGTTTTGACTTCAATTGTTCTTATTAATATCTCTCATATATTTTTTCCTATATATTTCCTATGTACATGCCAATTTCAGAGACTTTAAAATTTCCTTATAAGAACTGTAATTAGTATACTTAATACCTTTAAAAGCAATTACTGTTTTAGAATGAAAGAAAGAGATAGACGTAATTGTATCTACTCTAACATCTTTAACCCATCAAATGTAGGTAGACATCAATTAAACGGATCACACTTGACTTACTACAAGTTCTCTATTCGAAATGCGAAGTTCGAGTTTCGACGTTCGTTGGAACCTATTAAAAGTTTAACAGCTTACCAATAAGTTTAATATATATTTTTTTGCTGAAAAGTTTTAAAGTTTTGTCAATTTATTTCGCGTTCGCGAGAATGTTATAATTTGTTGATATAATTATAACAATATCTTATTATAAATGGAATATTTTTAATAAAAACATGTGTGTAAATTTGAAAATTTGATGAGATTTGTTATGCGGGATTAGCTAGAGATTTTTCATCATTAATATTATTTATTTAATTTTTTATTCAAGGCAAATATTCAGTTTTAATAACACTGATCACAATTACAAAATTAAATACTTTAAAATTTGCACAATATAGTTAATATTGTCAATAGTTGAGAGGAATAGAATGCAACCTTATTGGAAGATATGAATAACAGAAAAAAGAGAATTACGGTCATATTGGATTTTTTTTTTAAACCACAAGCCTATACGTATTGATAAAAGAATATTAAAGGCGCGTTACTTGCCATAGAGATTTCAAGAAATCATTTCACTTCTGTTGTATTAATTATGTCATGTTCTCCACTACTAGCAACCATCGTAGTTAATTTTTGATAAATTTGTCAGCATGGGCTAACAGACCTGGTTTCATTGTCACCAAGTCGTTTTGACTGATGCTCCGCCAGCGTATCTCAATAGCGTAGATGAAGTTACTATTACATCTTAATCTCATTAAAAAAAGTTTTATTCTTAGTTTTTTTACAATAAAAAGTAGCCATCTATAAATCACGTCACACATTACAAGGGCGGAGTGGGGGGGGGGGGGGTCCTAAATTTCTAAATTTGGTACATCTTAGTATTATAACATATAATACATCGCATTTTGTTTTGTTTTCAAATAATTGATTTAATATAGATTTTATTAAAAAATAATGTAAATTGAAATAAAACTAATTTCGGAGCAAATGTTTTATTTTTATAATTTCTAGATGTAAAATTGCATAATATGTGACGTCACAATAGAGACTGATGGGGGGGGTTCATAAATGTGACCTGCTATGACAAGGACAGGGTGGATCAAAAAATCAGGAAATAATCAGGAAATTCACATAACATAATTTATGAACCAAAGGCAAAATAAAATAGGATACGGTAACCACTTACCATCAGGTGGGCCGTTTGCTTGTTTACCACCTCAGTGGTATAAAAAAAAATCATTGGATATGTCCCCATGTACCGAATTGCAATCGAGTACCGTTAGTAAAACAGTTCGCTCTTGACAAATCTCCTTAATATGCTATGCTAAGCCGATTCCAAGTTTTTGCTGGTGCTCCCTCATCTGAGATCGCATTACCCGCTTTTTTCTATCGGTACATCGCTCTGGTTAGTGGATTTTTAAAGACCACACTCGTTAAGGTCCGGCACATACTGGGAGACGTGATAAAGCTGTTTTTACTACTTGACCAAAAATAGAGTTTTATTATTTGTATTCTTGGTTATTTTTAGTAGCTAATGGAATTTTGTATATTACACATATTTAGCGTGAAAAAATCTATGCTTTATTCCGGTCACGCGAACAAAGTCAGCTAGTCAATACAAAAACTAGACAATAAGTAGTCATGGTACAAACGAACATACACAGAGACAAAAGTGGCACGATTATTGCATAATCTTTATTTTATTAACATAATAAGTAAACATATAAATTAATGTATTTAAGAATTTTTTTTTATACCACTGAGGTGGCACTCAAGGCCCACCTGGTGGTAAGCGGTTACCGTACCCTATGAACGTCTGCAATACCAGGGGAAATACGCACGCGTTGGCGACCCTGAAGAAACCTCTTTACCCCCCTTTTGAAGAACTCCATGCTGTAGTCTCTTGAGAAAACCTCGGCTCATAACTCTTATAATAATCAGGGAACTTTATGCATTCATCATCATCATTCATCATCTGTCAGTGGACAAAAATAGCAGTGGATAAAAATAGGCTTCCTCCATAATACATTAAGAAGTATTATAAAACAATTAATGTGAAAGTTGGATAGATAGATAAATGGACCCTTGTTTCACTTTCACGCAAGAACTTCTGAACAGATTTGAATGAATTTTGGTACATGAGTAGGATATATCGTTACTTAGTTACGTAGTACGTTAGTACGTAATTTATTCAATTTCGCAACTATAAAAATAATTCTTTAAAATTGAAAATCCATCATTATACAACAGTCGAGGAAGTTTAACTTTTTAGGTGTTACCATAGATTGTCATCTAAACTGGAAATCGCATATAGATAAAGTAAATAAAAAGATATCAAGTTATTGTTATGCTCTTTCTATACTCGTGGAAAACTTTCGCCTACTGTTGCTCGGTCCGCTTATTTTGGTAATGTGTACCCTTTACTAACATACGGAATTATATATTGGGGAAATTCTGTAGAATCGACTTTTCTACTTCAAAAGAAATGTCTACGTATTATTTATAAATGTATTCAGATGAGACTTTAAGAAATATATTTAAAAATGAAAAATATCTCAGCCTGACTAACATATATATTATGGAATTGTGTGTTTTTGTTAATAATAATATGACATATTTTGTCAATAAATCTGATATTCGAAATAATTTACGTAATAAATACAAATATGATATTTGTCTACCAACAATAAATAGTTATACATATGGAAGGAGTGCAATTATAATGGGTATTAAAGTATTTAATCATCTTCCCTTAAACATTAAATGTCAGGATAAGCATATGTTTAAAATTAAACTCAAAGCCTGGCTTTTTGATAATGTTTTTTATAATTTAAATGAATACTTCAATCTTAAAACTAATTAAATTAATAATTAATAATAATTGACATGTAAGCGAAATTATGTTTATTTTATTTTAATTTGGTTATGATTATTCTTTGTCTTGTTAATTGTATTGTATAATATTTCATATTTATTTGTAATCAAGTAATGGTAATAGTATTGAATGTTTCGATGTTAATATAATTACCTGTTCTTAAATTGTTGCATGCCCGATAGGGTATAACTGTTGATACTGATGTCAAATTCAAAGCAATAGTTACTGCTATATGTATGTACACAGTTAGCAATAAAATTCTATTCTATTCTATTCTATTCTATTAGTACATAGGATACATTATGTACTGATTTACATTGGTGGAGCCGCGTAATCTTTTTTCAGATAAAAAAAAAGGTTTTACAAAATCCATTTATAACTGACGAAGTTATGAGGTAACAACCACAAAAAAAAACTGATTTGAGAACCAGAGGGAGACTGTGTACAAAAGTCGTTTGCTTGGCCACCTCTGTCCCATTTGTGTTTCTACTGTGAAACAGTTGTGTTTGCATGGCTGTGTTCCAGTTTGAAGAGTGGGCTATGACAGTCAATTTACAGGATACAGAGGAATAACACCTGAGTCCTTAGGAATGGCAACGCATGGGGGGTATCATGGGCGAAACAGTATACTCTGTTATGCTCATGGTTATGCTCATGTCTATAGGCGATGGTTACCACTTTCGGTCAGATGGGCCGTTAGCTTACTTGCCATTCTAAGTTGCATACATAAAAAAACTCTTTCTTTTTTAAATCGGTTGAAAATGTCATAAACAGAGATTTAGTATATAAAATTAAACAGTACAAAACGCCTTATAGGAACGGTTCCTAACACACGTTTCGGTTTAAGTTGATTTAAAACATATGTTCAAAATAAATTACAATAATAAATACAAACAAACGTTTAGCAATGACTAAGCGAAGTTTTTATGTATCACATTATATATTGACACATCATGTAAGCTGTACACGGCGTTGTTAAAACCGATCGATTGATAATAAAAAAAAGAATATAAAATATTTTATTGATTTTTATCTCAATGCGGTAACGGAACGCAGTTTTATCCTCGCCGCTAAAGATATGTGCACACTGCGGTCGGGTATTGAACTCAGATTTAAACAAGTAGATTGATTAACTAGTAAGTAACCTCACTATTTTTTATTTTAAAACAACAAAACGCATCAACGAATCACCAAATGTTTTATAAATATGTAAATATTTGAATTTAGAACGTTCATTACACAAAGAGGAGGAATAAGACCATCAAAGAAAAATTGTGGCTTCAATTGTGAGAGGTCTAAAATTAGTTCAATTGTGGAGCAAGTAATTTACATTTTTATTGAATTGTAATTATTTTAAATAATTGCAAATGGCGTAGCTATAACATAACTTACTTGAAACATGCTTCTTAATAGAATATGTTCATTTTTAAATGAATTAACTATTAGGATAATAAATAAGCGACCGCCTTTCAAATGTCATTTATCTTATATTATAAATGTGAATGTGAGTTTGTTTGTTTGCTTGTTATTTAATATCGTTATATAGCTTAACCCTTCTTTGCATAATGGTGGAAATTTCCATCATAACACTGAATACCCAAAAATTATATAAAAGAACAAGTTCACTTTAAGTTGTCGTGTATAAAGGTACTACCTTTTTAATGTCCATTGCAGAAAAAAAGAACATAGCCGTTAAATTTATTTTTTACCATTTTTCCTTTAATTTTGAACATGATATATATGAGCTTGATTTATTCTTCTAAAAGAAAAAAAAAATGCAAAGAAGGGTTAACGAATCAAAATAAAAATTATTATACACGTACTATTATAGAACGGAGAAGGATACAGATACTTTTTGTCTCAGTCAGTAACCATACCCCGGTCACGGAATAAGTCGCGGATAAAAGTTAGTAATATATAAAATGTTCAAATAACGTACGGTGTGAACGCTCCCTTGGCTGTACCCAGGTAAACGTTTCTCCGATTTCAAGAAAAATACACTCCGATGCATCATTGGGGCCGGCGTAAAAACGAACCGTTCGACTCTTGTTATCTGTATAAATATTTAAGTTTATTGTTCTTTCGGTAAAAATTTAACGAATTCCTCTCCCGAGTTCTGTGAGAGTCGAGAAAAACGTAACGTAAATATTAGAGGAGGTCGCGCGAAGGGGATCGCCAATTGATTTTTAAGGCAGGGGAATAATTTTTTCAAAATACGTGCCAGGGTAATGATGTAGGTATTAAATTATATATATATTTTTAATGCAAAAACTGAACGCACTAATATGTTTAATGAAAGATCTTATTCTAATTTTATTTCAATTCACATTTTTATATTGTTTTATTAAAAAAATCAACGCAATTCGTTTACGTAAAATTAATATTTACGTCTACCAATTTAGCTCTGTACATCCTCTTCTCCAACAATCATAATAATTTTCTTTATGAAATTAACAAAATGTGCCCCACTTGTTTACAAAGAAATATCTCGTATGTTCAAAGACTTTATAACACGCAAATGCATCATTAAAATTCAGAGAAAATTAAAAGGGAAATAGTAAGAAAGGGAGCGGTAGCCGGCATACACAAATATTTGCCGTGGGCGTTTCCGAATTCACCAAATACCATGGGATTTAGGGGTATTTTGCCGACATCTGAAATATAGGAGGTTATTCACAATTTTTGTTTATTGCGCTATAAATATTTTCGTCGAACATGGGATAAATAAAAAGAGTAATAGAAATATATGCGTTGCAGAGTTGCGCTAACAAATTTAAGAGGCGTAGAGATATGTATTTATTACTGGTATCGCAGTACGTATAATAAAAAAAAAAAAACATTTAAATCACAATAGATGCTTTGTGTACGAACGAATAAACTGTACGTTTACAGTACAGTTTATGATATTCAGTAGTCATTTCGTTATAGTATATGAAATATAGATACTAATGCAAATAAATAAATAAATATTCCTCCATAACTATAAATGAATTGAATTACATGTAGTTATGACTCTTATAACCTAACGTTAACTGTATGTCAGGAGCTAAACTAATAATCTAAATTTATATAAGACACTAAATCATTTTATATGTGATCTTCTTAAGTTTGATTTTAAGTATCAATAGTCATTTCTTTTGAATTTAACAAGATTTTTTGAATCGGTCGGTAACCATAATGCATTTTATTAGATATACTTCTTGCGTCAAATAGCTACTCTCTTTTTCTTTTCTTCTCTACCCAAAAGTAGTCTGGAAGAGATTGCTTAAGCGATAAGACCGCGTTTTGTACTTCAAAAGTACAATATATTATATTCAGTGGATTATTTTTTAAGTGGCATAATAAAGAGTAAATAAATAAGTAATAAAAAAAAACGCAACATGTAACTAAATAATAAAACACGATTGTGGCATAAAATTAATACGCCACATCACTTAGATTATGACATGACAGTATCAGTACCCATTACCCTGTCAATAAATAAAAGATAAAAATATGAGACATGCTCATTGCCCTGTCTTAAAGATATGTGACATTTTATCAATCAGAAACGTTCGTTCACTGTTTTCACAGAGCTAAAGGGAAGAATGCGACAATACTCGTACATATCAGAAAACACATTCCATTACTCCCTTTCTCCGTCAAAAGTTTTCATTCCACTGGCTACGTCGTATTAATACGGACGTCGGAGGCAGCTGCCTCATTTTACCTGAAACAAAACAAAATAATAAATTATTAATGGAACGTATAAATTCATAGATCATCCTCTATAGGATTAATTTGGAACCGTAAGCTGTACGTAAAACTAAGAATCTACCTATCGGTAAATATAATATGTTACAGTATATTGGGACAAGGGAAAGGGATTGTTAGTAACGGAGATTGAAAATCCCATTGCTAGCAACATATCCAACCAGGTCGACCGCCTCGCTGTTCTCCCTGGAAACTATCATGGTTAATTCCTGGTGAATTCATCATGATGGGCTAACTGGCCTGTTTTCATTCTCATCTATCACCCGTCACTGGTGCTCCGCCAGCGTATCCCGTTAGCGCAGGCGGGGTTACCATTTTCACCCATCAAAAAAAAAGTATATTGGGACAGAAATTTTGTGAATCAAAAACTCATATACGACAAATAAATTTAAGCGTTTCATATTAACTTATACCGTGCGGTCCCGGCATAGAATGGACCATTACTTCTTTCCTGTAGGTAACATAAGAGGCGACTAAATGGTCGTGGAATGGGCGGCAGCGTCCATCTTAAAACATCACTGAAGCCTAACTGCAATTGTGAACCCGCCTGCCAAAGCGTGGTACCTACTGGCAACCCCCTCCCCACTTATGGGGAAGACCCATGTTCAGCAGTGGATAGTTAAAGCTAATATATTAATACTAAATTAACAGTTGGACGCGCCGTGTTAGTATGGAAGCTCATTATTTTCCTTTTTATTTCATCTTCTATTTTTATTGGTGTTAATTCGATGTGACGTCGATTTGATCCCAATTCGATTTTTACGAACACACCAATACAGCATAAATACATTATTGTATTTTATCATTTTAGTGTGCGCATTCATAATAAATTCAAAAATAGAATGTTCATTTAATTTTCATGGAATGAATGACATTTGCATACTGACCAGTCGTAACTGGCCGGCATGCCGATATTAATAGCTTTGCCTTTTAGGAGTGCATTAAAAATAAAAATATATTGTAAAATAAGAGAGGTAATAAATGTTTGTATTTATATGTGCAGGTATTTACGTAGTTTGTGGTAGAGTTTTATATGATCAGATAAGATGGAATTATACTAAGTGAGCGCGAATTTTCTTTTTGTCCAATTGTTCTTTCATTTTTTGAGTCCATTTGAAAACAATTTTATAAATAGTCTCCCATTCCTAAAGTAATTTCGATAAGTATATTTGTTATTAATAGGATTCACGCCCATATTGGTCCCATTGTATTTGCCTCAAGATTAAAACGAGCTCAGTTTTTTTTTTTTTAATGAAATAAAAAATAATTTTAAGTAACGGATATTTACAAAAAAAAACTGGCAATTATGGTCGTATTTATTCGTAAGGGAATCAATTGCATAAAATGAACAAAGTAGGTAAATAAAACAATTTTTTTTTTTAAAGTCGATTTGTGTCTTTCATATTTTATGCCACCCATCTACTTAGTAAAATGAATCGGAAATAAGCCGAATACGTAGTAATGCTAAAACACTTTAAATGTTAATCACCCTTGTGGCCGAAGCCCTCTAACAAAATCTAACTTAAGTTGACAGCTTAAGACGATAGACTAACTTATGAAAATGGCCAAGTATGACATGTTATTTTTTATTCTTTTACTCTTAAAGGCCGAATTTGATTACCATTTCGTCTGATAGAAACTGAAGATGTGATCTAAGATGGAGCTTGCGGGCCTACGAACAACCTACTTACATAGATAGATAGTTTCTTTATTGTTTCCTCCAAAAGATTACAATAGTAAAATTATTATAAATATAAACAATAACAAGAAATAATCACAATGAGAAAACAATGGGCGATCTTATCGCTAAAAGCGATCTCTTACATTTGCCTTAAATTGGTTTAAAACTGTATCGTTACATGTATTAATTATTTTGCTTATTCTCTATATTGTATAAAGCAAATAAAGTATACTCATTCATTCATTCGTTCTAGATTATTTGTTAAAAAATATAAGTAGGAACAGAGTTCCACTCCTTGGCCGTACGCATGATGAAGGAAGGCGCAAAACGTTTCGTGTGTATAAATGTTATGTCTATGGTATAAGAATAGAGATTCTCAACCTGTCTGGTCGCCCGATGCCGAAAGGGTGATGAAATAAAATAACTAGGTCAATCAAATCAAAAATAAATGCAATAGGATTAAAAAACCAGATTATGATACTTAAAATAGCAATCAAAGTGACGGCCCTCCAGATAGAAAGTGGCATCTACAGCTTATAGAGTATAAGCATTAACAAGACCGTGGACATTACAAAACATACTGTGACGCCCAAAGTACTTTTGCCATTTCAGAGGATAGATTTATGTCTGCGTAGCCTGTAATTTCACTTCCATATCCCACCATCAAACTGAAATACGCTAATAGCTCAACAAAAACATGAGCGCAAAAGTGTCCAAACAGACGATCTTTGTACAAAACTACTTACCATACAAGAGACAGATAGTACTTTACTTTTCGTCACAGTTCTATAAAAGATGACTTTGTAAAAAGATCTTTTCAACCGACTTCAAAAAAGGAGGTTCTAAATGCTTAATTTTTTTTATGTATGTTATCTCAAAATTCCGTCAGTTATGAACCGATTTGGAAAATTCCTTTTTTATCCAAAAGGGTATACTTACAGATTGGTCCTACAGAAATATTATCAAAATTGGTTTAGCAGTTTAGTTTTTATATCAAAATAACTAGTTTTGTCACAATTCAAGTCGATTATTTTTATGGGACACAATTTTTAATAATCTATTGACGCATATATAATATAAGTATGGTGTTACACCTATTACAAACGATCTATTTATGGGCTGGCTTTAAAATACAAACGGTCATTACCCTCCGATTCCTTGTATTTTAATTTTGCACAATATCATTAGAAAAAGCAAAACCTTTTAGCGGTTTCAACGAAATTCAATGCAGAAACCCTGCAAGCTTTGAGAGGACGTGTTGTTAATAGGCAAGCATTAACGGAGTAATTTGGAAATTAAATTAATTGATATACTTCACTCCCACTCAGAAATAAAGAGACAATGAAGTGCGATTTAGGGTCCTTTAGGGGCAGATTTGTTTTCGCACGCTGCTACAGAAGGGTTGCGATGAAAATTTATGGGGCGATGTGGAATTATTAAAACTATTTTTTTTTATTTATTTCTTAAATACAAGAAATTTACAACAGCGAGTATATTAGACCCCGCACTAGGCGAACCTGTATCGCGGGAATGCATAAGAGATTACCAAGACACGGTGATAAATATGGTATAAATTAAATTAAATTTTTGTGAGCCATCGTTCTCTATTATGAAGTGCTTCGTGAAGACATGTGTCAACAGAAAATTATATCAGTTAAAATAATAAAAATTATATACTTTCAATATTACATAAATAAATACATACAATTAAATATACAAAAGACATACACTACTATATACGAATATCAATAAGTTTGATCGATCACTGTACAATACGAACTTTTTTTTATTTATATGTACATACATATGTATCATCATTTTTGGATCATGGATACCCAAATAAAGGAATAATATATAAAAAGAATATAAAATATAAATGAAGAATTTATGCAATAAAGTATTATTATTATTATTTCAGCCCTTAACTGTCCACTGTTGAACATAAGCCTTCCCCATAAGAATTGAATAACTTTTATAAATTTATTTTATTAAGAAAGAAATTGTATGTAATATTTTTTTTCTTATTTTTTACTTATTTTTTATTATGATTATTTTCATAATTTTAACCGTTAACTGTCCGCTGCATAACATAAGCTTTTCCCATAAGGGGAGTTTTTTCAGTAGTTGCCATGCTTGGCCGGCTGATTGGCAACCGCAGTTAGACATTTAGAGATGTTTTAATACGAACGCTGCTGCTCATTCCTCTACCATTAAGTCTCCGTAATCGCCTTTTACGACACCCACAGGAAAGAAGGGGTTGCCTATTTTATGCCGGAACCTAACGGCCTAATATGTATGTGTTTAAAAAAAACTTGTTAAGTACTTCTACCAGTTGTCTAATACCCATAATATAAGCTCTGTTGACTTTGAAACAAGATAGCTTTAAGTAATACGACCTGGACCAATTGTATGATTTTTTTTGTTATAATGCATAATTTACAAATATGTGCATTTTGTGTTTATTTTATGATTATAATTAATAAGTTACATCATGTAATGTAAGTTTTTTTATGTTGTGTAGTATTATAGATACTTGAAACATTTAAAATAGAGATACTATTTTAAATGATTGAAGGAGTGTATATTACTCGCCAAACGATTTATGGCTGATTGTAAATTATAGGCTTACGTACACTGAAATTTATTATATTTGTAATCACTTATGATAAATAAAGAACTTTTGAAAACAAACAAAAACAATACGACCTGGAATATTTTTCTTTATATCGATTATGAATAGTCATAAATTATTTGGCAGAAAGGGAGTGGTGACTTCGTTTGTGCTATTGGTTTACGCCGGAGATGCATTAAAATCAGGTCAGTTGGCCCATCATGACGAATTCACTAGGAATTAACCAGGATGGTTTCCAGGGAAAATTGTATCGACAATGGTGCATTTTTAGTAATGAGGCTGCGATCCGTTCTTGTTTTTTTTTTCAGAAAATATACGTTCTAAGTTAGTAAAAAAAAAACTTTGCGTGTAAGTTCGTCGATTTTTAATTAAAAAATGAAAATAAAAAATACGTATGCAATTGGTTTTCCGCAGAAATATAAAAGTTTGGTCAGTATTGTTATCTATAATTTATCCAGGCTTTTAATTTAATGGGTAATAATGGAATAGTGACCTGGCTTGCGCTATCGGAATACACTGGCGGGGCATCAGTGAGGAATAAAGTAATATAGCAAGCAAATAATAGGTGAGGATGAAAGCAAATTAGACCACCGATCGTGTTCAATTCAAGAATCAACCACAATAGTTTCCAGGGGATGCCGTGTAGATGTCGACCTGATACTAAATCAGGTCGAGCTCATCACTAGCAATGAAATTGTTTGACCCCATTACTAACACTCTCTTTCCCCTGTCTATCCAAGTTTATATAAAGTCGGAAATGCATCATAACTTTGTAATCTAATTTACCTAACAACACTCCTACACTGTGAATCATGTCAGGTAGACACTATCGCCTCTTCACCCGTTAAAGTATCTAATATTACCCGATAATGACACAAAGGAATCGATAAAAATTCACTCTTTAACAACCACTACCAAGACCCTTCTTGGAAACTGTTACTTAATAGATTACTTTATTAGTATTAGTTATGAGGGCTCAAGTTACGTTGGTTGAATACAGTGACTAACTAATATATTCTTACTCGACATGAGTAATATGGATACCGAACCAATATCTATCTATATATTGAATTCCTCTTGAAATTAATGGCGGAAAAAAGGTAAGCATTTCAGTATCGTCCATATCGGTCGGATATCTATTTTCGAATATGTTAAAAGTCTGTTATCCAATTACCAGAGGGAGACTTTGTACAAAAGTCGATTGCTTGGGTACCTCTGTCCATTCGTGTTTCTACCGTGAAGCAGTTGTGTTTGCATGGCTGTGTTTCGGTTTGAAGGGTGGGATATGGCGTGAATTTAGAGAGTACAGAGGAATAACACCTGTCCTAAGGAATGGCAATGCATGGGGGGTATCATGAGCGAAACAGTATACTCTGTTATATCCATGGTAGTGCTCATGTTTATAGGCGACAGTTACCACTTTCCATCAGGTGGGCTGTCAACTTGTTTGCCATTCTAAGTTGTATAAAAAAAAATATTTTAACAACAGAATTTTAGTATATTCGTTATTGGATCAATATACAAATATTGTAACTAAAATATATAAATACTGCTATATACAATATTACCCACCACTAATTCTGTTCTCTTAAAGCAGCACAATGACTGTCCCCACAGATATTGATAGAGGTCAGTCTATATGAAAACTATTAACTTATTAACTATATTGATGATAAAACCATTTCCGTGAAAGACGATGAAGAAAAAAACAAAGAAAACTTTTCCGATACCGGTTGTGAATCTATCATTCTTGATAATCATTATCATCATTCCTATTCTGCAAAAAAAAAATAGACACGTAAAGAAAATCTTGTACACATCTATTTACATTAATATCTGTAGTCTGCACAACACAATACATAGACAATTAAAAATCGTTTTTTTTTTTAATGGATGATAATGGAATGATAACCCCACCCACGCTATTAGTATACACCGGCGGGGCACCAGTGAAAGATGATAGGTGAGGATGAAGTAGGTCAGTTAGCCCATTGTGACGAATTCAACAAGAATTGTTCACAATGGTTTCCAGGGGGAACCACGTGGAGGTCGACCTAATAAGGCATATTGCTAGCAATGGGGCTGTCAAACTTCATTGCTAACAATCCCTTTCCCCCCCCGTTAAAAATCATTTAGAAGTAGCGATAAATTGGCGATTAATATTCAATGACTCATTGGACAAAGAGGTCATTCTGTCGGTTTTTACGTGTTAATAACGTGTGAATCAGTTATTGTCTCTTTTCTATGAATATGCATGTGGATTGACTCAAAGTAAATAGAAATTTTGACCATATTTTATATTGTTTATTTTATTCTAGCTTACTCATATCACAAACGCGATAGTTCAGTTAAAAACGTGTACTTTAGAATGCGTAATCCTGCATTTAGGAATACATATTAATATTATAAATTAGGAAATAATTCTGTCTGTTTGTTACTTTTTTACGCCTGAACCGATTTTGATATAGAGATACAGCGAACCTTGGGGAAGTAAATATATACTTTTTGCCGTAAAAATAAAACTTGAAAGGCGAAATAGGGAAAGGAAATTTGTATGGGGAATCAATCATTTTTCAAATAAGAGATAGATATATAGATACTCTTTATTATGTTACTCCATAAGATTACAATAAAAAACTTATTATAAATACAAACAATTACAAGAAAATATTACACTGAGGAAACAATGGGCGGTCTTATCGCTGAGAGCAATCTCTTCCAAGCAACCTTTGGATAGAGAAGAATAATAATATAAATAAGAATAGCAATAAGAGATATAAAACTCAGACGAAGTGGCGAGCATTAGCTAATCCGAAATAATTGCAGCTTTACCCATGTAACTTAATATATAAAGTACATTATATGTTAATGCAGGATAATGTTAATATGTTTACCAAATTTCATTTAAATCCGTACAACCGTTGAAGCGCGTATAAGTAACATACACACAAACGTCTTTACAAACTTTTATAATTATATTTATTAGTAGCATAAATTCAAATTTAAATTATCTCTATTTAAATAGATTTGTTTACAAGAGGGGGAGTTTTAGCAGAGGGAGACTTTGTACAAAAGTTGTTTGCTTGGGTACCTCTGTCCCACTCGTGTTTCTACTGTAAAGCAGTTGTGTTTGCATGGCTGTGTTTCGGTTTAAAGGAATTTAAAGGGTACAGAGGAATAACACCTGAGTCCTCAGGAATGGCAACGTATGGGGGGTATCACAGGCGAAACAGTATACTCTGTTATTTCCATGTTACTGCTCATGTCTATAGGCGACGGTTACCACTTTCCAGCGGGTAGACCATCAGCTTGTTTGCCATTCTACGTTGCATAAAAAAAAAACTTATAAATCGTAATTTATTTAATTTACTGCAGTATTCGAAAAATTTTTATCTGTTGAGAAGAGCCTCAACTCAATATTTACTCTTTTAAAGCTCTGTTAACATTATGTGCATTTATTTAAATGTACTATGTCTAAAATTACGTGGTCGTTAAAATCCCGTGCATGATCGACTAACACCCTGCACACTTGTCGTTCAAGTTATCGTTTAGGCTTTGTTTAATAAATGTTTTTTAATAACAGTTTCAAACTTATTTAAATTGGATTTATCCAAAATATCCTTCGGTATCTTATTTTTAACATTTAATGCCCATTCCCATAAATAAGGTATAGTGGGATAAGTAAGGATTCCTTTAGTCTGCGCATAAATATTCTTACATAGACAAATATGTCAAGGGAGACGCGTTAAATCCGCATGTTCCTGTACAGGATACAGGATAGATGTGGGAGACAGGGCAATCACTTAGCTAAAGATACACGTATATATATATCCATTGAGATTGAATACATTGAGATTGGCAATATTGCTGTGGGCTGATTTTTGACGGAACAGAACTGGGAAAGAATAAGCAACTTTAAGTGGCAATGGGCTGGTAACATAGCTTGAAGAACCGACAATCGATGAGGAAGAAAGGTTCTTGAGTGGCGACCCCGTACGGGTAAACGCAGTGCCGGACAAGCCCCCTCTAGATGGAGTCACCATCATTGTACCAGCCTTTAACTGTTCACTGCTGAACATAAGCTTCCTTCTTGGAGGTTTTGCCAGCAGTTGCTACTAGATGGAGTGTCGACCTAAAATGCATTGCAGGAAGTCAGTGGATGAAGGTGGCTCAGGACTGTTCTTTATGGCAGTCTATGGGGGGGGGGGTCTATGTTCAGCAGTGGACGGATAACAGCTGATATGATGATGGTGATGAGAACTGAGGTCAGGATTGTTGCTATTAGAACTTTAGGGGTGTCAAAAAGTCCTATTTATACGAATTACGATAGGATTCGCTTTGCATAACCGACGACTTCCATGGTACAGCTGTAAGCACTTGGTTTTGCGTAATGATGCCGCGGGTTTGATTCTCAGCAGGGCCAATTCAGGAAACGAACTATTCTATATTGGCTTGTAAAACCAATAAACAATTTATTTTGATTTGAAGATTCCAAACCACGGAAGCGATTTTGATAAAATATTTATAGGACCTACCTGAAGGTACGTCGTTACAGATAAATAAAACTGTATGGTAGCAAACAATGCTACCTTAGTGGTATAAAAAAAAAATTTTCCAAATCTAAGTCACGGGTAGAAACTAGTTGAACAAACAAGCCACTTACTACACCAAGAGATCCTATTTCGTGTGTCAACTATGGTTACGAAACAGCTGAGCTAGTAATCACTTAGAGGTATTCAGATCAGATGCACGGATGCTGTGATAGGTAACAGAATATGTTATGTACCAGGCAAAGGCCTTTATTGAAGGGTTGGAACGTAGTAATGAATTCTTACTTGTATATCCTATACACACACCCGTATACACACACATTGTACATCATACACTGCACACTCACACACCACACACACACACTCTTATAAATATACTATATAATTATACGAAACTTCTATGTGTGCAGTTATCGAAATTTGTTTTGGCTTTATCCGGAAATATTTATTATAAATATGAAAGTGAGTTTAAGCGCCTGAACGGCTTAACCGATTACTCTGAAATTTAGTACACTTCTTATCCCGGTCACAAAGACAAAGTTGCGGGTAAAAGTTAGTCTTATATACGCATGTCCAATTCAATAATATCTAGATACCTAAAACCATAACGTCATTTCAATTCAATCATAATCGGCTCGGCGCTGTAATTCTGAGCAATTTGTAATACAAGCCGCCGCCGCCCGTCGCCGACTGCGGTCTAGTTCAAATAGCAATATCGCCGTACCAGAGACAGCGCCGCCGCAAATGATCCCGACTCTAGTTCGGCATATTGATTGTGTATTACTCTGTAGTTTCCCATTGAAACCGGTATAAACCGGTTTACGTAGTTAATAAGGGTTTCGTAACTTTACCGTTGTCTACGTGACTTGTGCTTTTGTGGTATACAAAAAAACCACTATTGTTCAAATGAAGTTGCGATGATGAGGCTACTGATTCTTAGACTAGCTTTTTGCCGCTGCTTCGTACGTGGATTATACAGATAAAGCATACAACAAGTTTTTATGTTAAACCCTCAGGAATAATTGTAAAAACCGCATCAAAACTCAAACATATCATAATAATATATAGACAGACAGACAGATAAAAACAAATAGTTTTTTTTTTGTCATATGTTGGTTTTATTAAGACT
Source organism: Galleria mellonella (assembly GCF_026898425.1). NCBI lineage: Eukaryota > Metazoa > Arthropoda > Insecta > Lepidoptera > Pyralidae > Galleria > Galleria mellonella. The sequence goes on from NW_026442084.1 coordinate 5,490,988, forward strand.
GCTCGTACAAATTCTTTTTAAATATTTATATACAAGCATAGTCTAATTACAATTTATTATATTGTCAATTGGTCGAGGGATGGGCAACAGCGTCTCTTTTAAAATATCTCTAAAGCCTACTGCGGTTGCCAATCCGCCTGCCAAGCGTGGCAACTACTGGTAAACCCCCCTAGGGAGAGCCTTATGTTCAGCAGTGGACAGTTAAAAGGTGATATGATGATGATGATGATATAGTCAATATTGCATCAAATTTCGTGCAGTCGTTTTTGACCAAACTTGCATACAGACAGACAGATGACATCTTTTAAATATCTGCCATATACATATACTCCCATATATCTAGTTACTGTTAAAATTATTAGTAAGATTTGCCCGCGACTTCGTTCGCGTGAATTTCGAACAAAAGCAATCCAACTGTATGTTATTAGTAGGGTTTTTTTTTATGGGTGAAAATGGTATTGTAACCCCGCCTGCGCTAACGGGATACGCTGGCGGTGCATCAGTGAAGGATGATAGATGAGAATGAAAACAGGTCAGTTAGCCCATCATGACAAATTCATCAGGAATTAACCATGATAATTTCCAGGGGGAACCGCGAGGAGATCGACCTGGTTGGGTATATTGCTAGCAATGAAATTCTCAGTCTCCATTATTAACAATCCCTTTCCCCCCTAATTAGTAGGGTTGGGCAATTAGTTCCTTGTTCGACCGTCTCGAATCCAGCTATAAGATTCTCTGTTAAACTCGTCAATTTACATATCTTTGTCTATTATACTCTATATGCTATTTTAATGCATAAGCTATTATGTTTTATGTTGTAAAGTTTCATCAATATCAGTCCAGTAGTTTTTGCGTGAAAGAGACAAATGATAAACGTTCATTCATCCATCCAAAAGTACAATCAAAAGATTGTAATTTTGATTTTATAATATTAATTTGATGTGGAAATATTCCAGAAAGTTGGGCTGAAGAAGGACATAGACTATTTTTTCCTTGATCAATCACAATATTCCAGTCACGCGAGTGAAGTCACCATAGATTAATATAATTTAGATAGAGTGTTGGTGAGTCGATCTCTACGCGACTTCCTCTGAAAATCATCATGGTTAATTCCTGGTAAATTCATCATGATGGTCCAACTAACCTGACTACATTCTCACCAAGGGATAGGAATTAGCAGGAAAGGAGAGCATTTAGGATAACAGGGAGGACGTTAATCCTAAATGCTAGTAATAAACCCTGTCAGGTTGATCTCCAAGCGATTCTCGCTAGAAACTATCGTGTAATAATTTTTATTGGATTAGCAACAACAAGCTAATAGTTCAGAGGGCCTACCATGAAATATTTTCCGAAATTTCGGAGACGAACGAAACAACAATTTGATGTTAAAATTACATAATACATGTAGTTTAAAATTATAAAAAATGTTAAATTGTCGTTCCTCTGGACTGTTAGGATAAGATTTATGATGGACGAAATGTTAAGCTCCATTTACTGGGTTGATTTCGGTACGAACAAAAACACGAAAATGAGTCCGAAAATTCGGAATTTCATTTCATGGTAGACCTCCTGGTTTCATTCTCACCTATCATCCGTCACTGTTGCCCCGCCAGCGTATACCGACAGCACAAGCGGGGTTACCATTCCATTATCATTAATTAGGGACTGCATTCTCACCGACCAACAGCATAAGCGGAATTACCATTACATTTTCATTCCATAAATCCTAATCACGTGGACGAAGTCTGGTGAATAATGGTAGAATTACTTTCCACCATTATTCACCAATAAATATACCATCTGTATATTTATTTTAACTAACCATTAAAACCGCATTCAGAATTTTAGAAAACAAATAGAATATTTTTTTATTTCAACAAAATGTTATCAACCGAATACATCGGTATTCTATCGGGTGCAATCGGATTCGATTAAAATCGTAATATCTGGTAGTTACGAGTTTTCGGAATCGTTGGGCGCACGTCACGAATTATAACAGTGCTTTCGCACGGCCATATTTGATATCCGACGGATATTTTTCTGTCGGATTTACGGATATTACGTGAAAATTGAATTTCGAACGCCTTATAGACGTATGAAACTTAATAAGGTATGGTGGAATACGTAATTTATCAGTTGGCGTTTACCACGAAAAGATAATGTCTAAAAGGCGTGAAAACAAATTAAATGTTATATCTGTACTAAAGGGAGACTTTGTACAAAAGTCGTCTATTTGGTCATTTCTGATCCATGCATGTTTCTGCCGTGGAGCAGGTGTTTGTATGACTGTGTTTCGGGTTGAAATGTTGGATATGAGAATATAGTTTTAGTAGTAGTAATAGTAGTAGCAGCAGCAGTAGTATTAGTAGAATTAGTAGTAGCGGCAGTAGTATTAGTAGAATTAGTAGTAGCAGCAGTAGTAGTAGCAGTAGTAGCAGTAGTAGTAGCAGTAGTAGCAGTAGTAGTAGTAGTAGTAGTAGTAGTAGTAGTAGCAGTAGTAGTAGTAGTAGTAGTAGTAGTGGCAGTAGTAGTAGTAGTATTAGTAGTAGTAGTAGTAGTAGCAGCGGTGGTAGTAGTAGTAGCAGTAGTATTAGTAGAATTAGTAATAGTAGTATTAGTAGTAATTTTATAAGTGAAGACTAAGATCATAAGACCTTAGTCTTCACTTATAAAATTACAACTCACTTATAAACGCAACGCATGAGGGATATTATGGGCGACACATAATACTTTATATTCATGGTATTGTGCATGTCTATAGGCAACGATTATCACATTCTATCAGGTGGGCCGTATTATCTGTATTACTATAACAATCCAGTATTACCAATCTCAAAAGTAACTAACTAACCCACTAATAACTTTCTCACACTTTTTATCAATAAAATTTTTGTAGATATCTATGACAAACAGAAATTAATGCAAATACATAGTGCGATCCATATTTTCCAAAACGGAACACTATCCAACAAGTAAATCGTAAAGTTACATTCTAAATTCAAAAATTAACACGCGAATAGAATTCAAAGCACCGCTGATTGCGAATGGTGGGGGTGACACAAAAGCGCTAGTAATGCATGTTTCATTATCACTATTGTTAGGACCAAGACGCTGTGCAGACGTCTCGGCTGTAGCTCATTTTATTGCAAGGGGCTCATTTAAAATTCGAATATGCAATGAGCTATCGATTGATAGAGACGGCGGAAGGTGAATAATTTCTTAAGACTAAGTGCAAATTTGAGTGCTTCTAATGATTTATAGGCTCACCGAGATAGCCTACATGATTTTGCATTTCCGTTACTCTAATATTCTATATGGAGTCATATATTTACTAGTAGTGCAGTAAGAAAATTGTTTATTATGATATTTAATAAATAGTCAATTTAGCACTGCACATACTGGGTTAATGTGTCGTCCCGCCATTTCTATCTTAATTTCTTTTGTTTATTATTTAATATATAAGTTAATAATCATTTCGTATTAATTATCAATTGTAAGTCTAATAAAATATACATCACTAATAACCTCGTTGAATAACAAACATTTGTTTGTTTATTTAAACTCATAATATTATTTGAAAACGCGGCAACTTTATTTAAACTACATCGTTTCTTACGTAACAGTTTATACTTACATATTTCATTAAAATTGATTCAATATATTGGCCGTTATACAAACAGACAGACAGGCACGCTTTTGCATCTATAATGTTGGTAATAAAATATTAAACATGTCAAAGAATACCGATACACAAAAACCGACATATTCACCATCCATTAGCTTGTGACAAGGGTTGTCAACATTTAGAAATTTATAATAATATATATTATTGGTAATTTAAAGTTAAATGGATATTTAGGTCAAATAAAAATTAAATAAGTAATACATTTTAAATTTCAAATTAAAATCTCTCTTTTCATTTAAGAGTTTTTTCTTGTCGGTGCAACTAATTCATGCATCTTCCTCCAGCCAGTATTAAATTAAACTAGAAGAGACAATTTATTTTATTTAATTTATTAATACTTATAACATTTTCCGGAAATATCCGGAAAAATCCGGACGAATGGTAACCCTACTAATGCGACAGCATTTGAGATACGAATCGATTGTTCATATCTGATACACAATAATGTCGCCCGTTTAGATAAAAAATTTGGAAAGAATTAATAAACATCATATTTTATTCATAAGACCCTTACGTTGGAGATATTATGAATAATTAAAATAATCATTTTTTTATTTAAGACTATTACAGATTTTTTATTTTCTAACAGACCAAAATCCTTTTGTCTTCCACGTGTGTCCTTTTATTTATTACAATGTCAGGATTCACGTATAGTATATAAAAAGATTTCGATGTATTTAACCGACGTCCAATAAAAAGTGGTCTGTTGTCTCTGCTTTCGTTCTTAAGTTTTATATATATACAAGGTGAAATCACAATTGTTAGCATCCTTTAAAAAGATTTTCATCAAAGCAGCATGGATAGAAAAATGACATAAAATTTGCACCTTCTTTTTTTTACCACAAAAGTGGGAAACTAGCATACAGCCCGTTTGATGGTAAACGGTTACTCTAGCCTATAAACGCCTGCAACACTAGGGATGTCACTGATGTCACGTACGCGTAGTAAACCCTGAAGAAACCTTAATATATACTTTTTGAAGAACCTCATATCCTATTAAGACGGCGTGTTTAAGTTAGTATTGGAGACTTAATATTTTTTCTCATTATTATATTCAAATGACTGTAACAATTAGTGGCAACCCTGTTTAATTTTAATAAACTAACCCTTCTGTGCGCGGCTCTTCTATGTAGTGCGACATTCGAATATTAACCCGTTTCTACTTTGAAGCAACCTCAAGGCAATATTGGCCGCGAATAATATTCAATAAGGCCCTTTCATTGTCCTATAACAGATGGATAATTAGAATATGTCAATCATTTTGACGTTTGCGCTTTTTATTTGATCTCATGTTATTTATTTATTTAGGAGAGTATCGTGGCTCGTAATATACTATTTTATACACAGTTTTAAATTAAATATATATTTATTCTTTATTGCACAATAAAACTTTGCACAAGTGACGAGCTTAGGCTTAGCGATCATAGTCTTAACTCAGTACGTACATACATATTAAAATTTATGTGGGTGGCATTATAAAATACGCAGTCCTATTGTTTTATACTAAACAATAATGCACCTTGACCTGTTGATAATAGAATAATTTATTATTTAAACATACAAATCAATTTGTCTATAACACGAGGACATATGCACGTTGACGACCCTGAAGATGTTTTTTTTTTTAAACACTTTTCAAAGAATCTGTCATCATCTATTTGAGCGTCTAATCCGGATATTTACAGAATCTTTATACGAATGTATGAGCTCTCATACATTGCACTGTGGATATACAAATAATTTTAGGTTAATCTCTAATTCTGATCTCCATCGAATATAACTATAAACCAATAGTTGCCACGATTGGCAGACGGATAGGCTACCAATATTTAATGCTATTGTATGCCTACCAATATTTTCTTCAATTGTGTATCGATTTTTTTTCGAAAGAATATACTTTTAAATACGAGTCAATTATTAATCTATTTGAAAGGCTGGGATTCGATCTTGCTATACCCGAATCGCAGTTGAATACTGTCCAACTGAGTTATCACCGCTCCTAATTTAATAAAACAGTAAAATAATAGGTTTATGGGCTTAAAATTTAATTTACCAAATAGAGGAACCAATTTCGAATTTCCACCGCACTGGTATGGACTAATGCGGAATGTCCTCGTATGTGAAATCAAAATCCTGCTCGTACATAATTAGAGGTTGGGTGTGTCCGTGTGTTGCAGACGGGCGACTAAAAGTTGCTTGTGTTTGTTGCTTGTGTTTATTGCTTGTGTCTCGTGTACAGGGTACAGAGGAATAACATCTGAGTCCTCAGGAATGGCAACGCATGGGGGGTATCATGGGCGAAACAGTATACTCTGTTATGTCCATGGTACTGCTCATGTCTATAGGCGACGGTTACCACTTTCCATCAGGTGGACCGTCAGCTTGTTTGCCATTCTAAGTTGTATAAAAAAAATATGACGTCAAAGACCTTATGTTACATTACATTATATACAGTATTATGTTACATCCAATCATGGGTATCATAAATAAAGGGCGAACACTCAAATTTAGTGACGACTAGGTAGTTTATAAATCTTTACTAATATTATAAATGTGAAAATGAGTTTGTTTATTTGTTCTCTTCCTGTAGCGTTTTAACGGCTTAACCAATTATTATAAAATTTTGCATGCACGTACTATATAAGATGGAGAAGATTATACGCGACTTATTTCAGATCAGTAAACATATCCCGGTGACGCACACATAGTCACGGGTAAAAGCTAGTAAATAATAGTTATTATACTCATTCGCAACTAGTTTTATGTAAATTTTAATGAGATCGCAAAACAAATTTACAAATAGATGACTAACAAACTAAATTATAGCTTTTATTGTATTAGAAGATTATTTCAATCTTAAATTTATATTAGAACGGACTTATTTATTGTAATAAAGCATACCAATGTCGTATTTACACAGAATAATAAATCCCACTGGAGTTTATTCATTCGACAGTTTTCTTAATAAAAGTCAATTTCACGCTTCACTGGTTGACGTTTCCAGAATTATCTCTGGTGCTTATAGAAAACCCTAGGATTCCATCGAATAACATCAGCTGTCATTAATATTTACGTTATTTGTTGCGAAAATAACTAGACATTTATTTACTTTAGTTTTATTAACATCAAATTTGACAGAGACGCAATAAAAATAAGATATAACAATTGAATAAAAAACGAATTATTTGAGATTATTACTATATTTTACTAATACAACAATACTGTAATAAGATGATGTTTGTACATTGTAATCTCCAAGTTTAGGAAAAAATAATTTATTAAGACTCCTTATGTCTTGATAACATCAATAAATATATTAAAAAATTATAATTTCTTCATGGTCGGCAATGCACGCGTAATACCTCTGGTATTGCAGGTGTTCATAGGCTACGGGAACCACTTACCATCAGGTGGGTCGTATGCTTGTTTGCCACCTCAGTGGTATAAAAGAAAACAATCATTTTTAGTAATTTTTTTTTATACAACTTAGAATGGCAAACAAGCTGACGGCCCACCTAATGGAAAGTAGTAACTTATTTATTTATTCTTTATTGTACAATAAAATTTTGTACAAGTGGCGAGCTTAATGACATATGACATTCTCTATTCGCTAACTATTAGTTAAAAACAGAAAGCATATGAAGGGCAGAGTCACAAAATTATTGTAACATACTAAAGTAACTATTTATCTGCCTGTATATTAGTTCTGGTATTACGCAAAAAATACCGTAAATAGTTATTAAAAATAACTAACATAAAGTCTGGTTTATTAAATTAAAATGTTTCATCTTGATACGCCATCTAAAAGTTGTCTTTTCCATTGGTTTTCCTACTTCTGAAATCCACACGCACAAAATAGAGCAAAAAGCTAGTTATATGTTAAAATCGTATACAATTAGAGACTAAAAACTGTATTAAAAATAAAGCGCTAAATGCACATTAAATTTTACAGTAATTTCTAATTATCCAGTGATATTTATTGTCAAATATATCAATATACGACATAGCCCTGTGGTTCCGGTATAGAAGGGGCCACCCCTTGCTTTCTGGTAAGAGGTGACTCAGGAAAAGCGAGGGATGGACAGCAGCGTCTCTCTTAAAACATCATCAAAGCTTAACCGTGGTCACCCACCTGCCTGCCAAGCGTGGCAACTACTGACAAAATGCCCCTTACGGGGGAAGCCTATATTTAGCAGTGGATAGTTAACGGTGAATATGATACGACTGTTTTACTAATTTTAACAAATTACCTACACAAACTATATGTTTAACACTTTGCGACTTTACAGTCGCAAGTCTGATCGCACCTAACCCTGCATTCGCCACAGCATGGTAATTGAGCACGTAGATTCATTTGCATTGACTACTCGGCCGGGTTGACTCTGCGATTGATTTCTACAATATGTTTTAGCTTAAATAACTCATGTAAATACTGAACGTCTTAGAACGTGGTTATGTTATTTCGAATAGGAAATTTATCATCATCATAATCATCATATCAGCCGTGGACAGTTAAGTCTACTGCTGAACATAGGTCCCTCTCATAAAAGGGAGTTTCGTAGTTGCTATACTTGGCAGGCGGATTGGTAACCGCAGTTAGGCTTCTGGTGATGTTTTAAGAAGGACACTGCTGTCCATCCCTCGATGATGATGGAATTGAAGATGGAATTAGTTTTGATTTATTTTTGTTTTCATTCAGTATAAATATTTAATAATATAACATGTGGGAAATTTGCAGAAGCGAAATTTGAGTATGTTAAATTTAAAAAGTATTTCAAAGAAAGAACAATATTTGATTATTAAAAATTCAGCTAAAATAACTTAGTAGACTTAAAATAATAACAATATTACATGTGAAACTACACATAAAATATGTACACGCCACAATTATTCAAACGCATTAATTCTAGTCATAATTGATATATATGGCGTTCATTGCCATTAATCTGTTCCATACATTAGTATTTATAATAATCTAGAAACAACAATATTAATTATTAATAAAATTCAAATTGATTTATAATACAAACTGATAATTATAAGGGTTATAATTACTGTTAATGAGATACGGAACCCAAAGTAAGACAAAAAAATCAATAGAAACCCAATCGAAACCAGCGCTAACCGGTTATAACCATAATATTTGACGCGTTCGAAGTGCGACTGACTGTTTTAAATGCGATTATTCACCCTCGGCCCTCGGCCGTTTGTCGCTATGCTGATTACGACTCTATTTGCACTCACCGGTGATTTAGGGTTGTGTCCGTGTATACTGCACGTTTGGATTTGTGCATAACAATCGCGCGATGTAATTTTCATGGCATTTTGAATGTTGCAATCAGACTTGCGACTGTATTTTGGGTTAGCCTGAATAGTACAATCTGGATGTGCTTCATTCATCATACCAGCCTTTAACTGTCCACTGCTGAAAATAAGCCTCCCTCTGGGGGGTTTTGCCAGTATTTGCTACGCTTGGCAAGCAGATTGACAACGAGAATAAGACTTTGCAGATGTTTTAAGAGGGACGCTGTTGCCTCGCCGTCCCTCAGTCGACTCTTACGATATCCACGGAAAAGGAGGGAGTGGCCTATTCTATGCCGGTACCAAATGATCATTGTGATTAATTGGTAGGCTTGAATACATAGAATATATAATCACTAACCTCTTTGTGTTTGCTAATATACATATACATATGTAGATGTGAGATTTTTGAAAAATATTTGTATATACTTAAACACTTAAATCACAACTTATTTGAATAAAATTTAGAGTATATAGACTGGCCAATATCTTAGATTAAAATTGAGTCTAATACAAAGCAAAGTTGCAAAACAGAACTAGTAGTATTTTTATTTAATCCTTAGTAACATTATAAATGTGAAAGTGTTTGTTAATTTGTTTACTCGTTACATAGCCTTACATAGCCCTCCCCATAGGGGGGATTTGCCAGTAGTTGCCACGCAGGTGAGTTGGCAATTGCAGTTTGGCTTCTGGTAATTGTTATTAAATTTAGTATACACGTACGATATAGAATGGAGAAGGATTTATTCCGGTCAGTGAAATAATCTTGGTCACGCGGACGAACTTGCAGGTAAAAGCTAGTATTATAATTATGAGAATATGTTTGTTTGTTACTTCATGGCGCTTTAACGACCCTATTTATTGTCACAAAAATTACATAGGTATATTACCTATGTAATTGCGATGGAGATAAACATAAGTTTCTTTTTGTCCACATAAATTAATACTACCTCAGTACAGCGAACAAAGTCGCAGGTAAATACTACTATTCGATATTTTAAGAACAGTTGATGTTCCAGATGAGAAGATCACATTGAAATATAAAAGAAATAATGTAGCAAAACAAAATCCATCATTAATCAGGCTGACTGACTGAGCGTTTGTCGATATCTAATCCATATTTCAACAGCCAAAGGATTCGAACTTGGAATCACAATTGAAATTAGCTGGAACGAATGAAATATGCATGCGTATGCAAAGATAGTTGTGTTAGGTTGATCCTTCTTTGCATAAACGTGTCGCCGATGATTTCACCTCTGTTGTTTTTATCAGATATCGCATTTTTACATATATCTGCACTAATGTTAAACAATGGAAAAATAGATACATACATACACACACACACACACACATAACACACGCACGCACGCATACACGCACGCACGCACGCACGCACGCACGCACGCACGCACACACACATACACACACACGCACGCACGTCCGCATGCAAGCACGCACGCACGCACAACTGATGCACGCACACACGCATGCAGATACACACACACATCCTACATTAATGGTTTTTACTCATTATTTACTATTCGTATTTAAAATCTAGTAACTATTGTTATAGTGTAAAACATGTTGATTTCCTTCTAAATTTTATAATTACTCCTGCCACGACAAATTTATATTGCTAAGTCAGTGAAAACCTGTTATTGGCTTTTTATATAATGGTAAATTGTTGTTATTTAAGCTATAAATTGAAAGCTGTTGGTTTTCCAATAAAAAGAAGTTTTATTTTTTGTATGTTTATTTATTTGTTTCTTTGCTTTAAAGATTAACTCAAAAACTACTTAACCGATTTTAAAAATTCTTTTACCTGTAAGACACTGCATTATCAACAGTAACATATTATTTTGAAAAATCAAAAATGTCTACATAAAATTAATTGTCCACTGGGAAACATAGCCTCCCCCATGAGTGGGGGGGGGGGGGGGGGGGTTGCCAGCGGTTACCACGCTTAGAAGGTGAATTGGTAACCTTTGGTGATGTTTTAAGAGAGACGCTGCCGTCCATCTCTCCACCATAAGCTCCCTTAGTCGCCTATTACGACACCCGCGGGAAAGGAAAGGGTGGCCTATTCTATGCCAGGACCGCACGACTATTACATTACATAATATAAAATTACAGCTTTGTAATTTAATTCTTAAAAAGAAATTGCCTTTACAAACTAAAATACTAAGGGGGGGGGGGGAGGGAAGTTATTGTTAGTGATGGAGACAGAATCCCACTGCTAGCACTGCTAGCTGATAGAAACTATCATGGTTAATTCCTGATGAATTCATCATGATGGGCTAACTGGGCTGTTTTCATTCTCATCTATCACCCTTCACTGGTGCTCCGCCAACGTATCCCGTTAGCGCAGGCGGGGTTAATTACTAATTTATTTTTTATCTCTCTACTTACGTATCTAGATATTTTATGCACTGTGGAATGTTAACCAAATAATACAGTCTACCATTCAAAGAATACCAGTATACCATCGCTTTACTAAACCATAAAATCTGACACAAAATAACTATTGAATATTCCTTTGAGGATTGGTATTCAAATAGCAATCCATCAGGCAGTGCATTAGATCAAACTGGGAATTCTATTCCTTTCTCCCAAATATAGACCACCTGAGGGGTGGAGATTAGGTCCCTTGCTAACAATATATCCAATTAGGTCGATAACCATGCGGAATGTTCTGGAAACTATCGTAGTTAATTCTTGATGAATTCGCCACGAAAGGCCATGTTTCTACCGTGAAGCAGTTGTGTTTGCTTGGCTGTGTTTCGGTTTGAAGGGTGGGATATGGCGTGAATTTACAGGGTAGAAAGGAATAACATCTGAGTCCTCTGGAATGGCCACGCATGGGGGATATCATGGGCGAAACAGTATTCTCTGTTATGTCCATGGTACTGCTCATGTCTATAGGCGACGGTTATCACTTTCCATCAGATGGGCCGTCAGCTTGTTTGCCATTCTAAGTTGTATAAAAAAGTGGCCTGTTTTCAATCCCATCCATCAACCCTTACTGATATCCTACCAGCTTATATTTATAGCACAAAGAAGGTTAGTATTTTAATATCATTTTTTGAAAAAAAACCTAACCTATGTATGTAATCGCTCAGGTGGGGAGGGGATTGTTTTTTTAATGGATGATAATGGAATAGTGATCGCACATGTGCTACCGGTATATGCTGGCGGGACACCAGTGAAAGATAGGTGAAGATGAAAAGGCAGATCAGTTAAACCATTGTGACGAACACACCTAGAATTCAGCTCGATAGTTTCCAGAGGGGACCGCGTAGCGGTCGACCTGAAAAGCTACATTGCTAGCAATGAGACGGGAAGGGATTGTTAGTAATTCAGACTACCAGTCCCACTGTTAACAATATACCCTTATCAAATCGACTTTGTCCAATCTGCCTCTGTTAATATCATGTTACTTTAAAATAACATTCTGCTAATACTCGTAGTAAGCTTATATAGTTTTCTTCAATGGACGTAAAAACAATTCTGAAGAGAATTTGTACTAATTCAAATAGACGCTTGCGCCATTTTGAGTTTAAACGGCTTGAAATAAGGTTATAAACCCACTGATATAAAAGACAATTAAAAGTAAGAAGTTGCTTCCATAATAGTTTGAACAATTGTGCCATAAACAATACACAATATGCCAACTTTTGAATAGTCTGTTAAAGGAATATCAATTTTATTATTATAGAAGCATAGATGTGTTTAAAGTAGGGACCAATAGAAAACCTCTTCATTCTTTGAACAAATGACCAAACCTTTATTTTGAATACAGTCGACCGCAAAAGAAACAATTATTTTCTTAGAAGGTACAGTGACACCCAGAAATACATTAACACTGTCCCATTGTACTTATTAATTGTAATTAAAAAATCAAGTCACTTGTCTATGGACTGTAAAGTTTAAGTTAGAAAAGGAGATTTACGATATATTGTTTATAATTGTTGAAATGAAGTGTCATTGATTTATTGCTCGATAATTATTAACGGTGGGTCCTTAGCGTAACTTTGTTAGAATTGAATAAAAAACACTATGGATGGAAAAGCTTGAATGGGCGAAGGATTTTGTTGTTTAAAGAGAATAAGGCGTACCAAGACGGACCGTGTGTATCGTACTATGCAATTCTGTGTTCTATTACGACGGATTAAAACTGAAAATTTAATCGATCGATAAACTGTGTCGACTAATTTTAAAAATACGTCGAAGAATCTTTATCCTTAAATGAGTTGCGTGTGGCAATGTACTTGCTATAGGGGAAGCCATGTATAAAAGTCGACGATAAGTATGTAATTGTTTGTTATTTATTTAAGATAACCTTTACACATTTTAGTATTTATATAATAGTGCGCCACCTATGTCTTTGTTTTTTTTTCTTTGTCTTTTTATTTTGTCTTTTTCCTCAATGTATTCAAACTAAAGGTTGTTTGGAAGAGAATGCTAAGCGATAAGGCCGCCTTTTGTATCACTTCTCATTAAAATTTATTGTTTTTATTATTGTTATAACTTGTGCAATAAAATGTAAATAAATAAATTACTAATTAAAGGAATTATACAGTTCAATGCTTAAAAGTCGATTTCCATTTAAAGTTTTTAAAATATTTAGAATTTCAACAAACATTTTAAACAAAAACCGAATTGGTCCAGATATTCTTGAGTTCTACACTTAGCTTAACATATTTGCCGATTAATTTTACTATAGATAGACAGGCGATACGACCCGACTTCGTATGGGTAGTTAGAATATTCGGTAATAATGCCTATTTTCAAAAAGAAGGAAATTCTTAAGACAGGTTTATTTTTTTTATATTTTTTATCTCATTACTCCGTTAGTTCTAAACCGATTTGGAAAATTCTTTTTTATTTCAAATCTTAAATTCTTACAGATAAATCTCACAAAATTTGATCAAAATCGGTTTAGTAGTTTAGTTTTTAGTTCGAAATAACAGGTTTTGTCACAATTGAAGCCAGCTTTTTATGGGATACAATCTTTAATTATACTTAATCGTAATGTAACTTTCTATAGGGAAAATAATTTTAAAAATCCATTGAGTTCTTTTGGTTTTGAGTATTTATGAGTTTTGAGTGAATGCATTATAAAAAAAAAAAAAAACAATGAAATCTGTTTATAAAATTAGTACAGATTAGTGTAGATATAGACAACAAAAACCATATCATACTAACACTGATACTCTTATTATAGCTTTTTTTTTTATTTCCTCAGTACGGAACCCTATAAAGCAATAACATGGAGAGCCATAGATTAATCATTCAATGTACCAACTATAACAAATCGAACAAATTGACCTACGGATACTACTCTAAATTGATCAAAAACTCTGATGGAGCCCATAAATTGTCAGGCCTCGTCCCGTTTTTACTGCCCTGTTGGAGGGCGACGGCAGATATGTTTGTCGCGTTCCATCTTTTTTTTTTCTAATACTTGATTTCAGGTCAAGGCGTCGTCGACTCTGCCTTGGGACAGCTGCTTGGGACACGTGTGAGGAACAACTATATTTTCATTGACACATAAACTTACGTTAATTAAATTAAGAATATAATTAATGACCACAACTTGTTTTTAACTACTCATTAATTTTTAACATACTGAGTAATAATTTAAGCTAATTGAGGTTTACTCAAGTATAGTTTTATTTTAATTACTTAAGCGCCTCGGAATAAAGAATCCACAATTTATAACAACCCATGCTTTCGTTCCTAATCTTATGACGGTTGTCCATATGTACAGCTACAAGTTACTCAGCGATGCCATGGAGAAGGGTTATGCTGGAAGTTTCTTTGCGTGACAAAATTTTTAATGGGACTTGTGAAATTGTGAATTGGTGGAGATAAAAAACAATATAAAGAAATAACATTAGGGTGTTATAGTGACAAAACGATCGCAACAGTATATCATAATACATACATACACATACATACAACATAATACATCTAAAAGGATGATATATAATATATACATATATAATAATGATGAAGATATATTTATGAAACCATAAATAAATGTTTATACATTTATTTATTTTTATGCTTTTATAACCATAAAAATAAATTATATATCTGACCAAGTATAATAACTATAATCTTCTAAATAAGAAGGTGCATAAACCTCAACTTAAAATTTACAAATATTATATAAGAATACCAATAAACAATATAAATGTGTATATATATATGTTGTGTATATATATATATATATATATATATATATATATATATATATATATATATATATATATATATATATATATATATATATATATATATACACAACCAAACATACATACAAAATATGTTTTTAGAACGGGAAATTGGAAGTAAATAGAAAAACAAGGCAAGAGTAAAAAAAAAAACGTTTCAGAATTGGCGACAAAATTGCTTAACATAGCAAAAAATTGAATGAACTTAGAATCTCCTTTCAGAAATCGCTTAAAATTACGATCCTACTCAGTGCTCACTAATATTATAATTCTGAAAGTATGTTCGTTTCTTTGTTAGCTTATATCGCCTTAACGGGTTAATCAATCAATCACTATGGAACACTTACTATATAGGATAGAGAAGAATATAGACTAATTTTGATCTCGGACAATAAACATATTCCGGACACACAGACAAAGTCACGAGTAAAAGCTAGTGAAATAACAAAACATCAGCCGCCATATTTTTTTTTGTAATAATTCAAACAGTATTGACATTGCCTTCACGTTTCTCGATACCGTCAACTGTATTATACAGACCAACAGTATATTTTCAAATGAAAGTATTCCAAAGAATTTATTGAAAGGCAAAAGTTTTAACAATATAAATGCCAGCCGTGCACGTATCTAGCACCAACTTACTCTCCCACTGTGGATATTATTCGAAACTTTACAACGGAACGGCCGTTGGTAGGTGTCCCCGATTATCTAAAGTGGGACGCGAGCGTGGTTTTTTCAATTACAGCAGAAACACGATTATCCGAATGTTCGATTATCCGGACTTAGTAATCACGGCTCTAATTACCGATTTGGAAATGGTGTAATCCGTTATTATAGTTTGTAATTTTTTATTTTTATATTGTCTAAAAAGATAGATACTTCTAGATATAAACAATTACAAGAAATAATCACAAAGAGAAAACAATAGGTATATAGGTATATATATATATATATATATATATATATATATATATATATAAATTTACCTTCAATTGTGACTACATCAGCTATATATTTTAATTTATAAACTAAATACTGAATCTATGTTGATAAAATTTCTATGGGACCAAAATGAAAGTAAATCCTTTTAGACAAAAAAAAAATATCCAATTCGTTTTAGAAAACAGAGTTGAGTTAACAAACAAAAAAAAAAAAATTGAGAAATTCCTTCTTATTGACGCCAGTTTAAAAAATAGTCGAAAGTCCATCAAGAAAGCTTATTTTTTAATTTAAAACCTCAGCAAACGTTCAACTATTTAATTTTTTACAAATCTTTTTATGAATAAAAATATCTAGTTTACTATATTGTAGTTGGCAACTCTGGGCGTAGTGAACCGGAAGTAGGATATTGCACTGCCGACTGTGCCTACGACGCATCGCGGACATATTTTCGAATGCGACTGTACTAAGATTTATTTAAGGATGTGGCAGTTTTTTTTAGAGTTATATTAGTTACATCACCTGGAATCACAAGAGGTTAGACGCTTTCGTAAACTTAAATTTAAAAAATTTCATCCCTATTTTGTTTTTATATTTTTTTGTATTATAATTATCTTTCTTTCTTTCAATTATTTTTGACACTACACCTATATCAATATATAAATTAATTTTAATATAATAAATTAATAGTCTTGTTTCTTATATAGGTTGTGAAATTTACTTTTTTATTAGGCGAGTATTTTAATAAATTTCATTTTGCCAATTTCAAATATGGTGAACTTTATAATTAGAGTATTTGAAAGATTTAGCAACATTATTTGATGCAATTCTTATTACAGATTCAAATAAAAAAATAAACGCCCAGAAAAAAAAATCGTCGAAGAATTAAAAAGAAAAATACATAAATAAAAAAATATAATTGAATTAAGAACATTATCCTTTTATAAATCCTTTAAAAATGTACAATCGAATTGGAAAAAAGGCCCTATTTGAAGTTAATTGAAAAAAAAAAATAGTTTCAGTTTGGAATCACTATTCCTTGTTCCCACCAGTTTCCCGTATCCAGGATTCACGGCACACCACAAACTAAGGACCAGCGAAGCCATTGCAGTTACTGGTGAGAATCTACTCCGGTTTTAAAAGCCATAGATTTGTTCAGTCTGACTACAGACACATGTTTTACATGTCACAGATTATATATCCTAATGGAAAGAATAGAAAGGGATAACCGTTGCCTACAGACAAGAACAGCACCGGGGACATTTTAAAATACTTTATAACACTTATGGTACCTCTGGTGAGTTACCATTCCTGAGTATTAAGGTGTTATGCTTTCGTATGTTGTAATTTCACAACTATAAATTTATTGCACTTGAAAAAAAAAATTATACAGCGATTAGTTCAACAACTCCTTAGCAAGAATGGTGGTACTATATCTCACTTTACAAATTAAAATAACCGTACAAGCACAAATGCAAAAAAAAAAAAACTACAAGACACAGACTGGAAAATTAATTTTTAAATAAACTATTTAAAAGAAAGACATATTAATACTAGCTATTACCCGCGGCTTCGTCCGCGTGGCGGGATATGTTTAAAGTAGCAATATACCCTTTCTCTATCTCATATACCACGTAAGCAATCACTGTGGAATTTCACACTGACTGGTTACAGCCTTAAGGCCCGATAAAGTAACAAACAAACAATTACAATATTAGTAAGCATTGATGTTTTACGAGACCACATAGAGATATGCCTTAGAATAGGCTACGCAAAATTACTTTTCATTTTCATCCTGTATATATATATATATATATATATATATATATATATATATATATATATATATATATATATATATATATATATATATATATATACGTGTGACCTTAATGAGCGTGCGTCTTCCAATATGCATGGTGTGAGCCCGAGCGCAATAGGGTTCACATTTTCTCGCATCCGTGCTAACGTAAATTGCAGTAGATTGCAGCCTGCATATCGGATTCTATGTGTTCCGTTCTATAAATTTGCATATTTTATATGTATATAGAAAATATATTATTGGCAATAACATGGACGGAGGTTGCGTTCACGTTGATTTTACAGATAACTTTTTTTTTACGTATTAGTTTTCAACTCCGATGGAAAAAATATTATGTGAGTTTAAGACAATTTGTAATATAGTAAGTTATGAAAAGAAGTAAACTTTGAATGATTAAATCTTTTTTTTTTTTTTTATTTATAAATGGGATTCAATAAATGTTGTATTTAATTGTATTGCATTAAATTTTGTAGAAAGGGATAATATATCGTTTTTAAACGAATTCTGAAATAAAAAAGGAATTTGTCAATTCGTATATTCCTTTTGTGTGTATTTTACGAGATATCTTCGCTAATTTCGAACAATTTTTAATGATAATAGAGTTATGCTCTTAATTATAAAAAGTAAAACCTTAGCTATTTGACAGTTTTGTCTCATTCCTTCTTGGTACATTCCCAGTTTGAAAGAAACTGACAAAACATTTCAATAGCTAAAATAGGTTTCAGTTTTTATAAATAAGGAGGTTAAATCTAATTAAAAATATCATTTCTTTTATTAAATTTAAATGCAATAGTTATTGTCGTAGGTAAGAGAAAGAGAGATATATCTATCTATCGATATAAATTTTAAAACTACTAAATTCGTTGTCTTTTTCTTTAATTATGTCTTTAACTGTCTTGTTGTTTTAATCGGTATAGCATTTCGATACATACATTATTAAGGATGTGAGGCAAATATGGCAACGGCTGTCGACCCTCCCCGCTGCCAGTCTGGCACCGGGGACACCGTACAAGTGCTGTAACTGGATCCAGAAGCCATTGACCAGGTGCGGGTTGATCGGCCCGACGTGTACGTAATGGTGCTTTGACATATTGTGACATAATGTGTACACTCACCTCCAATAATATGTGAACGATATTAGTTGACATTTATTGTCACTAAACCAATATTACGAATAGGAAGGATTGACTTTTTGTACGTCTGTTTGTTGGTATTAGATAAGTAAGGTTTCTTCAGAGTCAGCAACACGCGCGTAATGCCCTTGGTATTGCAGGCTTCCAGCACTACGGTAACTGCTTATCATCAAGCCATATGCTTATTTGCCACCTCAGTGCTATAAAAAAAAAAAAAAACCTCTAAAACCAGTCAACTGATTTTAAAATTTCTTTCACCTCCAGAAAGCTATCAGCGAGTAATATAAGCTACATACATATTATTTAAAAAAAAATAGATATCTTTACGAACGTTACAATAATATAAGACGAGATATTAAAAATTTGCTCATTAAAGCTAATATGAAATACTAATTTGTATTACTATACTTTCTATCTACCTGCTCGTGCGAAGCCAGGGCGGATCGCTAGTCAAAGATAGAGATAAGATTCCATTTGACCAAAGTTTCCCTTTGGGTTCTAATAAATTAAATCCTATCTGTCGTTTATGCGTAATTGAATACCAAACATACAAACATCGGAGAGGACGGGATTGTTAGTAATGTGGACTACATTACTAACAATTACAAGTTCCATTGCTAGCAATATATCCTGTCAAGTCGACCTCCACGTGGTCTCTCCTGGAAACCATCGTGTTGAATTCCAGGTGTATTCATCACGGTGGACTAACTAACCTGCCTTTTCAAGGGGAAAGGATTGTTAGTAATGGGGAGGTTAGTCCCTATTGCTATCTATGTACCCTATTAGGTCGACCTCCACGCGGTTCCTCCTGGAAATTATCGTAACTAATTTATCGTTGAATTAGCCACGATGGGCTATCTGACCTGTCTTTTCATCCTCACTAAAACTAACTGGTGCCCCGCCAGTGTATACCAATAACGCAGGCGAGGTTACCATTCAATATTCACCCATTTAAAAATATTAGATGAACTTAAAGGCGAAGTTCATATAATCACGCTACTCCAAACAGGATACAGCAGTAGGAAGAAATCCGATACTTGATAAATGTTGATAAAACTTCGCGAAAAAACTTTGGTTTGTTTACAAAAGGCGTTTTCCTTATTTATTTTTAACACCTCCCTTTGAGTATTAGGGATTGGCACCTACTGTGAAGATGATATTTTCAATAATAATAATGAACCGTAGTGCCTCGAAATTAAGTCAAAACTCGTTTGTATTTCCACACAGGTGGTTCCGTATAACGGTTATTTCTAGGGATTAAGGTCTGTCGTTTTTTTTTTCTCATTGAAACAAGACACTTTATTTATTTAGGCATAGTCACCGTGAAATAGTTTTGGGGTTTTTTTACAAAGAACAGCCGAAGAATGCTTACTAACTAGTGATTCACCCCGGCATCGCATAGGTAGATTAATAGATAAATTTGTATTTATCTTTAGCTTTAATACCCAAATTTTTGATACTTTGGGTTCTATTCTTGTAATTTTTATACGGATCTCAAATTTTTGTCAAAATAATATAAAGGCCAAGTTAGTCATTGATAATGTGGCTTTGTTTAGGTGACAGAAATTTTTAAAAAAGCTTGAGTAATTTTTGAGTTTAGCTATTACAAACAATCATACAAAAAAATAAATCTTTATGTTATGAGTATAAGACAGCATACTTTCCATCAGGTGGGCCGTCAGCTTGTTTGCCATTCTAAGTTGTATAAAAAAAAAACTTAAAAAATGCAACCGAACTGAAAACGTCCTTCTTTTTGAAGTCCTTTGAAAATTTACAAATGTCAAAAAAATTTCATGAGTCTCGAAGTTTTTGTCGTTTTCTTGACCAATGATTCTTTTTGCAAAAATGTTCAGATACATTAGTAGAACACTGTCTTGAAAGAGTTGTAACGATTTTGTTATCACCCTGTATCTGTATGAGAATATATCTCATACAGATACAGGGTGTATATAATATATAGTGTGACGCGCGTATATATCATGTAAGACCACCCCGCGCCCGGGACTTGCAGGACAAATTCAATTGTACACATAATTCGTATTAGTCAACAGGAGTCCAACTAATGTGACCATTTAATATGAAGTGAAATTGGGAATGATATATTTTTTACATTAAAAAATACAGATAATGATTTTAAAACTATAACAGTCGATATGTGTTCTTAATTTTTATAGAAAAAAGTTCTGTAAATCAATCATCATTATCATCACTATAATCAGTCGTTAACTGTCCATTGGTGAACATAGGCTTGCCCCATATACTGTCGTATAAGAAGGTCCCGAGCCTCTTGCATCCACTGACTCCTTGCAATGCATTATCTAGTGAGGTTTATCGGTTGGAAGAGTGGGATATGGCGTGAATTGTCAGGGTACAGAGGAATAACACCTGAGTCCTCAGGAATGGCAACGCATGGGGGGTATCATGGACGAAACGGTGTACTCAGTTGTGTCCATGGTACTGCCCATGTCTTTAGGCGACGGTTACCACTTTCCATCAGGTAAGCCGTCCGCTTGTTTGTCATTATAAGTTGTATAAACAAAAAACATCCTACACTGCGTTAGCCTAAAAGGAAATATCGAAAGCTGTAAATCTTTTAAAAAAGTAAATAAGTATGTGTATTTTTTTTAAATACATAAGGCAAACGAACATACGGCTCACGTGATAGTAAGTGACTATCGCCGTCCAATATCACCCACAACACCAAAGGCATTTCAGGTGTGTTGCCGGCCTTTTAACATGGAATATGCTCTTTTATTGAACGTTATGTGTATGTACAAAATTCGTGACGACTGTTTGAGTTGTTAAAACACCTTAACCCTAAACTATTAGTGCCACTGATTTTTACTCATATCTACTTAAAAATGCCACAGAAATCTTTGTCGTGTTGATGTCATTTACCCTTGTCTCTAAAAAAACTGTATCTCCTCCAAAAATTATCCAATTTTAATATTTTTTTTTTACAGCTAGCTAAACAGCGACTGATTTCATGAGCGCTATGACGCTCGTGGCACTTTTAGTTGCAATGCGCACGAGCGCGATGGCGCTCGTCGGCACTCGAAAGGTTAAGGTGAGGTAACAAAACCGGGACGTCCTGTAATAGCCTTGACGTATGGTCACACGCCAGACAACTGCAAAACCCTTTAAATCCAAACTTGGTTACCCTCCCGAGACCTAACTAAATGATATAAGGCTAGTCCTCTGAAATTGTGTTATTAGAGCAAAGCCGACCGGTTTGTTTTAATTAATTCGTACCCTACCCGCGAGTCGAACTTGAGACCTTCCACGATGATTATTTCGAGCACGTCTCACAGGAGCGATTCAGTTTATATTTTTATATTACATCCTTACTAATATTATAAATATGAAAGTGAGTTTGTTTATTCGCTCTTAACCCTTTAACGGATTAACTAATCACTATAACATTTGATTTACACGTTCTATATAAATGGTGGAAAAGGACACGGCTACTTTTCTCAGTCGGTGAATGCGATCGAAATTGCGGGTAAAAGCTAGTATTATTTAGGCATAAAGTTCAGTATCTATATATCAACAATATATTCTACTAATATTATAAATTAATTTATAACCGACTTTAAAAAGAAGAATGTTCTCAATTCGATAATTTTTTTAAGTTTTTTATTATATTTAACAGCGTCCCTCTTAAAGCATCACCAAAGCCTAATTGCAGTTTCTAACTCGTTTGCCAAGCGAGGCAACTACTGGCAAACCCTCCTTGTGGATGAGACCTATGTTCAGCAGTGATCATTTAACAGCTGATGGGACGACGATGGGATCTCTCACTGGAGCTTCTATCGATATACTCGAATGCTACCTTTTCATTTTAATTTTTGGCGTGAATTTACAGGGTGCAGAGGAATAACATCCGAGTCCTCAGGAATGGCAACGCATGGGGGGTATCATGGGCGAAACAGTATACTCTGTTATGTCTATGGTACTGCTCATGTCTATAGGCGACGGTTACCACTTTCCATCAGGTGGCCGTCAGCTTGTTTGCCATTCTAAGTTGTATAAAAAAAAATTCATCAATCAAAAAACCCTTTATTGTAAAAAAAAAAAAACTAGCTAACAAACATCTGGGAACAGAATTCAGAAAACCCAGACTCGTAACAGTTCAGAAAAGTTCGTCTCCTGAATTGGCCCGACGGGGAATCGAACTTATAACCTCCATATACGCAAAGTATCACGCCCAACACTGCTCCATGTGTATACATAAGCTAGCTAGAAGATATGGAACTCTCTCATATGGGACGCATGTCAGAATTACTTATGTTGTTCAAACGCGTGCGTGACAAATGCGAGACGACGTAACCGGTGATTCCGTCGGCGCGGTGCACTGCGCATGCATCACGTGTCTATGCAGGTATGCATTCGCATCATCACAGTTACAGCGATTTTTCGTGTGCAGATTTTGTGTTTTGTACTGACAAAACCACAGGAGGAGGTCTATGTTCAACAGTGGACGGTTAACAGCTGATGGTGATGATGATGAAAGTGTATGCTGAACAGACGTATTCGTACTTAAAAAATCTTTTGATAATTACGTTCCTAGCCAAGATTTTTTTTACAACATAGGGGACAAATGAGCTTGCGGCTTACCTGATGGTAAGTGACTACCGCCGCCCATGATCACCCACAACACCAACGGCATTGCAGGTGTGCTGCCGGCCTTTTGAAAAGGAAAATGCCCTTTTCTTGAAGGTTATGATGTTGTATCAGTTCGGAAATACTGCAGCTGGAAGTTGATTCCATAGAGTGATTATGTATAGAAGAAAATGCCTTGAAAAACGCACGGTGGAAGACCGCCACTCGTCCAGATGGTTGACATTAAATTTTAGTTCATGATACAGGTGTGACCTAGAATAGTAGGCAATACAGACTTTCCATAACAAGGATAAGCAAGCTGTAATAACAGTGGGCTGGTCACATAACTCGAAGAACAGACAACCGATGGGGGAAAAAGGTTCTTGAGTGGCAACACCGTACGGGCGAACGCAGTGTATGACGACCCTCCACTAGATGGACTGACGACCTCAAATGCATTGTTGGAAGTCAGTGGATGTAGGTGGCTCAGAACTGTTCCTTATGGCTGTCTATGGGGGAGACTTATGTTAGCAGTGGACAGGTAATGGCTGAAATGATGATGATGGTGATGGCAGACTTTTCCTAATGAATGAATGAATAAATAATTTTTATACACCTCTTACATATTTTAATGAATGAATCCATTTATGTTCAGATCGTTGTCTACACAGGGTTTCCATTTATTTTTATTCCACAAATAATTCTTAAGTAAACAAGTATTTCTGTTAAGTATTTGTAAAATATTTTCTTCGTTCCTCATTGAACACAAACAAAGTGATGATAAAACATTTAATTTTAAAAGTAATGTACAAAGGCGAGCTTATCTTCAATAAGAGATTTCTTACAACAACATTCTATTTCAGTAATAAAAACATTTTATTTTTATTATTATTATATTGTAATTATAACATTTTATTTCTTATTTATTCTTTAAAGGGCTTATTTAACTTTAAGTAAATTTCGATTCAGTGTAAAATAAATAAAAATATTTTATATCAATTAATCAACTTGTATTTATATTAGAAATGTTATTACTAATAAATGGACCTTTTTTTAATAAAAAAACCTAAAATACTGTAAGATGAATGAAGGAGGAGATGTCTAATACTTTTTCACGCAAATACCATTGCACGGATTTGAATGTAATTTGGTACACGGGTAAGGTATGCATACTTAGCACATCGTGGAGGAGGGATTGTTAGTAATGGGGACTAATTTTTCCATTACTATACCCTCTCAGATCGACCTCCACGCGGATCCCCCCGGAAGCTCTCGTAGTTAACAGGTGGGATTATCATTCATTAAAAAAAATAAAAAAGAACTTAGCACATAGGATACTTTATGTACTAACTCAGGTGGGCGAAGCCGCGGGATACAGCTAGTAGTAAATAGAATTAATTTATTTTAAAGATCACTGCACATCGTTGTAAAGCTCCTTGGAATGGGACGCGGCGCAGCCTCGCAAATAATTACACACTATCCGTATAAATCAACATCCCTATTCTGTAGCGGTCACATCGAATCAACGACGTAAACAGATCGAGTCGCACTCGCCAGGTGATCGATGTTGTACCGGTGTGACCTCGTTACGTCACCCATCAGAGTTGCTAGTTTTTTAATCGATTTTTCAATTTCGAATTACCTTAAAATTTTTGAGGTTATTTGTGTCCAAAATGACACTATATTCTTCAATATTAACCAAACACCAAAAATCAATAATATTTTGTACTACCGAATGATTTTTATTATATTTCACCAAGTAACTATTCCTATGGATGACAAGACAGATGTAACGTAACCTTTTTTTTTTTTAACTAATTTAATTTAATGCTGTTGGCCGCAAATGCTCTTTACAAGTACAGCTTCAGCGCGTACAGAGGAGAGTGGTAAGGACACTTCAAATCTGAGAGCTAAGGAGAGGTTTTACAAAATGACTGAAGGTCGTATTATTATTATATATTATTATAATTTACATTCGTATATACACGCTTTTAAAAGATTCAGATCCTTTACAATTAAATTACCTAGTATACTCGTACTCTATTTTGTAAATGATATCAGTAAAGAACAAATAAATTCTCCATTATTTTTCCAAGACATGAATTTTTACTAAGAATTGCGAAGAGAACACGCAATCTGGCAACACCGTCGCCTATTGTCACCGACGTCTATTATTGACCGTTTTTTGTACGCACTTACAAGATTAATTTACACGTGGCCGAAGATGGATTGGTTGGTATGCTGGCGACATCTAGAATCGTAGATTTTAGTTTGACGGTGAAAAAAAAAGTGATGCAAGTAATTAGAGCGCGATGACTCGCTATTCATGACAAGTGCATTTTTTATAAAAACATTAGGTAATCGACAATATATTTTGTATAATACCATTGTAATGTTACAATGAACACAAAACACTTTTGTTAGCTTAAAAAAAAGACAATGTTTATGATATTAAAAAGTAAAATGAATTAAAAAAAATATAACCGAATTGAAGTGGGTTAAAAAAAATGCTTAGCTTAATCGATCACTATTTATTAATTAAAAAATGAATTGGTTAAAAATATTATTTCTTTTTAATATGTATTTTTATTTTATATAACAGAATAAAGATGTCGCAGTCATGAGCAATTATGGATGAAAATAAAATCTTAATTATATATATGGTATCGGTGGTGTTCTGTATTATAACGAAGATTACGGAACCCAATATCTAATTAATTACATATTAGTGTAATTAATTATTTGTTAATTTGTAATTCAATATGTAAACATATTTTCAAACCGTCTATGTCATTAAAAGCGCTATTAATTTAATTAAAATAATAAATAAGACAAGTATAAGAATTGATTACCAGGATGATTTATGAACGAAATTACGAATAGACGTTACCTTGTATCTGATATCGATTTGATATGAAGATTATCTCCTATAGAGATTGTTAATATCCAAAATTATTTTTAATCTTATTATACCGTACGGTAAACTGTTTTTAATGTACTTAATATTTTATATGGAAACATCAATATAAATATGGCAACACTGGTTTCCTCCTTTCTGTCATTCATAGATTTTGCATTCTAAGATTTTTTTTATACAACTTAGAATAGCAAACAAGCTGACGGCCCATCTGATGGAAAGTGGTAACCGTCGCCTATAGACATGAGCAGTACCATGGACATAACACAGTATACTGTTTCGCCCATGATACCCCCCATGCGTTACCATTCCTGAGGACTCAGGTGTTATTCCTCTGTACCCTGTAAATTCACACCATATCCCACCCTTATAACTGAAACACAGCCATGCAAACACAACTGCTTCACAGTAGAAATACGAATGGGACAGAGGTACCTAAGCAAACGACTTTTGTACAAAGTCTCCCTCTGGTATTAAAATAATATTAAATAAACAAGAACATTTCGATTCCTACAGACGCAATCGAATTGGGATCAAATCGATTCCGACAGCTAATAATCACGCGTGACACAACAACATCGTGACAATGCGGTCCGCTGTCTCCCTCACTCTACACAGCGTACACAGAAATGACAAAGTTTATTATCAACTTGCGAACATTCCATGTTCCATTCGATACCCCAGATGGCGGTATTATGGCGTGATTCGAGCGAGTTCTTCATACATTCTCAAGTAAGGGTCGCAGGGTCGCATAGTCCGTCAATGTGCTAAGTTTGCGTGCATTCCTTCTCGGCACAGAGCGTTCAAGTGTGAACTATATTGTATGGCCGCCTGCCAGGACCGTAGATATGTGGAGGATCCGAAGTATTATTACGTAGAACATTATTCCTTCTGTGAGTATCTGTATGGGAATTCTCGATTATATGGAATTTAGATCACGGTTGGCATGGTGTTTATATCCGTGACAGTGGGTTATGTGTCGAATTGTTTGAAGGAACAAATATTAAAACTACTTTATATTGGAATTTTGACGTTTTATAATACTGAGTCATTAATGATAATTAAAATGTATACATACAAAATCATCGTAATTGTGCAAATTAATTTATTTATTTCTAATTTAATTAACTTAAATTTAATTTGTTTGTTTTAATTGTTCTATCACATTTTTTATTATTTAATTGTTATCTTAGAAAATAGTTTTCATATATGATTTTAATAATAGGAAAAAAAAACAATATTAATTAATTATTTGTGAAAGCATTTCATCATCATCTTCACCATCATCACTTTTGCTTTCGATTGTCGCTTTTTTAGTATTATAGTATATTATCATGTATGTATGTATATATATATATATATATATATATATATATATATATATATAGATTTAATTAATATTTGTTTAATTCATTTATGTAAGTATATTTATATGATCATAATATACAGTAGTTCTCCATTGTATGTATTATATATGTATATTGATATATGGGTACGCCTGTAACTGTTTATTTACAACAATTTGAATTTTTCACTGCATAATTAAATTACTGTTTTGCCAAATGTTGGCTAACAGAGAATGCTATATAGGGTAGCGCTTTTTGTACCAAACATTTTTTTGTAATGCGGTCAATAAAGAATAAGTAAATAAATTAATAAAGACGTGACATTAGAATAACTTATACACGACTAATCTTAATATAATGACCAATAATTTTCGAATTATGAATAAATTATCTGTATCTGTTGACACAGTATAATTTTTACAATAACCTGTCCAAATAAATTAACTTAGATTGACACAAGAATTGCTTTTTTTGTAATACAATTATAAAATGACAAATGGCTTAAAATGGTGACTGTCGTCTATAGAATGAATAGTGTCATAGATATTACAGATTATACAGAACAATATAGTCAATAAATAAAAAAAATAAAAATATTTCATGTATTAGCTTATACCTACGGATATGTTTACTTTTCCATGACCGGGATATGTTTACTGACCGGGATAAAAAGTAACCTACATCCTTCTTTATACCATATAGTGCGTGTATACCATAGTAACTAGTGATACTATTAAGGAATTATAAGGTAAAAAACCAATTCTTTTTGACTTTCAAAATACTGTATAATGATTGAAAGGGCTATGGTAGCCTCATGTGTTGTCACTTCTGAGGGCTAGGAGGGTGTTATATCTTCACCCTATAATTTCATTACCATATCCAACCCTAAATCGAAAAATAGCCCGTTTTATATATATATATATATATATATATATATATATATATATATATATATATATATATACTAGCTATCCAACCCGGCTTTGCACGAGTAAACAGAGAATTCAGTTATATAAAATATATTATGTGATTCTTTACAATTATGTAACTTTTTTATTTATAAACCGACTGAAATAAAACAAACAATGTTAAGTGGAGTAAAGCGCAACGCATTAATGAAAATCGCATTCAAATCAGTTAAGCATTTTCTGAGATATATTTATATATTTATTCTTTATTGCACATTAAAACTTTATAGAAATGGCGAGCTTTGTATTAATGTCATATGGCATTCTCTACCAGCTAACCATTAGGTAAAATCTGTGCATGGAAAATATTTGAAAAAAAATATGAAAGCTCTTAGTAAACTAATAGACGACGAAACAATATTTTTTAGCAATTTTATTTGTCTATCTTTCTGTTTATATATATATATCAATATTATAATATAAAGGCATTATTTTTTGTTTGTATACTAATACAAATTTTTATCTATATTTTATATTAAATCATAAAGAGTATAAAATATTAAAATTGTTTTTTGTAGTGGATACACTCAGAAATTACTCAACCGATTTAAAAAATTCTTTCGCCTATAGAAATCTACCAATCATTACAATATATTAGAATGTAAAATTTCAATTACAGTCGAATATTTTACGAGAATTTCTTAACATTAATCACGCTTACCAATACAGCGTTTAATCTTTACCCTATCTCGTACTCGCTTACCTGAAACAAATTGATAGATATTATTAAATTAAATACATCCAATTTATTATCACATTATACAAATACCATCAGAAATACCAACAACATTTCAATGTTTTATTCGGAACGACGAAAAAAAAAGTCGTAAACAGCCTTTTAAAAGAGCGGCAGGAACATAAAAATTATAATTTCCAAACATCACATAAAAGCTCTTCCAGCAAATAAATGAATTTGTTAATTCCATCGAATGGCAGTTTAAAAAACAAAATATGAAACGTTATCGAGCCGAGAAATGGTATAAAGATGGTAATAAAATTGTAACAAATGGTAATAGGTTAGATAAGGAACGAGTTTCGGACCGCCCCCCGTCGTTCCACGGATTTATAATATGAACTACATTTCCCATACGTTTCACAGCGTGACTCGGACATTAATCTATGTCATTCAATTTCTGAACGTATGATTTAATGTTTAGATTGAATTAGGTGTAATAAGTTAGATGAGGTTTTAAGGGACTTCCATAAAAAGAAGGTCCTCAATTCGACCATATTCCTTTTTGGCTATTTCTTAGATCGCCTCTATTTTTTGAGGCTATTTCTCAATTCGTCTCTATTTTTTGTGGCTATTTCTTAATTCCCCTGTTTTCTATTGTGACTATTTCCCAGTTGCCTATTCCTTTGTTGCTATTTCTCAATTAGTAAATAATTCTTTGTGACTATTTCTCAAATCCTTCATATTCCTTTGTGACTATTTCACAATTAGTGCATATTACTTTGTGGCTATGTAACACGATTATATTGCCAATTCAAAATTTATTAATATATTTTTTTTTCGATAGGATTTAGTTTCTACTTACTTCTATATTGATTTTATGACGATAAACTATATTTTTTTTGATTGCGGAGCAATGACCAGCCTGTTACAAAGTAAAATGTATTTATTTATTTACACCAACATGTAAACAATTAGAGGATGGATTAGATAGATTCATATAAACACATGATTTCTTATTCTAATTTGAATTGTTTTCAATATAATATGTCTACGAAACATTGTCGTTCATAAGTGGGTTTTAGTACGTTTGACTACAACTTTATTGACATTAAGTACTGACGTGATATAAAAATATATAAAAAAGTATATGTATGAATGTAGACGTTTATAAGGTTAGAGGAAGGCCTAAATACAGATGGATGAATTGTGTGAACAATAAAAGAGAGAAGAGTAAATAAAAGAGACCAAAAAGAGATAAAAATGACTGCAATAAACATCACTGTAAGAGAAAAGATATTACGCCATACAAAATTAGAAGGATGCGATAAGAACAGGATGATGATAAAATAAAATGAATATAAAATAAAATATTAATGGACACAATCTTCATGCACGCTCGTCAGATATTTTCCAGTACGCAAAGCACAAACAGAGAACGCAAACCCGCATTGTTACTGCAACTTAAATTTACTCATTAAATACCAATACAAAATCCATTCACAGTATGTTTCGATATGTTTGAAAAGGTAGTCAAGTTTTGTTTAAATTACATATTATACAAACACTCTTTAAATAGTATTAGTAACTAATCGATACATTCAACCGATTAATCGATAATGGACGAAAATATGTATCTAATTGAAGGTATTGGTGTCTAAGACACAGACTAGGCCTTGTTTAGACACTAATGTATTGGGCACTATGTTACATTTTATACTTATATATTAAACTTTGAAATTATTGTATATTTTTATGTGCAATAATAATAATTATTATTTGTACTACTATCGGTCGTGTAGTCCCAGCATAAAAATGGCTACCCCCTTCCTTTGCCGTAGGTGTCGTAATAGGCGACTAAGGGAACTAAATGGTGGAGGGATGGCGGAGTGGTGGAATGCTGCTAACTACGGCCTAACTGCAAGTTGCTAGGGGGGAAAAGGATTGTTAGAAATGGAGTTTGACAGCCCCATTGCTAGCAATATGCTCTATCAGGTCAATCTCCACGTGGTTCCCCTGGAAACCATCGTGAACAATTCTTGTTGAATTGATCACGATGGGCCAACTGACCTGCTTCATCCTCACCTATCATCCTTCATTGGTGCCCCGCCAGTGTATACCGATAGCGCGGGTGGGGTTACCATTCCATTATGATCCATATAAAAAAAAACCTGCCTGCCAAGCGTGAAACCTACCGGCAGAACTGTTAAATTGGCAAACTGTGTATTGCATACTGTTGCAAACTATTTTTACATGAACTACTCAAGCTGTGTACATAATGTAGATAGTAACCTAGCTTGATTACAAATGTTACTAATATTTAAGTTTTTAATGGTTATGATCTGTTATAAAATAAAAAAGTTAAATAATAAAATAATAAACGAAATTAAAAAAAAAACGCTCCGGAAGAAGGCCTTTGTTTAGCAGTGGACAGTTAACAACTGATATCATCATCATCATCATTATTAAACATAAGCAGTCTTACGGTCGAATTATTAGTTTGTTTACATTATCATTAAATTCTATTGAAACGTACTACATAATAGGCAGTTTGTACGTTTCTGCCTAAACATGATCTAGTTACACTTTTATTATATTGAAGATTTATTATTGTCTATAATTAACAAAACTTATTCTGAGGCACCAACCAAAATAGGTCTATAGGCCACTTATTAGAAAGCGGCTGCACAGTATATCGCAACAACAGAAGGTCAATGGAGATAAAAAACCGTTTTTCTTAACGCCCACAAAGTGTTAACGGAATTATCCACGCCAGTAGATATCTATACAACAATTGGTGTTCTGTTATTATGTTTTTATATTTTCTTGTTATGTTAATTTAAATAATTTAGTAAAAATTCCAACGGTCAATCATATAATTTATATACAAATTATTAGTTTATAAAATATTGTATAATATAAATAAAATAAATCGACCTTCATACATAATATGATGACGCATTTTTAAATAATGAAAAAAAAAGAGAAATTTTCAATTGGTTTTATTGAAAAGGTACTAATATTTGTACATGGTGCAAAATATGGTGCAGTATAAACCGATTATGATTACTCTTTTGCTTGATTGTTTGATTTTTTTACGTTTGCGACCTCATAAATTAAACCAATTTAGAAAGTTCTTTTTTTAACTGTAAGGATATACTTACAGATTGAACCCATAGATATTTTATCAAATCTGTTCCGTAATCTAGTTTTTATGTATAATAACTGGTTTTGTCACAATTAGTCGGCTTTTTGTGGGATTTCTTTCTTTAATTATTCTGGCTAGACTATTCGAAATTAGGTCCTATTATAATTAAAAAAGAAAATAATTACTAAGTGTAGGAACATAAAACATTAATTATCATTTACCAAAATCAAAACTATATTATCAACTTAAAAAATACAGTGAAATATAGAACCTTCCCCTTTTTTGAAAATTGTTAAAAACCAAACCTACAAAACAAGTGGCAAGCCAATCCATCGATGCACTCGCCATTGCTCGCATATAATTAGATAGCAATATGTACGATGTCTTATTCCAACTCACGGACTTGCTTGGGAAAACGATTCCATCGATAGAAAACAAATTTGCCATTATAATTTGTATATGGGGAGGGCGGTAGTCTAGAAATCTCACTAAGTTATTCTAAGCAATAGTTACCACTTTCCATCAGGCGCACCGTCAACACGTTTGTCATTCTTAAAGCACAAGCTTACTCGAGTGGCACTCGATTCGACAGGTTGTCGATTATGATCGATTTCGTACTCGATATGACGATACTTGGTGCTCTCAATTGGACTAAAGTGTTCAATGTGATGAACACAAAGTGGCACTCGTTAACTTTTCTCCATGTTTATATTTAGTGGCGACATCTGTTGGCGAGTGAGAAAAGGTCGACATCACAATGACGACCTCCTGAGGTGTAGTTTTAAACACGTTTCAATAGCCTTATATATCTCCTCCAATAGAGTTCATATTACTATACTATCTAAAAATACTTTATAAAATCTAATATTGCATATCTATACAAAAATCATCATTTTCATCATATCAGCCTTTAACTGCTTTCACTGATGAACATAAACCTCCCCCTGGGAGGTTTTGCCAGTAGTTGCCATGCTTGACAGGCGGATTGGCAACCGCAGTTAGGCTTTAGAGATGTTTTAAGAGGGACGCTGTTGCCCGTCCCTCACCCTCTCTTAGTCAAAGGAAAGGAAGGGGTGGCCTATTCTATGCTGGGACCACACGGCCATACAGGAAAGGATTTATTAGTGCAAGGAACAACCAGGAGTATAATGTCTTTGACATGTCCTGAACGATTACATGACAAATCGGAACGCATGGCTTTGTCTAGTCACGTCCATTGGACGACTGGTAGAAAATAGTGCTTTAGATTTGCAATCCTGTCCCTAGGAGTCATAAGTCGACCTCCACGGGTTTCTCATCGTGATTCCTGGTAAATTGGACAATTGGCTATAATTCTACATGCAACATGTAAACACCTACACAAATACATAAAAATATATAAACACTGCTCCCATGTATATGTAAAACACAAAGTTATACAATTTTTAGATATCTGAAGAAAAAGTATGTAACCAGACAAATAAACAAATTAAGAAGATGACAACCTGCTCAAATGAAAATCTTTTTTTGTTTTAAAACAAATAAATTTTAATGAATTTTAAGAATGGAATACAAGCTGACAGTCCAACTGATGTAAAGTGGTATAGGTATGAACAGTACCATAGACATATTATATATTTATTTCTATATTATTTTAAGAAAAGTTTCATTGGAGAATGAATATGTAATAATATTCATGCATATATCATGCATAATAAAAAACAAAAAAATATTTGAAACAATACAATCATTTTTACTTTATTAGGTTCTATTTTTCATCTATTTTATTATTTTATTTCTATATTAAAGACAACGTTTTATAATTGAAATTTCATTTAAAAAAAAATATTAAAAGTTGGCAGCGTAAATCAGGTTAAAGCATTCCACAAAGCAACCTTCTCCCTGTAGGCGTGTTTGCAGAAACTTGCCAGTTAACGAAAATTGTGTACATTTCTCTTAACATTCCTACGGTCCAAGGTACAATTATTGTTCATTTAACATAAAGTAGATTTTAATAAAGAAATAAACCCTTTAAAAGCTGTAGCGCCCACCAGTTCGTCCCAAGGGAACAAAAGTCCGAGTTAAACCGTTCTTGGCCGCGGGAATCCGCACGAGAATCCTTTTGTTTGAAGTTTGCTCATTTCAGGAATAATTTCAAATGAAATTTACATTTCATCCTAAAGATTTTTATGATAATTATCAAGGCTCAAAGCAACTGTAATTACGTTTATGCGAAAGGATTTTATTACGATTGCAAAGTGGTTGGTCTAATTATACTAACTTAAAATTTTATTAGGTTATTTTTGGATATCCGACTACCTCAGTCAAACGTTGTTTAACTACCATTAGGTATTTTAACTACGATCTAGAATTCGAATCGAATCTAAACGCCTGTTTTATTTTAAACTAGCTATGTCCCGTGGCACCAACCACGTGAATCAGCACATAAAATACCCTGTTCTAAGTTAAGATATAACCTATCTGTGTACCAAATTTCAGTTAAATACGTTCAGTAGTTTTTGCGTAAAAGAGTAACAAATAGCCATCCATCTGTCTGTCCATCGTTACAAACTTTCAATCATGGAAACCCAGTTATTTTGATTTAAAAACTAAACTACTTAATCAATTTTGGTACAATTTATATATGATCAATCAAAAAGTAAGTAAGGTTGCAAGGTAAAAAAAAATATCAACTAAATTATGAACCTCTATTTTTAAGTCGGCTGAATATTACAAAAAAAGGAAAAAGATTATACAAAGAAAATAATGGATAGCCTCATTACTAAAAACAATCTTTTCTAGACAAACGTTTGATGTTATATCGTATTTACCATAATGCAAACTAACTGACCGAACACACATTGCCTCATCCAAATTCCGTTTCTTCACTTTTTCTAAAAACCTTAAGAATTATATAAGACATAAAAAAAACTATCAGGCCAGCTTACCAGTACAAAACAAATACATTATTTCATCCAAATATTATTGTTTTATCTGTGAAATGAAAAGTAAATAAGATGAAGAAAATCGAAAACAAATTACTTAGAACACCAAAATTCACTCGTAATTAATTGATTAAATTTAATTAATAAGTTTAATATAATAAGATGAAATGCTGATTCGCTTTTCTCTACAAGACCTCAAATCGATGTCTAAACAATACTGATATGGCGGGGTTATTTAAATATTGAGCGTAATTTTAAAATTACATTAAATCATCATTACTACAGTGATATTTCGCGCTTTACATGGATGCAGTTTATTGTGAATTATCCAATTTATCTACGATATATACAAAAGTTTAGATTCCCGTATGGTTCCAAAATAGAAAAGCCACCCTTTCCTTTCCCGTGGATATCATAAAAAGCGACTAAGGCAGGGCGAGGGATGGGCAGCAACGTCCCTCTTTAAACATCTCCAAAACCTACTTACAGTTGCTAATCCACCTGCCAAACGTGACAACTACTGGAAAAACCCTCTTAGGGGGAGGCCTATGTTTAGCAGTGGACACTTGAAAGCTGATACGACGATGATCATGACATACAAAAGTTTAGGATGCACAACAAGAATTTCACAAAAATATCAGAATGATAGTGAAACCCATATTAAATCAATTGCATGGTTTAAACAGACTTCTATTAAACCAGCGAAACTGTTGATTTTGTTTTAAATTAAATCTTGTTGAACCTAGGACTTCCTCGTAGACTGCCATGCCATAAGGAATAGTTGTGAGCTACCTACATCCACTGATTCCCTTCAACATATTTGACGTTGTTACTCCATCTAGAGGAGTGTTATCTTACTGTCTGTCTACACGGACTAGCCGATTAGAAACCTATCTTCCCTATCAGTTATTGATTTTTCGAGCTATATCTTGAAGAGTAATGAAGAAGAAGAAGAGGCTGGCACGTTACCATTTCAGCTTATTAATGCTTCAAGTCTTTTTTTTATTCCACTAAGGTGGCGAACAAGCATACGGCCCACCTGATGGTAAGCGATTACTGTAGCCTATGAACGCCTGCAATACCAGAGGTATTACGCCGACCCTGAAGAAACCTCTTTACCCTCCTTTTGAAGAACCCCATGCCTCTCTCTCTTGGGAAAACCTCGGCAGGGAGCTCATTCCATAACCTGAGTGTTATAAGTAAGATTGGTTCTTTTACTGGTAATCCTACTGATTCTGTCACGCAGCGAAATTCCAAGCATAGGCCTAACTCATTGAGTAATTGGAGCTTCTGCAAATGGTTACCATAACATTGTTGGACCACGTTACGGTTCCAGAAATTATAGTCTAAACGGTTTTCCAGCGCATGTTGGCTGCAAACATACATTGGTCAACTCTTTAAACTCCGAATTAAGTTATTGGATGAGAAGATGTGGCGTGGTTTCTCGAACGGTGCCGAACCTAGTTGGATTCTTTGATTGACCTCTTGTTCGAAGTTGGACTTATACAATCTGACAATTGTTGGATTTACAAATTAGTAATTTCTTAAATCCGTTTTTATTAATTTGTAAAAAATTTAAAATAAAGTAAAATAAATACAGAGTATTATAAATAGAATAAAATAAATCTTACTGGGCAATATTACACAACGCCAATTAGACTGAAACTAAGCAGAGCTGAACTTTGGATAATACATAAATACTTTTTTGTAAATACATACATTTTGTATACAGAAGGAATAAATATAGATGAGAACAACTGATTGAAGAATAAAGAAATTACATTTTGTGTTGAAAATATAAACTTGCAAGTGGTAAAAAGCATCACCATTGTTGAGTAAAAATGGTATTGCTCAGAAATAATGTTCAAATGAAAGAAACATTGTATTTAACGTCTCTTTTTAGAGTAACATAAATATCTTAATAACTACAAAGGCGAAGGCGTAACCACGCAACATGCAACAAAGTTAGAAACGAAATAGCGTGTTTAACTAGCAATTTTGTGATTTTATGAAATTGTAAGACTAATTATACGGTACGCCTAACATTCACAAAGGGTGAGAGACCATTCTTTGAGGAGTTCGCTTTATAAAAACATCAACTTTACAATTAAACATTTAAAGTTCAAATTCGACTGAAACTGTTGTTACGGCGTTATTAAATAGAACCACTGACAATGAATGCGTTCTAAGGGATGTTCAGATGCAACTTACTTATTAATGGCATATGGTCGTCAGTGCAATTTTCGTTCACAGTAATATGTGCTTTAAATTTTAAACGTTGGAGTTGAGATTCAATCGAAATGATGCACGAGTTACGCGATATATTGATGCACCTCACACCGTGCCTTTGGGACATGCGTTTCTATTGAGCCTTGTTTGGTATATCCGCCCTTTTTTGCGTACCAGATGTCTAAAGCACTACCATTTCATTGTGAACGTAACTCGACTGAGTGCCCAATTATATTGTTAATTTTCAAAATATTAAGCTTTGAAAGATTACACGGTGGGTCGAATAATAAGCTATTATAAGAAAATATTTAATAGCACCGGGTGTCAAGTTACTTTTTAATGTGAGGTGTGGATTGTATAAAAGCGAATGTGAACGTGCAAATGGTAATGTTCAATTAGAACTGGATTTTTTAACGACGTTTTGTTCGCGACTGTGTACCGGGTGTTGGAGGAGAGCCGAGTATATTTTTAGAGCGACATAATTTATTTGACATATTCGCATTTTACACTTTCACGATGATAAATGTCGGATGAAAGGATGACGAAATAGGTATACGGTATATAATTAAGTTAACTAAGCTTTCATGTTAAAATACGCACGGGTACCTGTAAAAAGGTGAAACTGTGATACTTACCTACGATAGTGGAATGAAATGGATAGAAAATTGAGTGAAAAATGGATTGGAACTCCAAATCTTGTCAGCAGTGTTGTTAGTGGATCGAGACCAGGAGCGAAACCTTCACTTTCAATTATAGTTTAATATAAACACGAAATTTTGTGTAAAGAAAAATTAAAAGTAGCTATCTGTACTCATTTCGATTGGGTTCTTTAATTTGATAATATATACTGTATAACTAATATTTAATATATCTGTTTTTGGGTTAATATATACCTACTAGATATTGTTACTATAATATATAGATGTGTTATATATTAGTTACCTTACCTACTTGACTGCACAATTCGCTCTGTGGTCGCTGTTCATTTAGCCTAATCCACCAAGAGCTTGTGTAAAATTTACACGTGATTCATGTAATCGTGAACAATGTAAATTAATACCTCGCCGTGTACCTTCAATATATCGATTACATCTATTGGTTTCGGGTTAATTGCCTCTCGGTCTCTGTCTCTATGAATAATAAATCACGACCTTCCTTGATTAAAACATTTATGCACGAGTTAAATGGAATGAGCTTATGCGGAAGTTCTAACTAAATAGTTTTGGCTGCTGTTGGGATTGTTTCTTTTTCTAATGTTTCGGAATGCGCAATTTCTTCCAGATATTTTTTTTTTAATATTTATTTTATAGCACTAAGGTGGCAAACAAGCATACAGTCCGTCTGATAGTAAACGGTCACTGCAGCCTATGAACGACTGCATTTTTTTTTTAATAGATGATAACGGAATGGTATCCCCGCCTGCGCTAACGGAATACGGCACCAGTGGGGGACGATAGGTGAAAATAAAAAGGCAGATCAGTTAGCCCATCGTGATGAATCACCTGGAATTCATCACGATGGTTTCTAGAGGAACCGCGGGGAGGTCGGCCTGATAAAATATATTGCTAGCAATGGACTGGTAGACCGCATTACTAACAATCCCTTCCCCCCACCTGCAATATTAGGAATGTCATGTACTAGTTGCCGTCCCTAAAGATACCTTAATATACCCTATTTGAAAAACGCAATACTGTAGTCTCTAGGGAAAACCTTAGCAGAGAGTTCAATAGAGAAATAGCACCCCTACCTGAACTGTCCGTTTACACTGATGGGGCATCAATCAGTCCCATTCGTATTTCTACCGTGAAGCAGTTGTGTTTGCATGGCTGTGTTTGGTTTGAAGGGTGGGATATGGCGTGAATTTACTGGGTACAGAGGAATAACACCTGAGTCCTCAAGAATGGCAACGCATGGGGGTATCATGGGCGAGACAGTATACTCTGTTTGTCCATGGTACTGCTCATGTCTGTAGGCGACGGTTACCACTTTCAATCAGGTGGACCGTCAGCTTGTTTGCCATTCTAAGTTGTATAAAAAAAAAACTAGATTATAATAATTGGAATGGAACAGGAATCGTGATGAAATTCAATCACTGACAACAGTTTTTTGTCAATTTAGTCTTCTGTGAATTAAAAGGTATTTGAAAGTTAGTTGCTCTGTTTTACTTGCCAACCAATATGAAAATCATCGTCATTCGAAAGAACATGGCATTAGCTGAGTGACATCATTTTAGTGGTTTTTTTTTCATTTTTGTTTATTGTTAAATGTTTATTTATTATTATGTGTAAAATTAAGCACTAAATAAATATTTCTTTCTTTCTTTCTTTCTTTCAAATAACGATGAATTTGGCTGATTTTGTTGTTTAAATAAAATTTCTCTGTTATATATTATATATATCCCACGGGAAATCGACGTTTAATAAAGCAGACCTGTAAATAATGAACCGTGGAAATGGAACAGTAAATTATATTATTGAATTATTAATAGAAATACGAACGTGAAATCCAATAAAGAAATAAGCTTAATTTCAATGAAAAAGTTTAATAATTATTTTCATAAAATAAAATGCTAAATGCATAACCTTTTAATTAAAAAAAGAATCATTAAAATGATGGACAATTGGCGAAGGTAAAGTATACTTGAAATACCTTTCCTTTTAAACGAACAGGTTTCCCTATCGCGTTTATTTACATATTTTTTTATGGTTACATACATTATGTTTAATTTTTTTTTTAAATATTCCTTCTATGTAATTACTTATTCTAAGGCGGTAGTGTTGTAATGGATGATAATGAAATGGTAACCCCACCCGCGCTTGCGGTATACGCCGGCGGGGCACCAGTGAGGAATGATAGGTAAGGAAGAAAAAGCAGGTAGTTAGCCCATCGTGATGAATACATCTGGAATTCAGCACGATGGTTTCCAGAGGAAACCACGTGGAGGTCGACCTGACAGGGTATATTGCTAGCAATGGAACTGGTAGTCCGCATTATTAACAATCCCTTCCCCCCGGTAGTAATGTTGTTTAATAGATTACCAGTATACACAGGTCAATTCTTTTAAATTTAAACTAACTTTTTTTTTATACAACTTAGAATGGCAAACAAGCTGATGGCCCACCTGATGGAAAGTGGTAACCGTCGCCTATAGACATGAGCAGTACCATGGACATAACAGATCTCTTTCATTAGGAAATGTTATTACCCTCTCTTCTCTGCAAACTATGGTGGCTTCTGTACGTAATATATATATATATATATATATATATATATATATATACATATTAAGTTGTGCCTCTTATTATTGAAGTTTTGGGCTCCTCCTACTGTTAAACTCAACAAACCCAATTCAGAATAATATTAACCAAGTATCTCCATACAAATGTTTCATCAGAAACGAGTCAACTTTTTTATCTTCTTTCTAACTTATTTAAAATACAGTCCAGTTAAATAATTCAGCTGATAAAATATTGACACGTTTATGACACTCGATGCTCTATCTATATAATTTAAATATACACAAAAATAATAATCAAAATCAGTTCTTGTATACTGGGCCTTCATTCATGTGAATCAGTATAGTGAAGTGTGCTATATGCTAAGTTAGGATATAATCTACTCGTTTAAAAAATTTCATTCAAATCCGTTCAGCAATCATGGTGTGAAAGCGTAACAAACATGCATCCATCTATCGTTACGAACTATCATATTTATTTATTTAAACTTTATTGACCAATAAAATATGATAGGAAAGACGGACTTAATACTTTAGGCATACTCTACCAGTCAACCTTTGGAATGTGCTGAGATACTTAATGGCAGTTAATAATGAACTATTCTATCTATCTATCCTATTTAAGAGCTGCGCTCTTGTCGGTGAAGCTCTTGCCACTCACTACGATTTTCAGCGAGTCTCTTCACCTCTCGATACGCCACGACACCAACTCCTTCCTTGATCTGCCTGATGTAACTATGTCTCGGTCTCCCTCTCCCCCTCCTTCCTTCAAAATACAATAAAATATTGTATAAAAAAATATTATATATATTATAAATATTTATTATATTAGTAATATTAGCAGACGATTCTACAGTAAATTTAATTGTTTGTTTACATTTTCATTCAATTCTATTGAAATGTACTATACATATACTGCGCCGTTACGGATTACTACGATTATTACGGTTATTGTTACCCGCAATTCCCACTGAATATAAACAAAATAATATCCAGCTAATTCGCAATAGTAAGCCGTAAGCCCTTAGATATGTTGCGGTAATCCTTCTTACGGACCACGGTAAGTAATGTTTGTAAGAAATCGCAGTATCACGCGGCGAACCGCTTTTAGCGCGGCACTATTCTGGTAATATTCTAATAGGAAATAATAAAACAGGTTTTTTCTTATTTATTTATTTTTCTTTATTGATTATATTACCAAAAAAAAATATTTTGTACAAAAGCAAACTTAATGTTATGTAACATGTTTTGAACATGTTTCATGTAATTTTAATGTGATTTCAAGAAATTTCAAAATTTATATCTAACTGACTTTAAAACGAAGTTCTGTATAATCTAGTATTTATTTTAAACAATACATAGCTTTGTAAAAGTTAATTTAATAAAAAATTAATGTAAAAAAATTTTTGTACACTTCTGTAATTATTATTTTTTGTCGTAAATGACTTTAGAAAGAAAACTCAAACTAATTTTATCATAACTAAAATAAGAAAATTAAAATACTTTTAAATGTATAAGCTATATAATATGCCAAACAAACTGACAACATATCACAGGGATATAGTGGAATATGCTGGCACTATTAATATAGTGCAATACAAAATTTAAAAATAAAAAATCAAATTAATAAGTAAAAGATTAATTATTTTTATCTACATTTATAATAATATCAATATTTAACCAAAGATAAATATTAAAAATAATGGATTTTTCCTACCACATCCTTTTTTTATAGAAATAAAAAAAAATACATCACTTTTTAACCTATAATATTGCATCAAAAATCATTATACATTCTATAATGAATTTAAAATACTAGTTGAAACAAGTCACTTTAAATTCATCATTATTTAATATGTAAATTGTAGACAACGTCTATAGTATTCCAGTAGATCTTATAAGGCGTAATAAGACGGCAATACATTTTTAATAGTATCGCATTTGATGTAAGGTGCCTCTAATTGGAAGTAGTGTACTATAATGAACCCACTTTAATGAGGTTTGAATAACTTAGCAACCTATCTATGTAATATCTCCATTCAATTTTTTATTAGCTATTATGATAGACTCTTATTTGTGTAAAAATACAATACGTAACTTTGTGTTTACACATTAAAATCACTACTTTTAGTGATTCATTGTAAGAAAATACCATAATGTAAAATAAAATAATATAAAATATACCATAGAAATATAAGCTTTTTTTTAATGAAATAATTGTGTAACAAACTTAGATTATATATGCAAAGAATTAGTGTTAAAAACAGGGCAAAATTTTGTCAGCTAAACGTCATTTTGGTTGACTGAATTTTAAAACACATTTTGTTTTAAACCCAAACTCAAAAAGACAGAATACATGTACTGGACGAATACTGCGGCTTCGCTCGCACGAAACTGGTATCTTACAGGCACAGTTTATTTTGATGAAATCTTCTTCGACTCAAGTCACGTTCTTAAATTCTATCCTTTTTGTGCACGTTAATGGATCAGTCAGGACATTAATTTTTTCATCATCATTTCCCTCATTATTTAATTTTTTATCACAGATTAGCTACGTACTGCGGTTTTTATCAAGGATATGATTAATACATGTAAGAAATTTCATTACAATTAATTAATTGGTTTAAGCGTATTACAACTACAAATATCCAAAAATATAAACAACCAAACATCATCACGAA
This sequence comes from Galleria mellonella, assembly GCF_026898425.1. Taxonomy (NCBI): domain Eukaryota; kingdom Metazoa; phylum Arthropoda; class Insecta; order Lepidoptera; family Pyralidae; genus Galleria; species Galleria mellonella. The sequence continues at coordinate 5,534,830 of NW_026442084.1, forward strand.
CTTTTATATTTATAATATTTAAATAGGATAAAAGGTAGTTGTTCGTTTTTTATTATACTCTATTCTATCATATTTAAAATATCTCACATTTAATTTTACCAAAAAATAAATGACAGAATACATCAGCGTAGAATACGGTGACTACAATATAACAAAAAATACACCACATCAAATGTCCAGAATACGGACGTCTACATTAAAAGGTATTTTCGCCTTGCAAAAGCAAAAGAAAAAGGCGTCGGGGTGAAAATAAATAAATATCGTGTGTTTTATTCAACACGAGAGTTTAGGAGTTTACCCGTTTCAACGTCACTTCTGGCAGTGCCTTAAAATGTGGGCGTGAACTTAACGAGCTATGAAAATATTCCTGAACCAGGCTTTATTTGGATAAGAATATGCCATTGTTATGTTAGCGCAGAGGCAAATTAGAGACCAGTTAGAATCTAGACTGCCTATAAACTACCATTAAATCTATAGGAGTATAACTATAAAAAACAGACTTCAATTGCCTAAGGGAAGTTAATGGTTGAGGGATGGGCAACAGCGTTCCTCTTAAAACATCTCCAAAGCCTAACTGAGGTCTCCAACCTACCTGCCAAGTATGGCAACTATTGGCAAAATCCCCCTTACGAGGAAGGCCTATGTTCAGCAATGGACAGGTAACTGTTATGATGAAGATGATGGTGATTAAAAAACGAACAGAAGTTTTAAAAACAAAATATACCTTATAAATAACTACACATGAATGTATGTATAATATAAAAACAGAAAATTTCCAATATAGAAACAAATTAACTTTCGATTTTTCTATCCGTAATATACATACAATATTTATAAAGGGCTTCATAAGGCCCTTATACTCCCAAGAGGCATCCCCTGTATTGGTGGAAGGACATTTCAAGTTATAGGAATATTCCAATATGAGATATTTAATTTTTTTACAATTACATTTTGCGTAGTCGATGAAAGGTTTGTAACAAAATTAAATTACGCTTTTGAGTTATCAAATTCAACTCTATTGATTGTGTATTAAATATAAAACGAGTATTTTAATCTTAAAGTTTGGAACGATAAATACAGGTTGTTCACAAAAAAATTGGACAATCATACACTGCATGATTTCTAAAAGCCGTATATATGAATATATAAATGGATTAGGTACAGATTAAAAATATAAATTAAAGAATACAGTTACAGTATCTATCTATTTACCTATCTAGATGATAGGTAGATAGATAGATAGATACTCTTTATTGATCCTTCCATGAAGATTGGAGTAGTAAACTTAGTAAAAATACAAGAAAAATTCACTGAGTAAAATTTGTTTAATTAGCACAAATGTTCTATACGTGAATATACCAAATGATGATTGACTGATTGTGATCGATGATTGACGATGAAATGCCTATCTCGAGCGCCATCTACCGAACAGATTTTCTTGAAATTCCGCTACTAGTTTCCAGTATACCCTCTTTTTTGTTGTACAGTGGATGTGCGTGGTATATCATCGTGGTATATCGTTTGTGGACATCTTGAACACTTTCATATTTTTCAAATTTAATTCTGATGTGAGAAATGATGAGTCTTTCAGGTGGATCTATTTTAAAGTCCCTGCTAAACTGTCTTTGCATTTCGCGTAAGATTTTACACTTATTGTAGCACTTTAAAATAAATTAAGACTTTTTCAACGTCTAGTCTGAATAGGGCAGTAAAATTTTAAACGAGTTGTACTTAGAAAAGAAAATTAGAAAGAATAAAGTATACGTTTTAGGGACACTCGGTATAAATACAATAAAATAAGTACACACAAATTTTTACTGTGAGATCACGAAGCTGTTTTGGAATTCGATATCGTTCGATACGCTCGTGCGATCGTCGATTTCATTTCTCGAATGTTTTGGGTTGCCTGTATACAAAATGAACGATGCGTATGGTGATTCGAAGTAGTCTACGTTAGATGGAAGATTTTTATAGTTATCAATGAGACGAACACCAATTAGTATATTGAGCATTTTCAAATAACAAGTCTATTAAAAACATATTTAAAAGTAATTCTTAAACATCATTATAAATGTGAAAGTTTGTAAGAATGGATGAATGGATGTTTGTTACTATTTCACTTAAGAATGGTCTAAATGGTCGCGTACAACGCGGTTTCAGAGATGTTTTCTCCCATGAACACTCAGGTTATGGAATGAGCTCCCTGTCAAGGTTTTCTCAAAAGACTACAGCATGGGGTTCTTCAAAAGGGGGGTAAAGAGGTTTCTTCAGGGTCGACGACACGCGTGTAATACCTCTGGTATTGCACGCGTTCATAGGCTACGGTAACCGCTTACCATCAGGTGGGCCGTGGGCTTGTTTGCCACCTCAGTTGTACAAAAAAAAATAATAAACCAATCGGTCCGTTATTGAAACTTTACAACTAAACATCATAATAACACACAGGTGAAACAAATTAAAAATTTTAACATAAAACCTTATGTATACATTCAACAGGTTAGACTGTATCTCTCCTGGTACATATACCTATCCATTTTTACTTTAATACATACATACATACATATCTGTCACGCCTGTCTCCCATTAGGGTAGGCAGAAACTTTAATATGATATAATATAAATATATAAGATTAAATATAAATATACTCGTATAGAAATATTTAATTTTTTGCATGTTTGTATGTTGTGAATAAACTTAAAAAATACTCAATCGATTTTAAAAATTCTTTCACCTGCAAAAAGTTACATTATCAGCGACTAACATAGACAATTTGTAAGGGCAAATTGCTATAAATTATATTAATTATTATTGTTTTTCTATTTGTTACGATAGTTGCTTTTTTTCCATATTTATCCTCTGTTTTAGTTTATTTAATGTGTCAATTCTATGTGGAAACTTCATTAATTTATTTTATTACTATATTAATTATTTATTCATTGATACATTATTGTACACACTGACAGAGGTAAATAAATGTACAAAGGCAAGCTTATATATGTATTCTAAGAATTGTATGTTTTCCAAATAAAGTAAAAACAAATAAAATAAAAATAAATAATATAAGAGTCGACAATAAAAACAAGAATACTAACTGATTGTCATAGAATCAAATATAGCAAATATGAAGTACAATGTACCCTACATTGTATTTGTAAAGTACTTTACCTATAACGTTCTCAGCATAGAATGACGCGTATCACGAACTAACTAGAACCCTTTGTACAATTTGAAGTCACAAACGACAAAATCCGAGCCTACGTACTAAATTTACGCTCAAAGCGAAGCAAAGCAAACAATATAGTATGTCAAAACAGCGACACATGAAATCTCATTAACGGACAAACAGTGTTCAGTTTAAACAATGATGTATTTATTTGTATGGAACAGCTTTCCAGGCGGAGTTATAAGCCGGACCCCAGCAGGAGGAGGACGTAAACAAAACAACAGACTGTAGTTTCTTATTATTATTTTATGTAACTTAGAATGGCAAACAAACTGACCACTCACCTGATGAAAAGTGGTAACGGTCGCCTATAAAGATGAACAGTACCGTGAATATTGTTCCAAACCGCTAAAGCCTATGGTACTTCTCATAGTACTTCATTCCTGAGGACTATGGTGTTATGTCGTGCGTGGCAATTACTGGCAAAACCCCCCAAGAGGGAGGGCTTTGTTTAGCAGTGAGCTAAGTAAATAAAATATTTTTTCTTCTTTAAATATATGTAACCTGATGTTTGACGTCTATTGGGATCATGTCTGAATTTGATATTAAATCCATTTCGTCGAAACGGGGTGACTATTCGAATCGGGATCAAACTGATGACTGTTCCAATCGATATATATCCGGGAATCGAATGCAGGTCCAACTAAATTAGAACGAGCTGTCCGGATATCACGTGATCTGGATCCCTCGCGGGCGCCTGTCGTGCTTCGTTTGCTGCTCGGATTGTCAACGGTCAATATAACTTGACCCTTTTGTAATGTACTTACCTAGAAGGGCCCGAAATTATGGACTGTGTTTTTCTTATCTTACGATGATATTATTTTTATAATAATAATAAAAACAATAACTATCTTCTATAATAATATAATAATAACAATAACTAGCCACTTTCTATCATCGTACGGCTCGCCATCGACACGGAATTCACCCTCATACCCTACAGCCTAAATGGTCGCGTACAATGCGGTTTCAGAGATGTTTTCTCTCACGAACACTCAGGTTATGGAATGAGCTCCCTACCGAGGTTTTCTCAAGAGACTACAGCATGGAGTTCTTCAAAAGGGGGGTAAAGAGGTTTCTTCGGGGTCGGCAACGCGCGCGTAATACCTCTGGTATTGCAGACGTTCATAGGCTACGGTAACCGCTTATCATCAGGTGGGCCGTATGCTTGTTTGCCATCTCAGTAATACAAAAAAAAACTATCGTGAGTTATAGTGTTTTGTAATTATTCACATCTATAGGGGGAAGAAGGGATTGTTAATAATAGGGATTAGAAGCCCCATTGCTAGGAATACACCCTGTCAGGTTGATCTCCCCGCAGTTCCCCCTGGAAACTGCCGAATTCTATTTCGAGTGGATTCATCACGATAAGCTAACTGACCTACTTTTTTATTCTCACCTATCATTCCTAACTGGTGCCCCGCCAGCGTATACTGTTAGCGCATTGATATTACCATTCCATTATTACCCATTCTAAATTAATTATATCGCGATACAGCTGAAATTCAAAACTATGGTACACTCATGGTACTCCATTCCTAAGGGCTATAGTGTTGTCTCCGTACTCTGCCACTTCAATTGCTAAAATTAATCAAATTAACAATTCTTAAACACTACTGATGGATAGATAGATACTCTTTATTGTTTCCTCCTAAAGATTACAATTGTAAACTTATTATAAATATAAATAATTACAAGTAATAATTACTGATCATCGATTAAACTCGATTGTACTTACTAAATCGAATTATTTAGCGTCTTTACATACTAAATCGCATTGTTTTGCGTTCCACTAATTAAATTGTCAGTGAACGAGGCAGCACACGCCTAAACGTCAATGGTGACATGCATTGGCAAAATCTAAATTACCCGAGGCTAAACAGTTGAAACTGCAACCGTTAATCTGTGTTTTACTAATACATAACTTATGTACACAGGCGTGTTGTAGTTACTATATATCAATATTAACTTCCCCATAATACTAAAGGGGGTTGGGGCTGTGGCCCCTTAATTCAGGTTATTATATTAACCTATTTAGGAGCTCAGTTCTAAAACTACAACTACTGTAGCCTTATCACTATAAAACTTATAAAAAAAAAGTCGCTGTCGCTGTCTGTCCGTCCCTATGTATGCTTAAATATTTAAAATTACGCAACGGATTTTGAAACGTTTTTTTTTTAATAGATAGAGTGATTCAAGATGAAGGTTTATATATATAATACATGCATAATATAGTAGAGGAACACTGATAATTTTAGAGGTTTCTAATGTGATGTCGTAATGTAATAGGGGCCTGCGACACTAATTAGTATCAGGACTGCACCTGTGCGAAGCCGGGACGGGTCGCTAGTAAAACTAAAATATTAATATTAGTTAAGAAACTACAGTTATGTTTTTTTACAAATAAATCTCTCATTTCATTTTAATCTATTTCATTTCATAACTAATTTGTAATCAACGTCTATACATATGGATGACAGCATAATAATACTCTGTTTTAATAGAACTTAAAATGGGGGAAAGGGATTTTTAGTAATAGGGTCTAACAGCCCTACTGCTTCCAATATACCTCTACTAGGTCGATCTCCACGCGGTTCCTCCTGGAAACCATCATGGTTAATTCTTATGAAATTCGCCACGATGGACTAACTGGCCTGCTTTCATCTTCACCTATCATCCCTCACTGGTACCCCGCCATTGTATACTGATAGCGCAAACGGGGTTACCGTACCATTATCATGCATTAAAAAAATACAACTTAACTGTGCTATGCTGTGCTGTGTTTCCGTTTGAATGGTGGGATATGGCAATGAAATCACAATTTACAGAGACATAAGTCTTCTTCAGGAATGGCAACATTTGAAGGGTGTCGTAGGCGACACAGTATACTTTGTTACGTCTATAAGCGACGGTTACCAATCTCGATCAGGTGGGCCGTCAGCTTGTTTGTCATTCTAAGTTGCATAAAAAATACTTTTCATTTATGTTACTCGTATACTATTTCATGACTTAGCGTGAAAGGGTCATATGAATCAAGATTTTTAGACTCTTCGGCTCTTGTCTGATAATCCTGACGTCTTTATATACCTTCTGAGATACAAATACAAACCAAGTGATAATCATTTTGAAACGATCCAAACATAAATTTGAAAATATAGGAGTTAGACTGGAACTCGATCTTGGGATCTCCAGGCAGTAGTAGCACGTTGTTTTACTGAGTTACCGCCACTTTATGATCACAATCAATATACCGAAATATGCGAGCCAGTCTGCGGTTTGTACCCGGTTCACTTCTCGGCTACGGCACAGCAATCTTCCAACCTGTTATGCGGTTTTGATGGAATTTTGTCCGAGCATGCGTGAACGGGGTCGATGACCTCAGATTATTAAGGTTCAGTGCTATATATTAATATCTAAACACAGACGGTCAGGTAAAAGTAGAATGCATTTGATGTTTCATTACTGTACACGAATTTCAAAGAAATACTTTAAAAAAAGGACATTTAAATATTAACATATATCACTAGTTATCTCCCGTAGTTTTGCGCGTGTGAATTTGTATATAAAGTATCTTATATGTTAAGTTGACGTGTGGTCCCGGCGTAGAATGGCTTATCCAGTGGATGTTATAGAGGTGACTAAGAGAACATAATAGTCGATGAATAGACAGCAGCGTCCCGGTTAAAACATCACTAAAGCCAAACTGCAGTTACCAATCTGCCTTCCAAATTTGGCAACTACTGGCAAAGCCTCCCTTTTGGGGGAGGTCTAAGTTCAGCAGTGGACAGTTAGTGACTGACACGATAATGATGATGAATAACTGTACATATGTGATATGTATAGTTATCACAGATTCTAGACAAGAAACAAAATAACTTATTTAGACAATATAAACAAAACTTTACCACTAGTAAAAAATGTATGTACGTACACACCTATAAAACTTTTACACCTTTGCTCTATGACATTACTAATAAAAAAATTATATTCCAGGGAAAAAATTGCCAGTTCGTGCGACAGGAGGCGCGTATGATGAACGACTCCCAGCAATCACCGTGATAACACCTGGATATCATAAAGTTAAGATCACATCACGTACACACACATAACTGCTATTAAAGTGACACACGGACGTCCCGCCCCGAGAACCAAACAAAGAAACTTATTTATTTTATTTATATTTTTTGTACATATTAATAATACGTAAAACAACATGGCAGTGAAATGCACATGTACAAAGGCGAACTTAACTCTACCAGAGTTCTCTTCCAGCACACCCAAAGTGGAATGGAGCATCAATGTCAGCGGTTAGAGCGGTGTACAGTATTGTGTAATTTACCAATAGAAAAAACCTTATTAAGTTAGTCTTCGAGTATTTTATTTTTATATTAAGGTGATTTAACTCGTATGAATTAATATATAAAGTATATTTTAAGTTAAAATAAAAATTACTTGTGTACCAAATTTCATTCAAATCTACATGTTTGAATAACAAATAAACGTCTATAAATTCAAACATTTTTTAATTAATATGATTTGTTGGTTTTCTCAGTTCTCCAGTATCATAAAATACTCGTAATAATAATCCTTTGACATATTTCACAGCGCCATCTAGTCCTTATCTAAGCAGAGCTTGTACTCTGGATACTAATATTCATCCTTATTTTAAATAAGCGATAGAAATACTAAAAAAGTTGTTTTAAACACCCAGACAATTTAATATTTATATTAAACTAGTATTATATTAATGAGACTGTCAAAAATAGCAAAAAATTTAGCAAGGCATTTTTTTAGAAGAGAGACAGTACGTCATATTTTATTAAATTCATCTCTAAAGAATTAGTATTCATAAAATTTTCAAACTCGATGCTTTTGTGTTAAAAGATTAGAATCATAAATTTTATTATATAACTTGATTCCTCTAATTAAATATGAATTTAGTCTATAGTTAGTTACAAGAGACCACTGGAACATATAAAATCGTCTGATTCCATGTTCTTGTGTCTGGTACTCGTAAAAGAATTATTCAGCGATACCAGACAATTCGTTATGGCGTATAAAAAATATAATAATATTTCTCGGGATCTTACTGGAATCTCATTGAAACATCTTGTTGAATAATTGGATTGTGTAGAATTCTATTCAATAAGATATTGTCAAATAGCTATCTAATTAGAAACAGTATCTATTCAGCGGTTGTCTGCTAGGTATCGTTTTTCGAGATAAGAGTCCTCATTATATTTCTACTATGTTCTTTATTACGTAACTCAACTCTATATTTAGTTCTCACATTATCAATAAAATGTATTATTGGCATTAGTTACCATACTAACTATCTATTCAATCTATCGGGTGAACGACGTAATTTTCTGAAAAACTTTCTATGTCTTAGTACAAACAAATATACTAAAATATGAGATGAATAAAACTATGACTGGAAATAGGTTTTTATATGCTACTTAAAATGAGAAACAAATTGACAGCACTTTTGGTGATAAGTGGTTATGGCTATCAAAAAATACACTATGAAACTTATAAACCTTCGAATAAGTTGTTAAGTCTTCATACCAGGCAATTCAACCAATTATAAATCAAACATGATCATAAAATCAGACAGGCTTGCGCTTGTGTCACAGCTGCTTAAGACTAAGGGTCCCAGATGATCCCGAAACTATACGAGTTTTCTCGACCAAATTATGAGTAAGCTAAACCGGTACTTATTACATTAAAATATAATATGTACTGACGACATTTTTAAGAATAAAAATGAACATAAAAATTTCCAAAAAAAAAAAAAAACAATAGTTGTCCGATATTGGCATCCGTGTTCCTCATGAGCGCTGTTCCGCCGAAAAATTAACTCGCACCCTTAACAAATTGTGCGGCAGTATGATGCAATATATTAGTGCACTGTACCCCAGAAGGCAAGGTCAACAAAAGGCCCCCAGCCTTCTAATCTCGGCTCGCAGCCACTCAACCATTATACGTGTTTGTTTAGACCCTAAATCAACCATAGCATTCGGGTATTGTTTATTTTTCATTACGACATGTGCGCCATAGAAGTCGTTGTATTAAAACTGTATTGTTGAGGATTATTAAAGTTATAAGATGGGGGTCTCAGATGGTAGCTGTGGGTGGGTGCTCGCTGATTAGTGGCGGATGAATGGGATGATAAAGTGCATGGATGCATGGGATAATAAATATACCCTATGTAATAGAGATATATGCCCAAATAAACAAACATTTTTAGATTTTATAGATAGAGTGTTTCCATACAAATGCTTCACAAAAAACAAGTCAACTTTTCTATCCATGTGTGCATTACCATAATAATAATAGGGTTACCATAATGTATATTTATTACTCAATATATGGGAGAAATTTTGTTGTAAAGTTAACTTGAAAAATAAAAACTATGCAAAATTCTTATAATATATTTAGAAAGAAAAAAATAAAAAATAAAAAACAATGTATAATAAGTCGTAATGATAAAGTATAGACTCAAAATATGTTTCTGCTTTAAAGTTTTAGAAAATGGACGCTATATAAAATATTACATGTACATTAACTTGTAACGGCCACGTACATATGTATACATATGAGATTGGCTAGTTTACCTTCGGGATCTCGAGCTTTCTGGTCTCTTGCCAAAGCTGCACAAGGGAATTTCTGTCAGTCATCTTTTCCACCATTGCGCAGGGAGGATAACTCGTTGGCTCTGAACGCCAAAGAGAAGGCCGATCTCCTTGGATCTCTCTTTGCATCAAACTCGTTGGATGACGGGGAGAAACTACCGCCGACCATCCCGCGTTGTAGGAGCTCTATGCCGGATGTTAAATTCACGCAAAGATCAGTGCGTAGAGCACTTCTCTCCCTTGAAATCCATAAGTCGAGCGGGCCCGATGGCATTCCTCCAATTGTTTAGTTGGCTCCGGTTCTTACGCGTCTTTTTCGGCTCTTTTACTCATCAGGTATAGTCCCAAAGTTTTGGAAGACTGCTCTTGTACATCCGATCCCTTAAAAAAGGAGACCGCTCAGATCCAGCTAACTATAGGCCCATAGCTATCACTTCCTTATTCTCGAAAGTCATTCAGTTATTAACCATCAACTGCTCCGGTACCTAGAGGATCGCCAGCTGATCTCAGACCGCCAGTACGGCTTTCGACGGGGACGCTCGGCTGGTGATCTTTTAGTTTATTTAACACACCGATGGGCAGTGGCAATCGAGAATAAGGGAGAGGCCTTAGCTGTTAGTCTGGATATTGCGAAAGCCTTTGATCGGGTGTGGCATAGGGCACTAATCTCAAAACTACCTTCGTTTGGGTTGCCTGCGAGATTGTGCAGTTGGGTCGCCAGCTTTCTTAAGGAACGTAGCATTAAGGTCGTAGTCGACGGAGCATGCTCTGACTTAAAACCTGTGAATGCTGGTGTCCCGCAAGGCTGTGTACTATCTCCGACACTGTTTCTTCTGCATATCAATGATATGTTACAGATCAGTGATATTCATTGTTATGCGGACGACAGTACAGGAGATGCATTATACACCGGTCATGCAAAGATCTCGCGGGCACATACCGATGAGCTTTGTGTCTGAAATCGAAACTTCACTCGATAAAGTTTCGATCTGGGGTGAACGCAATCTTGTTCACTTTAACCCTAAGAAGACACAAGTCTGCGCGTTCACCGCAAAAAAGACACCGTTTGTCGTATCACCTCACTTTCAGGGCACTTCCCTTGATAATAAGTCGAGTCTGGGGATTCTTGGCGTCGATATATCTAGCGACGTCCAGTTTTGCGGTCATCTGGAGGAAAAAGCTAAGATAGCTTCCAAAAAGTTGGGGGTGCTCAATAGGGTGAGACGGTATTTCACGCCAGAAAACCGCCTGAAACTGTATAAAGCTCAAGTGAGGCCACACATGGAATACTGTTCTCACCTGTGGGCAGGAGCGCCACAGTACCAACTCTTTCCGTTAGACCGCATTCAAAGTCGGGCAGCTCGAATTGTTGACGATCGGCGTCTTACTGTCCGGCTCGACCCACTGAAACTGCGTAGAGATGTTGCATTTCTGTGCATCTTCTACCGAATTTATCATGGGGAGTGCTCTGAAGAATTGTTCGGATTGATACCTGCTGCAGATTTTCACCATACAACCCGCCATATAAAATTTCATCCCAACCATCTGGACGAGTGGCGGTCCTCCACCGTGCGTTTTTCAAGGCACTTTCTTCCACGCACAACCACTCTTTGGAATCAACTTCCAGCAGCAGTATTTCCGAACCGATACGACAACATAACCTTCAAGAAAAGAGCATATTCCTTTTTAAAAGGCCGGCAGCACACCTGCAATGCCGTAGGTGTTGTGGGTGACCATGGGCGGCGGTAGTCACTTACCATCAGGTGAGCCGCATGCTCGTTTGCCCCCTGTGTTGTAAAAAAAAAAAAAAAAAAACATATTTATATGACACCAGAAGAACTAACTTCAAATTTAAAAAGTCGACTTCGTGTGGAAATTTTTTGTTTAATTACTTGCAACACTGAAAAAAAGCGCATTTTGTTTTGATTTAAAAAATGTGTTTAAACAGCTAAATATCAATTTAGCTAACTAAATATTTTTGACACTCGATACTTTATTATTCTTACTTCCTTACTATAATACAATAAATGTGACAGTGAGTTTATTTGTTTGTTTGTAACTTTACAGCGCTTTAACGGCTTGACAAATTGTTATGAAATTTGGTATATACGTATTATACGGGATAGAGAATGATATAGGCTACTTTTTATCCCGATTAGCAAATATAACCCTTTTACGCGGATGAAGTCGTGAGTAAAAGCTTGTATAAAATAAGTGAGCATTATGTTTGTAGATATATATGAAAAAGATATGTCAAGATTCTTACTATTCATAATTTATTTATTTATTTATTTAAATTGTGATACATAGGTAACAATGGATGGTAAAACAAGATAAGTCCTCTATGATCAACCCCATCTATCGAGATATACAAATTTGCAATTATATAAGAAAAAAAAATATATAAAAAAATCAACAATGCCACAATTATAGTAAAAAATTGTAATATTATGGAAATTTATTACATTTATTTCCAAGGAATTTAATACAATACACTGGCAGATCAGATCTCACTGTTCTTACATTTATAGGCAACCACAGCATGCCTTGTGTTTGACAAACATTAAAATATAATTAAATTATTAAATGAATTGTATATTTGTAAATTGAATAGTGTGTTCTGTTTACTAGGTATTTATACAGTTTAGTTTTATATTTTTTTATGTCATCTGTCTGTGAGGGATTTAGGTAATTTATTATATATTCTAGGTGTCATCCCTAAGATCTACATCGGAAACACCCCGAATAGACATTAAATAGTATAATAGTAATACCTACTTGATGTCATTTCGATGTAATGTCAACTTCATCCCAATTCGATTACGTTAAAAGTAAGCCTGTTGCATAATGATCTCCTGAATCATCATATCATATCAGCCATTAACTGTCCACTTTTGAACATAGACTTTCCCCATAAAGTCATATTTTACCAGTAGTTGCCACGCTTGGCAGGCGGGTTGGCAATCACCTTTAGGCTTTGGTAATATTTTAAATGGGACGCTGCTGCCCATTTGTCCACCATTATCTTTCCTTAGTTGTCTCTTACAACACCCACGGAAAAGGAAGGGGTGGTCCATTCTACGTCGGGAGTACACGGCAAATCTCCTGCATATACAATAGAATTACAATAATAAAAATTAAAATTGGAAGTCGTGTGATTATGTCGGCTAATAATATTGTAGATTTTTCTTCCGATTTTATTATATAATATGTAATAAAAATTTTTTCGTGAAGCTTAATTATTTGAATGACAAGTAAGCTGACGGCTCGCCTAATGGAGAGTAGTAACCGTCGCCTGAAAAATATGAACAACACCATGGTTATTATAAAATAGCGACCAATAATCAATCAAACTACGGAACCAACTGCCAGCAGTCACATTTCCGAACAGATACGATATTGTAACGTTCAATAAAAGAGTATATTCCTTTTTAAAAGGCTAGCACACCTGCAATTTTTCTGATATTGCGGGTTACCTATGGGTGGAGACAATCACGTATTATCAGGTAAGCCGTATGCTCGTTTGCTGCTACTTGTAAAAAAAATATGCAGGCTCCTCTTTACATTTAGTATACCAATAGTTTTATTATATTTGTATCATAAAGTAACTGTTGGTCAAGGGGGGAAAGGAATTGTTAGCAATGGACTTTGACAACTCTAGCAATATACTCTATTAGGTCGACCTCCACGTGGTTTCCCCTGGAAACCATCGTGCATCATTCTTGTTGAATTCTTCACGATGAGCTAACTGATCTGCTTCATCCTCACCTATCATCTTTCACTGGTGCCTCGCCGCTGTATACCGATAGCGCAAGCGGGGTTACCATTCCATTATCACCCATTTAAAAAAAAAAACTGTTGGTCAAGTGCCACCGTAGCTGATTTGATTTAACTTCAAAATAGTGATTTGACATTTCCGTAATAATTGTTTACCCACTAGAATATTCTATAAAAGCTAGAGGTAACGACCAATAGTTGACAGTTTTTAGATCGAACGTCGACCAGTAAAGACGTGTGGATTGCCAAGTCGCATATAATACAAATATATTTAATTTGTAATGGTGTGGATCTGTTAATACATGAGTTGGAGTCTTTACGATGACACGAGTTTTATTTCGTATCCACGACCTTTTAAATATTTTACAGTATCATGCACTTTATATGTAAAACCGTTATCGGATGTAATGACATAACGCTGTGGATATTGCAATGATACGATGCTAGCGATTGTGAAACAGTAAAATTTTCCCCAGAAAAATTAAACGAAATATAAACAATTTATGATCCTGCCATACAAATCACAACTCAACTATTGATCAATCGTCAATATAAAGAGTTGATAAATCAGTGGGAACCACAGAAAGATTTGTAATAAACATTTACAAAACCAAACGGAGGATGACTAAAAACAGATACAACAGAGAATAAACAAACGTAACCTAAACGGGCGAGTTGGAACGCGAGACGGGACGCGTTATAACAAAAAATATGGAAGAAAATATGTCAAGGAACACAGAGGCAATAACGGGCCCCACGTGATATCTGAACGCGAAGTTAACACACGGCTGGAGGAGGCAGTTTATTTATTGTAATCATCATCGTCAACATCATCTAGCGCGATGATGGTGTCCTTAGGAATGGCAACGCATGATGCATCGAAAGATGGATGTTCATTAATCTTTCACGTAAACATTATTTCACATTTTTCGTTGTTGTATCAGCTAACTATCCACTTCTGAACATAGCCTCATAGGGGGGGGGGGGTTGTCAATAGTTGCCATGCTTGTCAGGCGGGTTAGCAACAACAGTTTCGCTTTTGGTGATGTTTTAATATGGACGTTGCTGCCCATCCCTTTACCAAAAGCACCCTTAGTCGCCTCTTACGACACCCACGGGAAAGGAAAGGGGTGGCCTATTCTATCCCGGGATCTACTCAGGATACACATTTCATATTTGAACGAAATTTGATACACGGGTAGGTCATATCCTAACATAGCATATAGGATTCACGTAGGCAAACCTGCGAGATATAGCTGGTAAAGAATAAACTTACGAGTATAAATGATATCAAAAATGTCACAGTGTAAGGTGCATTTATTATTTATAAACAACCGTGATTTTGCTTAACACGAGTAGTATAGGGATTAAAGTTTTTAGGATTTAAATTTTTTTCTGCAACCGGGAATGGTTAACAACCTAATGGCCTGCCCTACGGAACATGATATCTATCGCCTATAAGCAATAACAGCATCTGATATCACAAAATGCAGCATGTAACTAAGCTAAGGGTGATTGTGCCTCCGTACCCAGGATTCTTATCCAGTAGTTTTTTCTTATGGATGATAATGATTTGGTAATTCCTCCAGCGCTATCGGTTTACGCTGGCGGGGCACCAGTGAGGGATGATAAATAAGGAAGAAGTCAAGCCAGTTGATCCATTGTGACAAATTCACAATGAATTAATCAGGATGTTTTCCAAGGGGAACTGCGAGGAATTCGACCCGACAGGGCATAACTCTATATATAATCTATTATAATATAGTATAATCTCTATAGGTTTTTTTTTACAACACAAGGGGAAACGAACATGCGGTTCATCTGATGGTAAGTGACTTCCGCCACCCATGATCACCCACTACACCAGCGGCATTGCAGGTGTGCTGCCGGCCTTTTAAAAAGGAATATACTCTTTTCTTGAAGGTTATCTTGTCGTATCGGTTCGGAAATACTGCTGCTGGAAGTTGGTGGTCCAAAGAATGGTTGTGCGTGGAAGAAAGTGCCTCAAAAATTGCACGGTGGAAGACCGTTTAAATCTAATAGTCTAAGTGGATGTTATGGTTCCGCAGTTAACATCTTCACTTAGTAATAGGTCTAGTGTGATATATACTTTAAGGATATCACACAATACATCACCTACCGATGCATTTATGCTTTTGAATTAAATAAACAGTCATGCCTCTCAGTAGTAAAGTAAATTTTTTAGGAGTACATTTTTTTGCCTAACTAGCCCTTTTAGAATTGTTGCACAATAAATAGGTAAATATATTTTGGTTACTGCGTGCATGAAAGAATAAGATTCCAGACAATGCTGTTTCCATCTCATAATGGCACCTATGAGTGACTGTTTCTAAAGACTAAGTTGGGTATTATACCTTCTTATTTAGTGATTTCATCCAGTATTAAGAAAGAATCCAGAAAGAAAGAAGAGTAGGTCTTTGGCACTTGGTATAAGATCACAGAATAATAGTAAGGTGACCAACTGTACTCATTTACTGAGTTTTATACTCTTTTTTCGCAAACTGTACTCTTTTTAAATCCTGTACTCTGAAAGTACTCATTTGTATAATTTTATACTCATTTGTATTTCTAAAATATTTTTTTAAGATTATTTTATATCAATTTTATTAATTAAATATTTTAAATTATTTCGACAGTGATTTGAATTTTATTAGAATTTCAGTAGAACATATCCCACATGAAAATTTAAAAGTTTTAATAGGAATTTCCTTATGTTGTCCACTAGGCACTAATACTACTGTTGAAAGGGTATTTTCACTAGGGAATGAATATTGAAGCAGTGAGAAGTCGCAACATTCTGTAAAAACATTATCTGCTGTCTTAACAGTCAAATTTAATATGCAAAATGAAAGTTGTTCGAATGTGGCTACATTATTAGACGAACATCCTCATTTAGCAAAAAATATCCACTCCGAAGAAAAATATGTTTTTAAAAGAAAATAAAGTTTTTATCGTTTTTTCTTCATTTTTTCACCTATGAAATACTTATAAAGTGTACTCTTTTTGAATACAAAATAGTTGGTCACCTTAATAATAGGGATGCTTTGCGTTGTCTTTCCTGTGAACTAAATAGGAAATTATGCCTCCCAGTGACAATTTATTTTCAGCCTAACCAGTGCTCCTAGACACATGACAAAATAACCTATCTGCAGATACGTGATAACCGTGCACATAAAAAGAAATCAGACGCGAGATGTTGCTATCTCTTTCCAGTTCATGTATATAGCGATATGAACTCATCTAACGATAAATTCATTTGATAGTTATTTAGGGGAGCAGACGCGAAGATAGATAGCTAAACAGACAGTATCAAACACAGGGAAAGTACAACTTCTCCGATAGTTTAACAGTTTCACACCATTCACTCCGGGATGGTTCACGCAGCATTTTCCTATCCAAACACAAAACATCCGTGTCGCGGTTCCCGTAAACTTTTGATAGCAGATGCTTCAATATTTGACGATGTTGGCCTCACTCACTTTTATTTAGTTTCCATTTTCCGCGCCGTGAACATTGCTTCGGAGATAACAGTTTTTTTTTTCTCTCCTACCCGATATAAAACGTTATTTTTATAGCCGGGATGATTTTATTGAAAAGCCATGTTTGTATCGATAGTCTCTGCGATCGTCAGATCAAAATTGGATACGAGATATGTTTCTACGGAGATACAAAAAATGGCGCTCAAAGTTTACAGCTTCGAGACATGTACCGTTTGTATTGCTCACGTATGATTTGTTCTCGAATAAAAATATACCCTGTATATGCACAGATCTTCTATAGTTTGTGTAATTTCTGTCAATATTTTATATCTATAGAATATTTGAATCCCGAGCGAAATATTATGCAATGTCTCTCAGCATCACCGCAATATAAACTGCCAAGCAGCTTTGCATTTAAAATAACCATATATACTCAATCTTATCAAGATGTTTGCCATTTGGATGAATTGAGGAGAACCTCCCTCTCCCTTTTCCTTGGATTTAACCAAAATATAATCACGCATACCATAAGGCAGTAATCTTTAATTTCATTCTGTATTGCTCCATGATTTACTTAGCAATTGGTGGACTAAAATAAAAAGAAATACGCGCCTTACAAACTCAAGTTACCCTGTGTTATAAGAATCTAGGAAATTTAGGAGTATAATCCAGAACACTCAGACTCGAGTTTATTTTGAAATGTTCGTTTCCCAAAATGACCCGACTGAGAATCGAAATCAAGACTTATGGGACAAAGTAAAGTGCCTACCGCTGCACTACGAAGGTCGTTAAAATAGTAATGAATGTTTGCTCAGTTGAATATGGGAAATCATAAATTTATACCATGGTACTCGTAGTAATTCATAAAATTATCAACAATCATATATTAAGTGGAGATTCAGTGATCTGGAAAAAGTTGAAATTTGCCTACTAAATTTATAATTCAATGGTTTTTGTCCATTTAACGGGGTTAATAGCGCGACGCGTATGATAAATGTTTTTGGGTTTACAATTCGATCGATTTATTGGTCTCCGGGCCCCAAGACAGGTGGTATATGATTCAATAGATAGTTATCACGTGTAAGAGACAGAACAAGATTTTTAGGTACAATTAGATATGTTGATCAGACAAGAGACGTCTCTAAGACTGAATGCTACTAGGACGAATTTTGACGTCCTTCATGGTGCAGTGGCTGGCATGTTGCTTTGACCTAAAATGAACCTTTCATTGGCTTGGATCTGGATATTCTGGAATTTGTTGATCTGGGTATTCTAGATTGTGGCCCTAAATTTTTATTACCTGGTAATATAATAAAGGATATTCTAGTTTGAAGACCAGGCAGTTAGTGTTATTGTGTAGCATAAGCTTCTTACTAGTATTATAATCGAAATATATGTATCGTTATATTTATTAATTGTTTTATCGT
Source organism: Galleria mellonella (assembly GCF_026898425.1). Lineage (NCBI taxonomy): Eukaryota > Metazoa > Arthropoda > Insecta > Lepidoptera > Pyralidae > Galleria > Galleria mellonella. The sequence goes on from NW_026442084.1 coordinate 5,553,393, forward strand.
TATATTTATTATTTATTAATGTTATTTTTCCCTTATATTGTATAATGCAAATAAAGTATACTTATATTCATAAATGTAAAAGTGAGTTTGTTTGTTACCTTGTAGCACTTTAACGGTTTAACCTAAGTAACTAACCCTTTAGTAATTTACTAAAAATTTGGTATACAAGTACTATATTAGATGGAGAAGGATATAGGCTACTTTTTATCCCGGCCAGTTATTCAAACGAATTCGCGAGTAAAAGTTAGTATAATATAAATATTAACTAGATATTCATCAGTTTCAGTTTGATGAGATATACGATAATATTTATTCAAGAAAGATACAATTGCATAAGGTACGATTTACAATTTTTACAATTTATATTCAACGAGGAAATATCTGCATTACCATCAATCCCCAAACTAGGCCAGACCTGTATCCTGGGGATCTTTGATAATGTAACAAGCAAAATTGAAAAGAAGAAAAGACAAAATGTCCATAGTCTGCACAAGTTTTACTTTGTAACCTTTTTATATATATAAATGTAAATAATCTTGACGTTAAAATACTTTTTTTTTTACCTTTTGAAGCAACCGCGATTATAATATCCTGATCGATTTAGTAGACAAAGTTTCCGAAAGAAAAAAAAAACGTGCTTTTTGTGACATTTTTTATCTTCTAACCAACGTCGGTTATTGTTTTTTTTTCTAACGGTTAGAGTTACCCCTAAACTATCATTCTGGTCACACACCGTAACAGAACAGCTGTTAAACAAACAGAATGTCAAATATAACAACTAGTTAGTTCAACCGTTTGGTTGGGGAGTTCGCGTGATACTATTTGATAGGTTGAATTTGTACAGAAATTAAATTATAACCAAAAGTTGCGTAACGGAACGTCAAATTAAAGGGTTGTTTATAGATTATCTATTTATCTATTTATTACACCTAAATATAAGATTCATTCTTACTAATATTACACATGTTTGGTATTTTTAATTTATTTTATTTGCTGACACGTCTGTATCTAATGGATTCATTATAAAAATAAAGGAATATTAAGTCACAATAGCTAAACGTAGCTTTAAAACAATTCAACTGACAGCTGTCATTCGTATTAATAAAAAAACTGTCAAATCAGTCGCCGTTCCGATTCACTCGATAACGGTATTTAAAAGAATCAACAGATATAATCCATATATTTAAAAACATCTCAATGTACATCAGGAAAATTTGAGTTTATCATTAGAACAGGCAAAAAATGCTAGCACTACAATTTTGTACCATTCAGTTAGAAATTCGTCCGGCTATCAAATGCGTGTGGCTTCCACATTAATTCATACTTAATTAAACACAAAAAATTACATTAATATAATTTATATTAAATAAAAATGTACAACAGACGAGTTTAACTTTGTAAAGGTTCTCTTCTAGCAAACCCTGAGTAGAAGGGCTTGTATAACAATTACATTACAATACGTGTATATTAGTATGTAATTATACATGAGAAATTGCTGGCAAAAACTACATAACATAAAAATGTAAATGTGAGTTTATTACCTGTTGATGCTTTAACGGCTCAACCAATTGTCGTGTAACTTTGCATACACGTCACTCATTTTTTAGAATGAAGAAAGATATAGATTACTAGCTGACCCCATAAACGTTGTTTTACCACTTATTGCGAAATATAAAAATCGCAATTAAAATACAGGGGTTGATCGTAAAACGATGAAAATTTAAAGTTGTACGTATTTTTCAATGCTAAATCATAATAAAATAAAAATGTAAAAATTGGTCAAAAAAATAAAAAAAAAATGTTTTGGGGAAGGTCACCCTTATCATTGAGGAGAATGAAAAATAGATGTTGGCCGATTCTCAGACCTACCCAATATGCACACAAAATTTCATAAAAATCGGTAAAGCCGTTTCGGAGGAGTTTGGTAACAAACACCGTGTCACGAGAATTTTATATATTAGATTTTTCAACTAGAACAATTATTATTAATAATTAATAAACTTATAATAAAATTTTAAAAGTATTCCCAAATAATTTGAGGTGTGGCATTGTTTCGACCTATAGGTCACCTAGGGTCGGCGTTCTATTAATGAAAGTAGTTAATTTTCTGACCAATTATTCAAATTCCAGTCTACATTATCAAGACACAAAAACAAGTAATCAGCTGTGGGGATTTGCTAAATAAATTTGTAACAATTTTGAATTTCAAATTACGTTGGGACAAAACCACATCGGAGTTTTAGATAGATTCTTTACATATTTAAATTTACTCTCCCTGTGTTAAGTTACTAAAAGAAAAGAGAGGGGGATAGTTAATGGTTAATTACTTGTGATTTCGTTACGGTGGGCCAAGTGGCCAACCCCCCTGGACAGGGGAGAAAGGGATTGTTGGTAATGGCGTCTAACTGCCCTCTTGTTAATAATATACCCTGTCAGGTATTACGATGGGTCAACTGACCTGTCTTCATCCTCGCCTATCATCTCTCACTGGTGTCCCGTCAAAGTATCCCAAGTGCTAATTTAGGATATAACCTATCCGTGTACCAAATTTCATTCAAATATGTTCAGTAGTTTTTGCGTAAAAGAGTAACAAACATCTATCCATCCATCGTTAGAAACCTTCGCATTTATGATGTTAGTGGGATACCCACGGTGCTGTCCATGGTACAGTTCATCTTTATAGGCGACGGTTACCACTTTCCATCAAGTGGTCGGGCAGCTAATTTGTAAATTTGTTACATAAAAAAATGTAATTACGTAATATATTCTGTCAATGAATGTAGGTGACACAGGATAGTTGATTACGGAAATGTGAGGCCTATGGTCAGCCGTGGACATTAGAAGAGTAAAGTTACGAAAAATAATTGTTACCATAAAACATTTTCTATCACGGACAATTGTAATCATTAGCAAAAGGATTATTGTGTAGTGTACAAAAAAAACACAACAAAGAATAAACCCCGACAAGAATCGAACCGCAACCCACAATAATAAGCAACTAATAACACTTGAAGGTATAATTTGTACAGTTTAAAGGGACCACAGAGTTCATTGTAATTTGACATATGTATTGCTTCACACGTTATAATAATGGCTTTGACGGTACGCAGTCGGTAAAGTCAAGGTCCAAGTGTAAGCGAGTTATTATTAGCAAAGGGAAGCGATTTTGTAATATTTTTTATGCTACTTAGATTGGCAAACAAGTTGTTGAACCACCTGATGGAAAGTGGTAACCGTCGCCTATAGACATGAGCAGTATCATGGAGATAACAGAATATACTGTTTCGCCCATGATGGATAATAATAATGCGATAATCTTGGGCAAATCACTTGTAAACTATAATCCTTAGCAATATTATAAACGTGAAAGTAAATTTGTTTGTTACCTCTTAGTGTCTTAACCAATCGTATCATAGACTACCTATATCCCGGTCATACGACCGAAGCCATAGGTAAAATATATATAATTTTATTTATACAGGACTCAGACATAACAGCATATGTGTATGTACATTATCAGAAACTCAATACACAAGAAAAATACATTCATAAGACAAAATTTATATGAGAGGAATATAGAAATAAACCATTCTTTAAAAACGCAAATAATCAAAGTCGGCTCAGAATTAGAGAAACAATATATCCTGTCATCTATATGCTTTTACAACTGACTTCAAAAAGAAGGAGGTTTCTGTTTTGTTGTTGTATATATATATTTGTTACCTTATAACTCCGTGAGATTTAAATATATTTGAAAAATTCTCAGTTCATCTCACAGAATATGCTTAGAGATTGGTCCCATAGAAATTTTATCAAAATCAATGTAGTAGTTTAATTTTTAGATCAAAATAACTGGGTTTGTCACATTTGAAGTCGGTTCTTTTTGTGGGACACAATTTTTTATTATATTATAGCCATATAATTTAATATCACTCGAAAATAATAAACATAAACATAAACGAAAATTTTCCCACAACTTGAGTAACACTATAAATATTTGTAATTTTAATTATGCTATAAAGAGCGCGAACGCTATTTGCGTGACACGGCGCTATCAATATCAGCTAGGCCTGAATACCGCTGTCAAATGAACCGCGCCCTCTTCCGTGGTGCCGACTTGTAATTTTCCCTGGCAATACCATTGTCGGTATTTAGCATAGCAATATTTTAAATTAATTATGTTTTCATGTACCTAATGAATGAAAGTCGAGCGAGACTGGTAAATTTCAAATATCTCGTTTAAGTAGAATGATATAAGTAGGTAACTTTTTGTACTACAAAGATAGCAAATTCGCAGCCCGTCTGATTATAAACGGTTATCGTTGCCTATGGAATTTACACATGTGGCGTTGTCAACCCTAAAGATACAGGGGGGAAAGGGATTGTTAACAATGGAGTTTCAAAGCCCCATTGCTAGCAATATGCCCTATTAGGTCGACCTCCACGTGGTTCCCCCTGGAAACCATCTTGAACAATTCTTGTTGAATTCGTCTCGATGGGCTAACTGACCTGCTTCATCCTCACCTATCATCCTTCACTGGTGTCCCACCGATGTATTCTGTCTGTATGTTGGATCTGTCATCACGCAAAAAGTACTGAATCAAATTTGATGCGGTTTCCATTATTGTATTTCTGAAGGTCTAATAAAATCTACTATATATTTCATTTTTGTATGCTGCCTAAAAGTGGTATAATTTCAATTGCTTCCCTACTTTTTCACACGTACAAGTAATGAAAGAAAAACTAGTATTAAATAAAAACTTTATTACTTTGTCTTCATAAAATTTGGCATACATGTACTATTTGTGATGGAAAATAATATAAGCTCTTTTTTAAACCGACCAATCAAAAAACAAAAAGTTGCCGAAGCTGCATATTAAAACTAGTATTTATAGAATTGTTAAAAATATTTTTCGATATTACAGTCGCGAGCAAGTTGCCTAGTGTGCGTATGGCCTAAATCCGTTTTAAGGTACAAACCGTACTGGTTAGGTTTACGGGTAAATAATTAGGCACGTTTCACACGTAATGTGGTCCCTGATCGGTGTCTAGTATGTCTAGCGAAGGTAATTACACTGTAGTCATAATTAGATAGGACGAGGCGACGGCGGTAGGAATAGGAGGGGGGAGTAATAGGGACTCTCGCCCCTAAATGGATTGAGGTAAGTACCTGACTTTGTTAAATTCTATCACAATTAGCAAACATATTATTATTATTTCAGCCGTTAGCTGTCCACTGCTGGACATAAGTGTTCCCCATAAGGGAAGTTTTGCCAGTAGTTGCCACGCTTGGCCGGCGGATTAGCAACCGCAGATAGGGTTTTACAGATGTTTTAAGAGGTACGCTGCTGCCCATGACTCGCCTTCTTTTAGTCGCTTCTTACGACGCCCACGGGAAAGGAAGGGGTGGCCCATATTATGCCGGGACACACATGGCAAGTAAATATATAGGTTGCATTAATATACGTAAATCTATTATAATATAATTATGCTATTTTATTTATTTAATATAATTTATAGTTTTTATATATCAATTAATAATTTACGATAGAAAACATGTTAATTTAATTAATTTATTTATTTACTCACCACACTTATAATATCCCAAAACGTGTAGTGAGTCATAGGTTTATTTTACAAATTAAAAAAAAATATTTTTTTTTCCCCGTTTAAAAATATATCTAATTTGTCATTAAATATATCAATATCTGGCCTGAGCAATCTCAGAGAAATGTATGTTCTGGTAAAAAGTTAAACACGTCGTAGTTAAGAAGTCATTTTTTTTTAATAAAAGAAATATACTCTTTCGTTCTTTATCCGTTTCACTTTATATTATTTATTTGTTTAACTCTTTATTGCACCATAAACAAAAATATACAATGACAAGTGAATAATTCAAGTGATATACAGTAACATAAATACAGATTGAAATATACACATAAAGGTACAAAAGGCGGACTTATCGCTAGGGCAATCTCTTACAGGCAACTTTTGGTTAAAGGAGAACAGATAGAAATATTACATTGACGTCTTAGCACAAAATCCACAGCCCGACTCGCACTTGACCGGCCTTTAGTGCTCCTGTTTCACCTGATCCTGCTTTAATGTCTAGCTTATTTGTTTTTACAGCTCTTAGGGGAAAAGTAAAAGCCTATACCGTGTTGAAATGATTCCTTCCTAAAATGTAAATACAGTTTATGTAAGAAGATATATATTTTACTTTACCTACTTATTTATTTCTTAATATTTTTTACCTTCGACTTCATCTGCGAGAACGAGATATATTCAATGACCGAAATTTATATTCGCATTGTCCTTTTCATTACATTCAGAGAGAGAGACTTTGTACAAAAGTCTTTTGCTTGGGTACCACTGTCCCATTCGTGTTTCAACCGTAAAGCAGTTGTGTTTACATGGCTGTGTTTCGGTTTGAATGGTGGGAGATGGCGTGAATTTACAGGGTACAGAGGTATAACATCTGAGTCCTCAGGAATGGCAATGCATGGGGGGTACGAGTATCATGGGCGAAACAGTATACTCTGTTATGTCTATAGTACTGCTCATGTCTATAGGCGACAGTTACCACTTTCCATCAAGTGAGCTGTCAGCTTGTTTGCCATTTTAAATTGTATAAAAAAAATGTTTACCAAATTTCATATTAATTAAGTCATAACAGCTGTATGTTCTCGACCTAGAATGGACCGCCCCTTCCTTTCCCGTGGGTGTCATAAGAGACGACTATGGAAACATAATTCTCGAGGGATGGGCAGCATGGTCCCTCGTAAAACATCATCAAAGCCTAACTGCAGTTGCCAACCCGCCTGCCAAACGTAGCAACTACTAGTAAAACTTCCTTATAGGAGGAAACCTATGTTCAGCAGTGGACAGTAACGGCTGATATTATCACCATCATGGCTTGATAGCCATCATTGATTAAGCCGTTAAGGTATCAATAACAAACAAACTCACTTTCAAATTATTATATATATTAAGTAAGGATTATCTATATTTCGAGTATAATAAAAAATATATTTGTCACAATTATTTAAAACACATATAATCCATTGTTAAACATATATAACCCCCATAGATTGCAACAGGGACGGTTTGGACCCACCTGCATCCATTGATTTATGGTGACCTTTCTGAGGTCATCGTTTTTTCTAAAACGAGAAAACTGGTATATTTAGGGTACATAAATGTATAATGTACATATATTTTTATCTCAATTACAGCAAAAAAAAAGGATTAAGATCGTATCTCTGCAGAAAATATCTATTAAAAATTTAAATTCTATCTCCATTTTAATTTTACTTATTACTTTAAGTTTATTTACTTGTTAAGGAAGCAAATGAGCAGACGATCCACCTGATGGAAAGCGGCTACCATCGCCTACACTACACTTGCAACATGATTTGTTGCACATGGATTTTAATTCAATTTATTTTATTAATTTTAACAGGAAAAAAAAAATAGATTTAATTTTATTTTGTGTTTATGACAAATTAATACATATAACAAAAAAAAAACATTTTCGTTTATAACTATTTGGATGAAAGAATTATTAAGTAATATAAACGTAATTCTGTCAGTTTTGTCAGTGGATGCAAATGGCTCAGGACCGTTTCTTATGACAGTCTATGGGGGAGGCCTATGTCAAGCAATGGACGAATAATGGCTGCAATAATGATGGGGTTGATGATGATGATGATGAACTTATTTATACATATGTGCATTAAAATTTTAAATAAAGAAAAAAACAAAATACAATAAAAGAAATAATATGAACAGTCTGGTTGTATATTCGAAAATATCCAATCACAAATGGTGTGATAATAAAACTCACACACTCAACTACATTCATATCATTATGTAAAATAACGTAAAGGTCGCTGCACTCGGAAAATTACGACCGATATGACGTTATATGTATGTATATCTCTAGTGTGTACATTTCAAATATGGATTTTTTATGCAACTTAGAATGGTAAACAAGCTGTTTTTTTTTGTACAACTTAGAATGGCAAACAAGCTGACGGCACACCTGATGGAAAGTGGTAACCGTCGCCTATAGACATGAGCAGTACCATGGACATAACAGAGTATACTGTTTCGCCCATGATACTCTCCATACGTTGCCATTCCTGAGGACTCAGGTGTTATTCCTCTGTACCCAGTAAACTCACGCCATATCTGAAACACAACCATGCAAACACAACTGCTTCACGGTAGAAACACGAATGGGACAGAGGTACCCAAGCAATCGACTTTTGTACAAAGTCTCCCTCTGGTACAGCAGCTGCATAAGGTTAAGCGTAAGCTGACGGCCCACCTGATGGAAAGCGATAATCGTTGCCTATAGACATGAATAGTAGTACCATGGAAACAGAGTATACTGTTTCGCCCATGATACTTCCCTCATGTTACCATTGTTGTTACTATATTGTTTTTTTTTTGAAGTAAAAAGTAAAGCGGTATAAGAAAAAAATCTATTAGTAAAATTAAACACTTGCCTAAAGAGTAGAAAAACTGCTTTGAGTTTCGAAAAAATGTTCAAGTTTCATAACTTGAAACTCAGATCAAAGGCTTTTGTATATAACCAGAAACTCTCAACATCAGAGGGCGTTAGCCTCACACTTAAGTTTATTTTTGTATTTCCTTTTTTTGTTTTTGTTTATAATAGTTTATATTTTAGTTGTAATTGTTATTGATGTGCGCTAAATAAATATTTTACTTCTTCCTTTCTTTGTATTTTGATAAGAGAAAATTGATTCGAATAATAAAAGAAAGTAGCGGTACAGGACAAAACCAGTTAGTAGGAATAACAGTGAAGGGGAGTTTGTTTGTTTGTTATTTCCTGGCATTTTAATGACTTAATTAGTGACAATTAAATTTAGTATATAGTCCATATATTTAGTATATTTCATATAGAATCCATATAATATGGACTCTATATGAAATATAGAAGGATATAGTCTACTTTTTAACCCGGTTAGTGAACATAATCAGAGGGAGACTTTGTACAAAAGTCGATTGCTTGGGTACCTCTGTCCCATTCGTGTTTCTACCGTGAAGCAGTTGTGTTTGCATGGCTATGTTTCGGTTTGAAGGGTGGGATATGGCGTGAATTTACAGGGTACAGAGGAATAACACCTGAGTCCCCAGGAATGGCAACGCATGGGGGGTATCATGGGCGAAACAGTATACTCTGTTATGTCCATGGTACTGCTCATGTCTATAGGCGACAGTTACCACTTTACATCAGGTGGGTCGTCAGCTTGTTTGCCATTCTAAGTTGTATAAAAAAAAACATATCCTGGTCACGCGGACGAAGTCGCGAGTCAAAGTTAGTTGTATATAATAAAATCAGTATTATTTATACCTATATATACAAATATAAAAATACTAAGTTAGACATAATAATACAACAGGCACCATAAAATATATTGCTAAATGTCAACATTTAATTTTCTAGGACGCATGTATAATGAACACCCATACTTTGGTCTATTCGACTTAATATATGAAAGGTACGCTTGACCTACTTTTGTCGAACACCATGGCCCCCTCGAGTCTTAACATTTCCTCATCCAAATAGAAGTGACCTTTACAGGGTTCCCAATTTATTTAATACCAGCTTTTACCCGCGACTTTGCATGTGTGATTGGGACAGTTCATTGACCGGGATAATAAGAAGCCTCTTTATTCAACCATACATACTTCATACATATGGAATAAAGGCCATACATCATACATACTTTATGATGTATGGCTTTTACTTCATACCATATGTTGTTCGAGAATAGGAGGTAATATCATAGTGTCGATATAATTACACGTAAGTTAAATATATTTACCAGGGAATTTCGTACAAAAGTCGTCTGCTTGGGTACCGCTGTCCCATTCGTGTTTCTGCTGTGAAGCAGAATTGAACGCAAAATTGGATATGGTAATTTAAATACAGGGTACAGAGGTATAACACCTTAGTACTTAGGACTGGCATTTCATAAGCGATATAATCATGGGCGACACAGTATAATATATATATGGATATAACAGAGTATCCATGTTACTTTTCATCTCCACAGGTGACGATTGCCAATTCCCATTATGTAGGCCGTTAGCTTATTCGCGATTTTAAGTTACATAAAAAAAAATTAAAGACTAAATAAATCGAATCGAAGCGGTTAAAAGTTTAACGGTCATATTCATCTTTGTCCGTAACTGTTGGTTGGTTAACGCGCTTCAGTTTACTAAATACAGTGATAATGAACCCTCGGTTAGGTTTAAACGCTTTAATACATCAAGTACTCAGTTAAACCAGCACAATATATGGGCAACGAAACGCAGTTCGTATATTTTGCAAATACGCTGTACCGTTAGCATATTAAGGTACACTTGACCCACTTTTGTTTATGAGAGTTAACTCTCTGAGGACTCGTATGAATATTTGAACGGGTTATAGAGTAATATGTATTTAAAAGAAGCACTGATTGATTATATGGTAGTACAGTAGGCAGTCAAATTGATGGGCAATATTGCGGATAGAATTGACGACGAGGTTGGTAGAGATGTATATATCCAATGGCTTAGTTATAACTGACAATGTTAACAAATAAAAAATGTTCTTATATACTAAATAGAAATACAGGAAATTAAGACAAAAATGGTGGGGCGATACATTGCGATTACCTATTTCGTGCAGTGCTAAATTAATAATGATTAAATTTCTTAATAAACAACATTACTGCACTGCACACAGCCGTGTATATATATATATATAAATCTATTTATAAAAATCGGATAAATGAATGTATAGGTGTTATCCTAGAACATACATCGTCAATGAACCAAACAAACATACCTATGAAAAAGATTAGGCAACGTTTTTAGTTAAGTAAACAATAAAAATTTATTGGATTATAACCTCAAACAATCTGCATTGAACCTATAATGCTTTAATACGATTAAGAGACTAACAAAACATTTTTTTTTTCGTTTAACGAATATCAAATTAACCGGTATTAGAGGGTCGACGGATTTTGGTATTAGTAATAATCTTTCGGACGGTTTAATACCTACATGTCCTGTCACCTGAAATGTTTCGAACGTATTTGAAAATTGACGAGTTATTTTTATAGCTTTCAATACAAGCGTTTGTCCTTTTTAATTTGTTTTTATTTTAGGCTTTATTTTGTGGAAATTCACTTCAATGGATTTACTAATATTTTGTGTCATTCAGTGACAATTTTTTTTAAAATGAGACTTAGAATAGCAAGCAAGCCGTCGGCCCTTTGATTGAAAAAGATAACCATCACTTATAGATATGAAAAACACCGTGAATATTGCGAAATGCACTGTTATGCCCATGCACATGAGTTGCCATTTCGGAGTTCTAAGTTATGCTGCCGTACCACATAATTTCACTATATAGGCCACTCTTCAAAACCGAAACACAGCAATACAAGCTTTACGGCAGAAACACGAATAGGACAGAGGTACTAATGCCGACGACTAATAAATATCAACAACAACATCATAGGGTAAGAAAAAGCCAAGGCCATATTGAAGGTATTGGTATTTTTTTCTCATATTTTCTGTCATAAATAAAATGTACGTTTGAAGTCATATTCATGTCATAACCTACTTGGACTAGTAAACGTATTTTGAAATTCTGAACTCCGCATTTGGACCAAAGAAAATAAACAAAAAATCTATTATTTTTGGACTAATCAATGAATATAAAAAAAACATTTTTATAAATAAATTTATTGTAATAAGTTCAGGTCAACAAATCAAATTTTATATCGATAACATTTTTTGGGATATAGCGTTGGAAAAAAAGAATGGACGGTCGAGATCATACAGTAGGGATTCTTTTATACCATACAACTATTTATACCTTAATTACTAAACTCCAAAGAAAAAAAAAAACAGTATTTATGTAGTGAGTAAACTAACAAATAGAAAAAAAAAAAATATCAACACGTGCAATTTACAATTCGGGGTACAATTTGATTCATTTGTAGACTGTACAGCTATTTAGTCTGTAACAGTGCGAGACGTTTGGCTGAATGCCTAATACGAAACTAGCTCGCAGTCGGCTAGATAACCCGGATCATCTAATCGCTTATTGTTCCAATATCCCAAAGTACATTCGTATAACGCGATATCAATACTTGGTATATTCGACTGCAATAATTTCCGAACATTTACACCAATTGTACCTCGAATTCTTGATTACAGGATATTCGTAAGTTGCTTCTGTGGGTAAATTGGATGTTATTTACCTCTACGCCATATATAGTTTCAGGCTATATCTTCATCCAACTTTATCCAGTAGTTTACTCATGTGTATTTACATAATACACAGATAAGAGAAGAAGAGGTTATTAGTAATGGGAAACTAGTAGTTCGATTGCTTTATTACACTGACATCCACATGGTCCGACCTGGAAACACCGCGGTTAATATATATGATTTCGTTACGACGAACCAACTAACCTGCTTTCATCTCGCCTTTTATTTTTTACAGATAAATATGTGTGATGATAATCGTGAAAGTGCATGAAGCATAAATATGTATGAATAGAGGTCTTTTGTACTCAACAGATAAGCAAGAATAGAAACCTTCGACACTCGGTTCTCTCTGGCTAACTCGAAAGGACTTGGCGTGAACATAAACAGAGGGCGTCAAAGCCGCTAATGATTAAAGATCACGAAATGATCCCGAAACTAGTCAAGCTTTCTCGATACAATTATACATAAGTTAATCCAATCGTTAATACATTAAAATATATATAATGTGTGCTTATGAAACTTTTAACAATAAAACAGATTTTGTACCAATCAAAGTAACACCAACTATCCGCACAAAGATATTTGTGTAAAATCTACATTTTCTCATAATAAAAAGTCTGGTATAGATATCAAAATAGCTACACATGACCTTTTTCCTGCCCATACGACGTGTATGAAGACGCTTCCGACACGAGAGTGTGAAACCATTGTGGCCGATAAATCGTTCCCTTTCAATACTTATCCGACAAAAGCACATGTTTTTTTCTATTCCAATCCGGCTGCAAGACCTACTATTTGCCGACGGGCGCACAATAGGGCAAACATCCAAAGAAGGAATCCTCTGTGGTGACACGGATCTTGGTAATTTAGGATGTGGCATTAACATTGTTGTCAAACACATTTTTCGTATTGGAACTCGTGTGTGTGCATGTATGTGTGTGTGTGCGCGTTGTAATATTCGCCAAAACGGGATCAATTGCTAAGCATGTTACTGTAGTGTCAAGGATAGCGCTGATTTTCAGCAGCAGCCTCGGATACCCACAAGTCTTAATAATAAGATACTAATTTAGAATGGTAACTTTGACTTAATACAATGGAGTGCTTAAAGTGTTTTGTGAATAAACTATACAAAAATAAAATACTTAAATAATACAAATTTGTGGTAGGTACTGAGAAACAAAACAAAAAAAAAAACTAATCAAATTCAACGATTTCTTTTGTTATTAAATATATATTTATAGAAGTTTTTATGAAAAGACGTAATAGGAGCGACAAGTGATTACAATTTAAGCAACATGGTACTTCATAAGCCTTTCGTAAAATAATCCAACCTCAGAATTTGTAATGGCCATATATAGCAGCATCAGAACAAACCTATATAGGCCCGATGATTAATGAACTGAAGTGATAGCCGGCAGGTTACATTACTCAATAATTTTATAACGTATGTGGAAATATTTGGTGTAATAAAGTTAAGCAATCGTAATATAAGATTTTACCTTATTGATTATATTCGTAACCTGACATTTTTTTAAGGAACTGATAACTATATGCAGCTCAAGACGGTTTCTTGGATCAGTTTGTATGCCATTTCAAAATATATAAGATTAAATGAGACTTTTTGCAAACTACTGCCTACGTGCATCAAAACTAATCAGGAAAATAAAAAATGACGCATCCAAAAAAATTTAGTTGCGTGTGTTATACACAACGAAGTGTGTGGAGCAATCAAGCCACATATGGGTTGAAATACAGGTCTTAATATTTTTGCGTTCGGTATTTTCTCTAGTTACAGCACGCGATGGCACCATAATGACGGCCATATGGAACCTACTGTCAGCTAATTGCGTTACTGTCTTTACACTGATTATGGCAATTAAAGTCTAAACCCCCCGTTCGGTATTCAGGGGGTCTACCTTGAAACATAATTCAGAACATATTCATATTGAAAAGCAGCCAATGGACAAAGAGCGTAGATAAAGACCATTTAAACGAGGAGATTCCAATACATAGGTCATATAATATGGAATGACAAATATGTTTTATTGTAACTTATTGTCCTGGGAAAGATAAAGAGGCATAATTTTTGTCTGAAGAAGACTTACTGGCTCAAAAATCTTGGAGACAGATTATGAATGAGTATCAGATGTTAATTTGGCCAATCTCCAAGATGAGTGTGTGTGTGTGTGTGTGTGTGTGTGTGTGTGCGTGTGCGTGTGCGTATGCGTGTGCGTGTGCGCGTGCGTGCGTGCGTGCATGCGTACGTGTGTGTGTATTTATGTCATACATCATCACTCAATAATGTCCTGCCAGCGTATACCTACCGTTAGCGCAGGCGGGGTTTCCATTCCATATTACCCTTATTATAACAAAACAAATAATTATAGTTTAATGAAATAACTACTACTTTAACTTACGTGTAATTTGTTCGTGAAAGCTCGACTAGTTGATAATTATTACATTAAACTTAATAACTAACTTCTGACAATAAAATAATAATTGTTAATTATTTCTTGTTAATTACTTTGTAAGCATGTTTTAACATATTTTAATTGGGGCGAAAGGGATTATTAGAAATGGGGTCTAACTGATCCATTGCCAGCAATACACCCTATCAGGTTAGCCTCTACGCGGTTCTTCCTGAAAACCATCGTGGTTAATTCTAGTGGATTCGTCACGGTGGGCTAATTGACCTGCTTTCATCGTCACCTTTCATCCCTCACTGGTGCCAGCGTATACCGTTAGCGCAGGTGGGGTTACCATTCCATTCCAAAACAATTTTTAATCGTAAGTAATAACCATAGTAATGCTTAGAAGTCTCGTAAGACCCCGAAACCTTTAAAACATTCCAGACGAAAATACACACAGACCAATCCGGTTACTCTCACAATTAAAACACTATTCGTACATTGCTTAAAACTCAAAATAACATTAACATTCTCTGCATCAATGTGAAAAGAATTCAAATAAAATTTACTCCGCGAGTCGTGTCCGTATTTGTATTCACACTATGGCGCTGCCAAAGCATGTTCCATAGACACAGCCGATTGGCCGTAAATTTGAATATGCAAAACTATTTCAACTATTTGTGTGAAAAAGCTGCATTTTTTACTACTATCTTGATCATTGTGCGTTAACAAATTTAAATAATCAATTCTCCTCGACTAATTACAAACGTATCTATACAGAATGTATGAAAACGTTACAATATGTTAAATTAACGTAACCCATTCCTTAAAATTTTGTGTCAGTATTCATTAATAGGGTCTAATTTTTTTTTAAATAAGGATAGGTATGTGCATACTTTGAACTGTGTAGTAGGCATGGGGAATATGGATACCGATCAGATATCTATATATTGGGGTCTTCTGGACGTTGATAGCGGACTTTGATACCAGGTCGAACATCTATTTTGAAATATGTTAAAAGTCTGTTATCCAATATTATTTTTTGGATAACAGACTTAAAATATTCTTTATTGGATCAGTATATAGATATTGTAACTAAGATATTGCTTTATATTACTCATCCCACTGTGTAGTGCCTTTGGTACAGATACAGGTTGATCTTTTTTTCAGGAATTTTAATATAATTTTTAATTTTTTGTAATATTAATATAATATTTTTCGAGGAAAAAGAATATCTTTTGAGATCCTATTAATGACACTAACACTAGTTAAGGTTTAAGGGTTAAGTTAATTAACATATAGTATATACGTTTTCGTAACAGAATGCAAGAGAAAGAAGACGCTGGATGTTGTCGTCTCACTCTACCTAATCCATATGAATCCATAAACAGATCTAGAGGCGTAGAAACCCTTAATACACTTCCATTTTATAGGGGCGTTAAGTTGTTATGGTTATGGGGTGTACTTAATTAACTTATAAAAAAATAATTACAATATCCCACATAGTGTTTTCTGTTAAATTATCCCCTTTTTTATTTTTTACTTTCTTTTTCTTTACTTTTCCTTTCTTTTTAGTGCATCTTTCGACAAAACACTTTAATCTCGGTACAAGGCACAAGCTGCAATTGACTCTTGATTAATGTTTGCTGTGAATAGGCGGCAGCGACTCCGTTCCTTTTTCTTTGAATTGTCTGCACTTGGCGGTAAAACGTTTAGGGTCGCCATTTTGTTTTTTTTTCCCCGTTGTTACCACGACGTCAATTTCTCATGGAGATAGTCTTGAAGACATTTTTTTCTACAAGATGAGATCGAAATCATAAGCAATCTTTTTACAAATAAGTATGTATTCTACCACCACTGGAATTAAATATTTTTCCCAATACTGGGACGAAAAATGACATAGTTTGAGTTTCCCATATTATATTTGACGACTGGATATGTCGTGTCGTTGACACCTGCTTATGTCTTTACGATATTTCTTCTCAAACAGCACTAGGTATGAAACTTATTGCTACATTTAATTAATTATTATTAAGTGACATTATTATTTTTATTCACAGTTATATAAATCGCGACAAATCATAAAAAGCTATTTTAACTTGTCACAAGCACTCGCTGTTATTTGCTATTAAAAGTGAAATATGAATTATGATTGTTACGATAGAAGCAGTCGAATAGACACTTCAACGCTGTGTGACAATAAAGTCTGTATTTGCCTACTCTGTACGGTCCAGTCGGCCGTCTGCTGCGACTTCATTTTACTGTTAAAATGCTAATCGAGCGCACTCATGAATAAATTCGTACACTGTGATTAACTGCGATTTCATTTAGAGTGATTTGTAGCAGTCTTTATGGAGCGACGTAGCAGTAGTGACGTATAATTCATTTTCACTAGTGATTTTTTAAATATTCTAAGCCTAAATAGCACCCCATCCAATATCGTAAAGGTAAAAACACCATAGATAAAGAAATATACTTTCATATACCTACAATATAACATTTTATTATATATGACTTGTTTAGTAAACAATCTTGGGCTATTATTATCTTTTATTGAAATAACAGTGTCATAAAATAAACAAATAGCTAGAACAGAAAGGTTGTTATATTTGTATATTATGTTTTTATCTGTATTATTTTTAAATTACAAATGTCCAAAATTCAACAAACCAAGATTATTTACAATACGACAAATATAACAAGTATATTCGATTATTTCTTGTAATTATTTATATTTATAATAAGTTTACTATTGTAATGTTTTGGAGGAAACAATGAAGAGTATCTATCTATCTATATTCTGCTTCACAAAAAAAAAAACACGAATGTCCTGCTAACGATCTATTTAAAAAAAAAACCTATACTCAGTGTTACTTGGGATGATGTAAGGACTAACAATACATCCAAATCTGTCTAGATAGGGGGTGAAGGGATTGTTAGTATTGCGTACTACCAGACCCATTAGCAGAATACTCTGTCAGGTAGACCTCCACATGGTCCCCCCTGGGAATCATAGTGCTGAATTCCGGGTGTATACCACGATAAGCTAATGATCTGCCTTTTCATTTTCACCTATCATCCCTTATTGGTGTTTCGCTAACGTATATGTTAATGCAGTTATCATTACATTATCATGCATTAAAAAAATCTATCTAGATATTTATAAGTTATGATGAAACAAAGAAACACAGATAAAGATACAGGACTGTAAAGTCCTTTATCAACTGACTACCATTAGCAAGTTCCCAAATTTGGTTGTTTTTTTTTTTATGGTTGTTACCTCACAACTTCGTCAGTTATATTTATGACATTTAAATAAAAATTACTGTTTATTATTGTTATTTTTTATGTTTTTTATTTAGAGGCTTTTATCCTATAAGGATATATCAGCCTCATACTGTTTATTATGAAATAAATGAAAATAAATATAAACTGATTTGAATTTTTTTTTTAAGATATACTTACATATTAGTGCAATACAAATTTTATCAAAAGCGATCGGTAATTTAATTTTTAAATGAAAGCAACTGATTCATACACAATTGAAGGCGATTTTTATGCAACACAATCTTACATTATTGGACATTTGTAAAAATATACCAAATACAAGTAAAAACAAACAGAATTGTAAAATGTTTGTACAATGTATATTAAATATTCTCTATACAATTGTTTTCGACTTTACAGTCTCTAGTTTTAAGTTCAAATTATAACAACTTTTAATTGACAGTATAATCACATTTTGATATTGACTTTGATCTATTCTTCTGTTATTACAAGTCTCTGTAAATTCTACCCTCACTTTGTTACAACGTACAAAAATGTTAGTTCAAAATGGCCGTCGTTAACTTCAGTAACTGTACTCGTCCAGTTAAAAATTATATTTGCCTATTTTTGTTTAATTACTTTGCTGTAATTACCTAGCCTTTGACTTTACAAAGAGGATTATTTTTATACGGGCGAAAACCTTTGAAATATGAATAATTGCTTAGGCCTATACTTTTAATGGACAATTAAAAAAATAATAAAAGCTAGTTCAGTTTTAAGTTTACAAGTTACGGAGCCTCAGGCAGATAAAATGTTTAATAATTTTCTGAATAATATAAACGTATAAATATAGTAAACGGAGTTGAATCAAAAGACGAAACTGAGATGAATAAAGGAACTTTCTAACAGCAAACAGGGGCAGTAGAGTACGTTTAAATTTATAGAAAAAAATACAATTTAAAAAATGTATTTTATAAGTTATTGCTTTTATTTTATTAGGCGAGTTTAAAAGAACAGGAAGTTATCTGTTATACGATATCTTCGTTGATTCTTTTGATATTTTTGCAATCAATACAGTTTGCTTCCGTGTTGACCCCGTTGTAATTCTGTAATGATTTCCCTCTGTTTTTCTCTGCAAAATTCTTGTACTTTTAGAGTAAAATCAATTTGTAGGCACATAACAATGCATTCTAAATTCAATTATTTTTTACATCTATCATTGTCGGTGAAATATTTCATCAATAATCGGTACCATTTATTATTTTTAAAAATAATAATTGTGAGATTGATTCAATATTAATTTTAATGTAATATCTTACGTGTAACTTGGTCGAGAAAACTCGACTAGTTTCGGGACCATTCGGGACCCTCAGTCTTGAGCATCTATGATACGAGCGACAGCCCGACTGCGCGTCTATGAAGGCTGGGCTTTATAGTCTTAGTATTTCTCAACAAAATTACACGTAAGTTAAACTGGTAATTATTACTTGTTTGGTAATTATTCACATTACTACTTATTTTTTATGTAGCAAAATAAACAACAACAGAAACACAAGTGAGACAGCGATACCCAAGCAGAACGGGGGGAAAGGGATTGTTAGTAATGGAGTTTGACAGTCCGATTGGTAGCAATATGCCCTATTAGGTCGACCTCCACGTGGTTCCCCTTGGAAACCATCGTGAACATATCTTGTTGAATTCGTCACGATGGGCTAACTGACCTACTTCATCTCCTCACCTATCATCCTTCACTGGTGCCCCGTCGGTGTATACCGATAGCGCGGGTGGGGTTACCATTCCATTATCATACATTAAAAAAAAAACCCAAGCAGAACACTACAGTATGGCGTTCTTTAAAAAAAGTGATAAAGCGGTTTCTTCAGAGTCGCGCGCGTATATGGCATTGCAGACGTTTATATACACTTACAATCAGGTGGGCCGTATGCTTGTTTGTCATCTTAGTGGTATAAAAGTTGAAGACTTTCTACAAAGTAATTCTATATATATATACACACACCAGAAGGACACATATATATGTAAGTATATTAGATTATTATAATTAGAAAGTATATATAGGTACATTATAATTATTTCAACTTTAATTACGCCTCTTATTTTCATTCTATTAATTGTCATATCATCAAATAGACACGCCTACTGCAATTTAATAAAAAAAATATAAGAAAATAAACATTTATCACTATGGCCATTACATAATCGTAAAACAATATTATAATTATTGCGTTGCTATAAAACTCATTGTAGATTTAAGTCACCGTGATTAGTTTCACGAGTGGAAACTGCATTAAAGTTGGCATTTCGAATCAGTAATATCGTATCGCCTGCGACAGTCACTCATACAAACCGTACATACATTATGTGAAAAATGATTGCAAGCGAAGATTTTTTCATAAAATTCCTGCGAATTGTATTTTTGTTTTCGTCTGTCGTTACCGTTGGTGAGAAAGCATTTCAGGCCTGCAAGAATTACGCGCAAACCATGTTGGAATGTCATAACATTTTATATCCTTCCGCAAGAGTAAGAGTGCCTATAGACTTTTTATTGTATCCTCATATGGTATTAATTGGATTCCGAAAGAATGACACTGAGCAAGTAGCGTGGAAGTGTGGGGGTACTTTGATTAGTAACAAGTGGGTTTTGACTGCAGCCCATTGCGCTCACGACCCTGCTAGTGGACCTGCAAGTATACTGAGATTGGGTACAGCGACCTTTGAATTTGACGAATTGGAAGAATTAGCTCAGGAAAGGGTTGTAGGTGAAGTGATATCTCATCCTGAGTACAAACCGCCTTCGAAATATAATGATATTGCATTAATGAGTGCTGAACCACCTTTTGTACTGAGTCGAGATATAAGGGTTGCCTGCTTACAGTTAGACGACGAAGTAAAATATAAGAATTTGACAGCGATAGGTTTTGGAGTTACTGCATCTGGTGCTAGGTCAGGTAGTCAAACATTGATGAAAGTGGACGTTGATATTATAGAAAATGCTGTATGTAACAGATCTATGAAATCGATGATTAAAAGAAAAGTATTAGCAAGAGGTATAATACCGGATCAGCTGTGTGCTGGTGATTACGTTCACGGTGGTAGGGACACTTGTCAAGGAGATTCCGGTGGGCCATTACAGTACATGGAGGATAGAGTGGATTGTGTCAACACATTTCCTTTGCACAAAGTTATTGGTGTAACTTCATTTGGTAAAGACTGCGGTAGGAAAATGGCTCCTGGTGTTTATACAAGAGTTTCTAAGTATATAGACTGGATTGAAGGCATTGTTTGGCCATGAATAGGAACTTGATGTTTTTTATTTAAAAAATAATATAACGTTTGTCTAACGGTTTTGAATTTAGAACTACAAAAGATTAAAACTTAACAGCTTATTGTTAATGATTTTTCCGTTTCATAAAACACTCTAAGACAACATGCATTAGATACATGTAGTGACAGAGATGTTAATAATATTTATAAATCCAATGTATAGAATGTTGTCGTAAATATAAATAATAATAATAACAGAAAAATATAAAGAGCATGTGAAACTAAGAAGCTGTCATTAATTAAAAATACCCTAAATGCTTTTTTTTTATTTTACACAATAAAAAAATTAAAAATGTCTTTTTAATTTTTATTTGTATCTATAAAAAAGTCTAACCATAAAATTACAATCCTATTGTTTTACATTAAACTACCGTTTACATATCTATGATAATGTAAAGAGAATAACAAGCATAATAACAGAAATTCCAATTTAATAAAAAAAAAAAAACACCCACACACACATCTAAAAGGCAATACTCTGGATTAAATAAAAACTGTGCCAACTTAAAAGACTTGACGTGTACAAAGACAATACAGATGTAAAGAGGATCTACTCACCACTTTCACGGGAAACAGCCTTCGTAAAAGGATAACGACACTCACCTGAAACAAAAGGCGGTTTTCATAAAAATGTCGCATCACTGTTATGACCGCGGGGGACAGGAAAAAATATATGTAAATATCGCGGCGTAGTGGCAATGTTGCCAGAGACATTTTCGCAGTTCTGGGTGGTCTGGGTAATAAACAATTTGTTTATTATACGAATATAAAAATATCAATTTTTTTATTGTGCCTCCGATTAAACTATTTGTAACTAGCCCCCTCCATCCAAAGGTTGCCTGGAAGATATCGCTTTTAGCGATAAGCTACTCATTGTTTTCTCAGTGTGAACATTTCTTGCAATTGTTTGGATCTATAAAAACTTTACTTTTGTAATCTTTTGGAGGAAACAATAAAAGGTATCTATCTATTATGGAGAATTTTGAACGATTTTCACATATAAACGTACTTGTAAACGTACGGTCAGTACGTTATTACTGAAATGGTAGTACCTAAATAGTACTTAATAAATATCAGACAAACTACTTTCTTACTGCACTGCAAGTACTATGCATACTATGTCAATCCTACCTAGATAACGTAAAGGAAAAAAGACATAGAGAATTCTGAATAACTTTCACTTATAATAAGTGTTTAGAGATTATCAGGGGAAAGTCATGTTTGTTTTTGATAGAAAAATAACTTGTTCAATAATACAAAGCAGTGTTTCTGTAAAAATGAAAAATAAAATTAAAATATTTTCTATTATAGGGAAAAATAAATCATGTGCGGCAACCCTGCGTGGTAGGGCCTGAACAACTTGAATAGTAGCTCGTGTTTGTAGGAGGGCGGAAGAGAGTTTCCGCAACAAAAAATATATATTTTCTTGTATCACGGACTCGTTTTATATGCGCGCTGATGCATTAGTGGCGTGTTATGAAATGCGACCCATATTTTAAGACGGGATTGGCTTTTAAAATGTCTTCGAGCATTTTAATGTTTACATTTCGAATTTTAATATCTTAATATTTTATAACCTGATGTTTTATTATATTGTCTCGTTTCAAACCAACAACATCCTGATAAAGTGTGTCAGAACAAGTGATTCGAATGAAATATCCTGTTATTTTTATATGTCAGACAGACAGTTTTATAATTGTATCATGGAATAAATATTTTCTAAATACAATCTGTAATTTTTCTTATTTATTTCCTACTTATGACGACCACAAAAGTTTGGCACGGCTGAACAGATTTGTATGAAATCTGGTACACGTGTAGGTGATACTCTAACATAAAACAGGATACTTTATATACCGATTTGTGTAGTTTATATTATAAAAATATGTCTGAATGGTTTTAGTGACGTTTGAAGTAAATATAATAATCGGTGTTAAAAAATATAACTTTTTATCTAATATAATAATAAGACCTAATCTTAAGACTGGCAACTTGGATAATAAAAAAAAATTACAATATAAACTGTAACATAATTTAAAAAGCGAATTTCTAAGAAGCTCATTATAAAATTACAGGTGAACTGTATGCTAAGTTGCCACCATCCCAGTATAAAAGAATATACTTAAGTACATATTTTGCTTATCAAGTTTCCAAATTCCATAACATCTGTTATAAACTAATAAGAATCTTAACACGATGACTTTAAAGTTTTGTTTTGCTTAACGATCATTCAGAAATATGTAAAATTGTTTATGTTTGAATTTCGAAAGATAATATAGACTTTGCTGGTGTTACAGCAATTTTACACTTAAGTATACTGTGTAAAGAATGTTATTCATTGGTACATTACATGCTTATATAAATATGATCCTTATAAAGTGCACACCTAACATCAGTTTTAGTTATATCACATAGAATTAGAGTCGTGTTACTCACAACAAGTATTATTTTAGAAAACGAATTAAATACATATATATTACTACACGGAGCAAACGAAGATGTGGCTCACGGTAAGTGACTACCGCCGCCCACGATCACCCACAACACCAACGGCATTGCAGGTGTGCTGCCGGCCTTTTAAAAAGGAATATGCTCTATCATCTCGTATCGGTTCGGAAATACTGCTGTTGAAAGTTGATTCCAAAGAGTGGTTGTGCGTGGAAGAAAGTGGATAAAATGATATATATATATATATATATATATATATATATATAGAGAGAGAGAGAGAACTAATATGAACTAAATTCTTAGTAGATTCAAGTTAAAATTATTATAAATTTAATTTGTGATGGTCCATATATTAGTAATTTCGCAAAATTTTCAAATTAATTTAGATTAAATGATCTTCATCATTTTTCCAGTCATTACCTGTCCACTGCTGAACATAGATACGTATTTATTATACTTGTATATTATATATATCTATCTATTTATACATATATATATATATATATATATATATATATATATATATATATATATATATATATATATATATATATATATTGGACCTATAATACTATTAAATACTAGCTTTATCCTGCGGCTCCGCCCGTATGAATCAACAAATAAAAAATTATATAAGTTAGGATATAACCTACCAGTGTACCAAATTTCTTTGAAATCTGTTCAATAGTATTTGTGTTTTTTTTTTTTTATACAACTCAGAATGGCAAACAAGCTGACGGTCCACCTGATGGAAAGTGGTAACCGTCGCCTATAGACATGAGCAGTACCATGGACATAACATAACAGAGTATACTGTTTCGCCCATGATACCCTCCATGCGTTGACGTTCCTGAGGACTCAGGTGTTATTCCTCTGTACCCAGTAAATTCACGCCATATCCCACCCTTCAAACCGAAACACAGCCATGCAACTGCTTCACGGTTGAAACACGAATGAGACAGAGGTACCCAAGCAATCGACTTTTGTACAAAGTCTCCCTGTGGTAGTATTTGTGTGAAATAGTAAT
This sequence comes from Galleria mellonella, assembly GCF_026898425.1. Classification (NCBI taxonomy): domain Eukaryota; kingdom Metazoa; phylum Arthropoda; class Insecta; order Lepidoptera; family Pyralidae; genus Galleria; species Galleria mellonella. The sequence continues at coordinate 5,578,185 of NW_026442084.1, forward strand.
AAACAAATAAAGGGGTGGCCTATTCTACAACGGGACCTACACGGCTAAAGACACAAGTAAAATTAGTAAATCATAATTAAATAATACACTTCCTTTATGCAGCTACATATTAACAGGCGTTGTATGGAAGATGTGTGAATTCTATATTACATCCCTTAAGTTTATGGTTTAAAGTTAATACAACCCTTAAGCCGGAGATTTGGTGGATAAGCGCGAGTACGGAGATCGGGCGTTATCGCAAACTTGTTAACACAGGTATGTGCTTACATTTAAGGGCGTTCATTCACAAATTTAATCACATCTCCATTATGTGTCAATTTATACAAACAATTTTCAACAAAGAACAATTCGTAAAATAAAAAAATAAAAAATTGTAATAGTTACGATGAATGGAACACTCTTTCCATTCCCTTGGGTGTCGTTAGAGGCTACTAAGCGAATTTAATAGTCGAGGGACGGGCTGTAGCGTATTCTTAAAATATCATCAAAGGCCTAAATTGTAGTTGCTAACCTGCTTGTCAAGCATGGCAATTGGCAAAATCCTACTTATGGGGGAGTCTTATGTGCAGCAGTAGACAGTGACCGACGATGTCTCTGAAATGTCGCCAAATTTCAAAATAGAAAACATTGAAAAATCACCTAATTCCAACTTTTCTTATTCTTAAATACAAAATAAAGAAACTCGCACACACACATACTTGAACGTTATAACTACTACTGTTTGTGTAAATGTCGCCATCTAGTATCATAAGTCATGTGACCTAACTAGTTTCGTTAATTTACTTAACTAAATGCTAACAATTAGACCAAATACTGTGTATATTAAAGTACTTCGGCGACGAGGCTTTAATTCCGTTTAGTACCAATAGTTTTCTCGTTAAATAATATTTTCGCTGAACTGTCACTGTTGGTCCTTCGAGCCGGATTGTAGCAAAACCGCGTATTATACTTCATGGAAATCGTAAATGACGTTTACAAGAACTCAATATACAACATATAACAAATATATACTGCATTACTCAATTTTCCTGGAAATGCCCAAAAACCCTGTTAAGGATAGTTACATTAGGTCTCGTGAGGAACTAATGCGAAAATAATCAATTCATGTCATGTGATTAGACACGCAAACTTTGGTATCAGTCAGCCTGAGTCTACTAGGATTTTTGTGTCTGAATAAAAAATTAGACTCATAAGACCATGAAGTTGTGTATATTAGTTTCTATTCTTATGCGTTATTTATTTCCGATCTTCTAGAAGATTATAATATAAATATTCTCATTGTAATAATAATAATAATGACGAGAACCTCGTGAAAGCCGAAACCGAGAAAAAAGAAAATATTTCGACTTGCCTCACGATGTGACCAAAATGTGGGGGGTGACGTCCACCGAGATCATTTCAATCGTTTTGTCGGTGAACGGTCTTATCCCGACCAGTCTGGAACAACATCTCAGACGGTTGGGATTCCGAGGCGGCTCACTCCCGGGAAAGATGCAGAAAGCGGTGCTTTTAGATTCTGCCCGCATTGAACGCTGGTTTCTCTCCCTGGGGCCCTGAACCTGGGCCGACTGTGCTTCTGCCGGGGGTTAGTTGTCATCTCCTCTCCTTAAGAGGGGAGATGTGAATTTTGTAAAAATTAATAACTCTTCATTGCGATTGCGCACAATAGAAATGTATACAAGAATTATTTATACACAATGTGCATATACAAAAGGCGGCCTTATTGCTAAAAGCAATCTTTTACAGACAACCTCACATTATCTTATCTTACAGAGATTATTTATCTTTTTTAATATTGGTATTGTTATGTTTCGACCAGGTCCAAGGTTAATCTTTTCCTATCCTAATGTTGCCTGGGAGAAATTGCCACTTATTGAAAACGTCGACCACTGTTGCCACTTTGCCTTACTTCTTGGAATGCTCCTACATTTTTATATCATTTGCTACTTTATGTAATATTATCTTCTTTTGTGGGAAACAATTAAGAGAACGAAAATTTCACTCATTCGTTTACTACATTCTCTGAACAAAAAAACATCTTAATATATATTTTGATGAATTCTCTTTAATCCAAGTGTAAATTTAATTGAACGTTCAAATTGTATGAACAAATCAATTCAAACATTATTCATTTGGAAAGTCGGATTGTAATGGAATTTTATTTTTTAACAACAGGTAATTAAAAACATATTGTGATGACAATCATAGCGAAAAAAAAAAAACTATCAAGAATTACAATTTGAAAAAAGAATATTGAAAAAACAAGTTGCAATAAATCAATTCTATTAATATTCTAAATACGAAAGAATAAGGAGGATGATGGGCGCATGTTTGTCTATCTTGCATGCAAAAACTATTAAACAGATATGAATGAAATTTTTAATTCCGGTATGTTATATTCTAACTTACGACACATAATATTCTATGTACTGATTCACACGTGAGAAGCCGCGGGATAAAGGTAGTTTTCTATATTTATTCGTACAAACGTAACGTATAAAAGATGTAACGAACACAAGGGAAGCCATATTCTTCATTCAAATCTTCTTTACTTATAATAAATCTGTAGAGAGGTCAATTCTGTACATGAAATATATTTCCAAAATAACTATCAGGGGGTGATTAGTGATCGATACTGATGCCAAAAATGCAATCAATATTTTTTTTTGTCTGTCCGTCTCTCTGTATGTTCGTTATAGAAACAAAAACTACTAGACGGATTTTAACGAAACTTGGTACAATTATTGTATACTTTTCATTACGCTACGATCAATAGGAGCAGAGCAGTAAAGGGAAATGTTGGGAAAACGGGAGAAGTTACTCCATTTTTAAGTTACCGTCGCGTGTGCAGCTTTAATAGCCACTTTTTAAAATGTAAAAATGTCCACCCGTGCGACGCCGGGGCGGGCCGCTTAATGATAATAATTTAATTACAAAATAAAATAATAAATAAATATAATTGATTACTTTGCAGTCAGTTACTATTTTAGGAATTCTTAAACATTATAAAACTCTTCTTTACTTAACAATTAATATAATTTTCTTTTGAATATTTTTATATTATACATTTTCAATGTATTTGTATTTATTTTATTAATTTTAATGCACATACTTTGACAGTATAAGACATGAAGAAAGGAAAAATAAAGAAATAATAATAAATATATAAGTAGACAACGATTACAACATGCCATCAGAGTGGGCTGTCAGCTTATTTACCATTCCAAATTACATGAAGACTTACTCTAATTCACGCAGGCAAAGCCGCGAGTTTACAGCTTGTACGGAAATAAAGACTAAAATAAGCAGAAATCCTCTCATAAGTACTTACGCATTTTACTTAATACACCATCTCGACTTAATCTCGCTTACATCAATCAAAAACATATTATGCAAACATCCTACAAGTTAAATTGCTCACGCATTTAATAAACATGTATTTCTTTTGTTCCTTTTGTAACTTGCAATTTATGAAAAATAAGCTATTAAAGTTAGGATTAAGTTGAGAAGTCATCTTCATCTTATTATACAAAAACACAATTTACAACTTACACGAAAACGCGTAATTTTCATTTAAACTTCCACTGGAGTTGCCGGGCGAGATGGATTTCAGGGGACGCGATCTGTGTTCGTAATGCGATACTAGGCGAATAAAACATTTTACCGCCTCCAGGTATTACCTTGACGGTGTCTGTGTCAAATGACGTTCTGTCTCACAGACTTAACATATTTTAAAACAGGAAGAGATTTTAATTATTTTTTATTGATATTTAATGCTCCTTTCCACTCAAGGTTTGCTGGAAGAAAACTCTAACAGAGTTAAACTCGCCTGTTGCACATTTTTGATCAAAATAATTTACATTAATTAATGTAATCTTTGTGTACAATAATGTTCGTAGTAAAATTAATTTTTAAAAGCATAAATCTAAAAAGTTCTATCGACTTTTTTATATAAAAAAGATAGGGCACAGAGTAACTATTTATATTTAGATATCCTTGCATATGGAAAGAATGCCTGATAAGAGGGTAAACATGTAGTAAAATGGAACCTAGATGGTCCTAATCTAGAACCTAAATGGTCGCGTACCATGCAGTTTGAGAGGAGTTTCCTTCTGCGAACTCAGTCTGTGGACTAAGCTCCCTGCCAAAGTTTTCTATAGAAACTACAGTATGGGGTTCTTCAAAAACCGTATATTAAGGTATCTTTAGGGTTGCAAAGCGCACATGACACCCTAGTGTTGCGGGCGTCCATAACTTACAGTGACTACTAACTAACAAATAGGCTGTATGCTAGTTTGCCATTTCGTGTTATAAAAAAATTATAAGTGTACAGACAAAGAACTGAAAAATGTAACAAGTATCTATTGTTTTATTTCCTACTTCATTTGATTTAAAAAAACTAAAAAGTCTAATGTCGACGGAAATATGTTTCAATAATAACCCATTATTAATGCTAAGCAAAAGTTACTGCATACTTTATACAACTTCTAAATTTTACATTGCATTTTTCCTGTAGTCGATTCATTAGGACATTTTTTTAATACCACACCTTCCTGAGCGAACAAGAATGCTATAAACTCTAAAAGAAAATACTCTACTCTCAAAGATAGGCTGCATTCCACATTCTCTGTTTTTTGCCTAATATGCCTTTATTGTATTTCATTAATAATTTTCCTAAAAACAATAATGAAAAAACGAAAAAATTCCATACTGTTGTTATTAAATTATCACTTCTAGATGCCATAACAAGATAAAACATACACCAAATTTGAAATTAGAATTAGAAAAAAACATTCAATGTGAAACCACATTCAATATGGCGCAATAGTTTTTGCGTGACGCCAGTACAAATATACAGACAAAAATTCTAAAAAGTTTAGTTTTAGCTTCTTATGCTCTTATAAGATTCCTTATATATATTTTTGTTTCTTAAATATTCCACTACATAATTAAAATTTTAATATATTAGTAAAATAAGTCTATATTAGATTATTTCATATATGTATGTATTTAAATAAAATACGTGGATAAAGGACGCCATTTGAATGAAAGGCGACCAATTTTTTTTTTTTACCGTCGATCATTAGAATTTCTTCGAGTGGGTCGTCAAATCTGTACAGCGATTATGTCCCCAATCTAGTCCCCTTTTTTATCGGGCACAATTTCGCTCTTATTTTTTATAATTGCCAATCTGCCCGGAGACATCTTTTGAGACATTACCACTAAGGTGTTATTAATGGAGCGGCTTGTAGTTAATATAACAATTATTTAAATTTTATTTACGTAAATACTTAATTTGGTGCATAAACTTTAATTAGATATAGATAAATAGATAGATACTCTTTATTGTTTCCTCCAAAAGATTACAATAGTAAACTTATTATAAATATAAATAATTACAAGAAATAATCACACTGAGAAAACAATGGGCGACCTTATCGCTAAGAGCGATCTCTTCCAGGCAACCTTTGGATGGAGAGGAGTAATTATAAACAGTTTATAAAATAATAGGTGGGGGTTTTATCGCAAAACAATATCATTAATTATTTTTATAATTAAAATTATAATAAAATATATTCATGGACATCACAAAATGAAAGATAAAACTCTTAGCTGTAAAAGTTAATTGTTATGTAGGTAATGACCAATAACTTTTTTAATTTAACTAGACTAACTAATTTAAGGGTATTTCAATAATAAATAAATAAAATAATAAAAAAAAATCTAAAGGGAACATTTACAAAGTATCGCATTTAAAATAATACTCATAATATAATGAATAAGCATATATGTAATTTCTATTTACACATTTGTTACAAGTACATATTCAAACGAACAAATTTGAATATATACATAATAGGTTAATTTGTATCTCTGAGATGATCTACAAACTACGGGTAGGCATAACCACAGACAAAAGCGCATTATAATTAATATTAATCAGTTACAGATAATTATTATTGCTATAACTGTCATGCATGTAATCGGTTATCTAAATGGACAGATCAGGGTATTTATTAATGTATTTATTTATTTTATTGCGTGTCACATAGACCGCATAAACCCAGTTTGGATATTTCAATTAGTGGTAGGTACATTAGATATCTACGATTGCAAATATTTAAAATATTCCAATCGGCAATTACATTCTATAGTCAAATGAAGAGAATAAAAAAATAAAATAAAAGAAAATCTATTTCTACAGAACTGAATGAAAATATAACTAAATTTTGTTAAAATAATAATAGAAAGTCTCTCTAATTAAAATTAGTAATGCATCGAACATTCAAACAAATAATCGATTTTTTATTGAGTATTTTTATACTAGGTACTATTTCATATCAGCAGACTGTCTTATTGCTAAAAGTTTCCTAAGCACAGAATATATTGTAATGTAATAATTATCGGTTTAACTCACGTTTAATTAGTTCGAGAAATCTCGACTAGTTTCGGGACCAATTCGTGGCCCTTAATCATAAGCGGCTGTGACGGGAACGCGAGCGCGCTAGTCTAAAGTAGTCGCTAAATCAGTCGAGCTTTCTCGATCTACTACTATATACAAGTAAGTTAACACGTAAAATAAGACAATCTATTTTAATATAATAACTACGGGTTATTACATTAAAATAGATTGTCTTATGGTCGGGTTAATTATTCATTTGTTTGATTTGAACTATCGAAACAAATTAAATGGCATGATAAAAGTCACTGACCCTTGTTTTTCTTTTCCTTCCCCGTAAAGCATATAAGTATAGTGGCTATTTATTAATATAAGCGTTTTGACGTACATATATTTTTAGTTGCATTCTTCAAATTATTCTTTCAAATGTCAGCTCTATGCAGTGCTATTTGACCTCAGTGGACATTACAGATCCGAGTGAAGCGATTAAGAATTTGAAGAATTTAATTATTTTTATATAATGTTCGGACTTCGATAGCAAGATTGGAAATTTTGGAGACGCGATTGTAGTTTGTGCATGGGTCCGCAGAATATTTTACGTTTTAATATTAATTTTTCGAACATAATTCTTATATAATTATCACCATACGGTTTTAAGTCCGCCATTTATATTTTTTAAGTGTATTAAAGTTTAATAAATAAAATTTAAATAAATAAATCATTATTAATTTTTCTTTGGACTATAGAATATTTTAGAGAAATATAAACTGTGGGAGGCCTATGTTCAGCAGTGGACATTTACCAGCTGATATGATGATGATGATGATGATGATGATGAATGGAGACGAGCGTAATATAATAAAAATATAACTATACGATGTCTATACATATGATATATTTTTTTTTTATACCACTAAGGTGGCAAACAAGCATACGGCCCAACTGATGCTAAGTGGTTACCGTAGCCTACGAACGCCTGCAATACCAGGGGCATTACTATTTTAGGGGACTCTACAAAACCCTCTTTATACCTTTTTTAAAGCACCTCATGCCGTAGTCTCTTGAAAAAATCTCGACAGGGAACTTAAAAATTATATAAGGCGTCTTAGTAAGTTAAATTAATAATTTTGAAAATTTATGTCTGTCAGTATTTTGTATTTTTAATTATTACTCTCTTAGATACACCTAGGACGAAGTAACAGTAAAATTTGGTCTTAAAAGTCATTTTGTTCGTATCTCATACTTTCAGGAACACACACTGAATAAACCCTCACCGTGGCTTTAACGCAAAACCCACTGTCTATACCTGGATTTAATATTCTATTAAGAGGTCGCGTCTCATAAAATTGTTCTAAGAATTTTACAAAATCCTCTCAGAACATGAATATTCTCGAATGTCGTCTAATAAGGTCAATGTTCACTAAAATAAGGTGTGTAGGTACGGCTAATATTAGACGATTTCGTACTGAAAGAACATGTGGAGGGAAATGACATGTTCCACCAACATGTAATAGACAGTCAGATCTTTATCTATAAATAGCAGCCTTGGAAATTTAGATTTAACAAATACAAATATACAGGTGAAGTCGAAATCGTTAGTGTCCTTTTACGAGTGATCTACAGGCTGACTGTTTTTTAAAAGAAACATTAGTCGAAACAGGGGACAATATTACCCCACTCCCACCCCCTTATTTGTTTATTTAAACTATAATGCACAGTATAATTGTATGCACATTTGGCGAACTTAATATCGTTTGGTGTACTGTACCAGTCAACTATTAACTAGGTCCGAACTAGCGAACAACTATTAACTTAGAATTAAACAGTCTTACTACAAAAAACTTGTGATAGATAAGTGTTAAGTATACCATATGTATAGACATCATACTATTATTATACAAAAGGGTATACAATAATCACGTCATCATCAATAGGGTAATTACCAATAAAAAAAAAACATTTATTTATTTATTAAACTTCAATACACCTAATAAGTACGAGTATAAATGGCGGACTTAACACCATATGGCGTTATCTACTAATCGTCCGTAGACAGGAATAACAGAAAATATGACGGTGTAAGGTAATAAACAATATAAATTTAAAACATGTTTGTAAGGCAACGGCTACCATTTTCCATCAAGACGGCCTACGTTAGCTTGTTTGTCATTCGAAGTTGCATAAAAAAATACAGTAATTCAAAAATAAATATACATATATTTCTGTTTTGCCAAAAGTTGATTGGGAGAGAATGCTATATAGTATTAGGTCCGCCTTTTGTAACCGACATTTTTTTATAATGTTATCAATAATGAATATATATATATACTTATATAAATAATATGGGACAAAAAACTATTCAGATACCAGCGAAACACTAGCATCAAATAAAGCAGTGTCTAAAACATATTACAATTCTATGGATTCTAAATAAAAATAACGTAGTTTATTTAAATATATATGTGGTATTTTTTGGTGCGGCGTCTAATGTAAAGCGGATTATGTAATATTATTATTTTTTATTTATTTTATAAAAGCTAATTTTATAGAAAATAGTATAATGGAATCCGTATAATAGTTAATTGGACGATCTTCTTAGAAGACATAGAAAAATGGATCAAAGGATGGTCTTAATAACATTCAAGAAATCTCTTACAAAGGCATGCAACAACCAAGATAAAATAACTCAATAACGGTCATTCGTGGATATCAAAGTACCCATTTAATGAATTTAAATTTAATTAAAAAAAAAAGAAAAATATCATTAGAACGGAATTAAATATAATACAATAAAATAAAATTATAGTACTAGATGAAACAAGATATCATAAAATAAATATAAAATCAAATGTAAATCATGAAGAGTATTTATTTATTTATTAGTACAAATATGTGTACATGGCGGACTTAATGCTAAAAGCATTCTCTCCCAGACAACCATAAGATACCATGGGTGTTACAGTATACTCTGTTATGTCCATGGTACTGTACACGTCTATAGGCGATTGTAAGCACTTTGCATCAGTTAGGCCAACAGCTTGTATGCAATTCTAATTTGCATAATTTTTAAAATTGTTTTACAAAAAAAAGACCTAATTGAATAGAGCCAACAGCAAATAGTCTGATTTAAAAATGAAACCATCGAATCGACTTCGATAATATTTCTATTAAAGATAAAAAAAATCCTTGTAGATAGAAAAATAATTGTCTAAATCCGTTTATAACTGACGGAGTCGTAAAGTAACATAAAAACAAAATACCACCTGCGTTTAAAAAAAAAACGGATGATAAAAAAAGAAATTCACAACACACTTATAACACCATGGAATTCGAGATACCTCCTAAACCTGTACATGGAAACATAACGTCTATGTGTAGTTGTATTTATAAGTAGATACCCTAAATATTTTAACGCGCGAACATCGACGCCGTGGAATACCGAAGATCGAGTGCTAATGAAATAACTCGGTTTAATCACCAGACTATTGTCCGTTTTCGCCCGGGTCCCGACCCGTCCCCTACTACGGATGCTCAAATAGAATTTTTATTTTATTTCTTTATTTATTTATATGTTTTTGTAAATTCACTTATAATATAGATATTAGGTTTAAACAAAAAATATTTTTTTTATTATAGGTTTTATTAATATGAATATGTAACTACCTTCAAATAAATAGTTTTAAAATAAATAAGTGTGATCCCAGCATAAAATAGGCCACCCCTTCCTTTCTCGTGAGTGTCGTAAAATAACTAACGTCTAAGGCAATTAATGGTCGAGAGATGGGCAGCAGCGTCCCTTTTAAAACACCACTAAAGCCTAACTGCACTAAAGCCTAACTGCACTAACTATTTGCCAATATGCATGCCAACCGTGGCAACTACAGCAGTGGATCGTTAATGGGTGATATCTAAAATAAATAATGTCTCACATAACATGTTTGGTTTTACAAATTTGTTTTAAAAATTGATACTAATCGTGACAAAATTATTATGAGTTTTATTTATTGTCATACTAACCGTTTCCCCGCGACTTTGCCTGCACGAATTGAGAATGTTAAAATATAGGCCACCATGTTAAAATATACCAAATTTCATTCAAATTCATTTAACCGTTTAATAGTGAAAAAGTCATACACATTCATAGATCCTAACGAATTTTCTCGTTAAGAGTACTAAATACAGATACAATCTTTTTTTGTATTAATTAAAAAAAGAGTATAAAACAAAACTCAAAACCCCGCCAAAATCGAATATCGGACTTTCGTGTCAAAATTACTTATTGCAGATATTTGTTTTTAAACAAATTTAAAAAAAAATTGTATACCACAGTTATTGTTCCACAAAAAAAAAACATCAATTGTGCCAAAACTAATTATTTTTATTTAAAAATAAACTACTGAAGCGATTTTGATAAAATTCCTATAAAAACAATGTGTAAGTACATCCTATCAGATGAAAGAAATATTATTTCAAATCAGTTCACAACTGATGGAGTTATGAGGTAACAAACATACAAGAAAAATACAACCGAATTGAAAAGCTTCTCGTCTTTTTGTAGAAGTACATGAGTAAAACTCCACGAGGCCGCCAAAATCGAGTATCGGTAGTAAGGTCATATCCTCAACTTGGTAAACGAAAGTGTCTGTCGATGAAACTTTTTCAATCATCCAGGCGGCCTGTCGCCACAGACAGTTTATTGAGATCGAAAATCATTATTTCTAGATACTATGCCAACTTTTCTGTACAAAATATAATATGTAACATTTATTACCGAATAATTCCAACTTTGTTAATTAAAAATAAACAATGCATTTATACTATATCTATCTATATGATAGTATAGAGAATAAACCAGAAGGAGACTTTGTACAAAAGTCGATTGCTTGGGTACCTCTGTCCCATTCGTGTTTCAATCGTAAAGCAGTTGTGTTTGCATGGCTGTATTTCGGTTTGAAGGGTGGAATATGGCGTGAATTTACAGGGTACAGAGGAATAACACCTGAGTCCTCAGGAATGGCAAATAGGGGGTATCATGGGCGAAACAGTATACTCTGTTATGTCCATGGTACTGCTCATGTCTATAGGCGACGGTTACCACTTTCCATCAGGTGGGCCGTCAGCTTGTTTGCCATTCTAAGTTGTATAAAAAAAATTATCCGCCAACTTTTCTTAACAAAATATAATATGTAACATTTATTACCGAATAATTCCAACTTTGTTAATTAAAAATAAACAATGCATTTATACTATATCTATCTATCTATATGATAGTATAAACAAAATATTACTAAGCGAAAAAAAAAATAAAAAAAAATTGCAAGTAATATGCTTTGATACTTGTTGACATTGATGCTTCCCTCCACTTTGAGTTCGCTGGAAGAGAACTCTTGTAGAGTTAAGCTCGCCTTTGTACATTTACTTTCCACAGTTATATTTTTCCATGTAATATTTGTGTATACAATAAAGTATGTAATAAATAAACTAATAACCACATTTTATTAAAAACTTTTTCCAGGTCTCATTTTTTTTAAATATTCACCCAAATTTTTTGTTTTATAAAACATGACTATATAACTTATCATTACTGATTCTGATGATGCATTTATTAATAATTCAATTTAAATTTTATTAATTAAAAATTGTATTTACATTTTTAATGATAATAACATAATTTTAAAGTGATAAAATAGAAATTTGCTCTGCTAAAATAAAAAAAAATATACAGCATCTAGTGCTATTAAGAAATTAGGACAGTCTATTTAGACTTAAAATCATTAATATTTAATTATTATATTTCTTTTTGCAAAAATAGTTGGTAAATATTTTAATGAACTTAGATGTTATTTTGCGGAAGTCCATATCACTGGTTATTTCATTAGAATTATTTTGTTTAATTCCGCTACCATTAATAAGTGTATGACTGCCAGTATTCGAAATGTAAAAGCCTGGCTGTTGCCAAATCGCCAAGCTTGACAACTACTGACAAAACCGCCCTTATGGGAAAGGCTTATGTTCAACAATCGACAGTTAACAGCTGATATGATGATTTCGGTGTTTGTACGTATGTTATTCAATCTCACTTAAAAGGCTCAACGGATTTAAATGAAATTTGATAAATGGATACATTATACCCTAACACATAGGATACTTTATATATACTAATAAAAGCAGGTAAAGTCGCAGGATATAACTAGTTATATAATAAAAACTAGTAAACAAAATAGAATAACAGCATTTACTAATTATCACTCTGATGAAAATAACAAAGGCTATTGAATTTAAAACAATTTAGCGGAAAACATTAACGTGCATGGACTTGAGCGCGGCTCAGTCCTACCGCGTTAATCCTGTAGGGTTGTCATAAATAAATTGTTAAATTATTTTCATTATATTCCACTGTTTTAATAATATTATAAAAGTGATAATTTGAAAAGCTTTTAACACTGTCTATGTACCAACGTGTGGTCCCGCCATAGAGTAGGCCACTCCTTACTTTTTTTTTAGGGCATAACAGGCAAATAAGGGAACTTAATAGTCGAGGGATTGACAGCAACATCTTTTTTAAAAACATAAACCTAACTGCGGCTGCTAACCTGTCTGCCAAGCGTGGCAACTACTGGCAAAGCCCTCCAATAGGAGGAAGGGATGTTCAGCAGTGGTCAGTTAAAGGCTGACACGATGATGACGACTGTCTATTCAACAGTGTTTAATAAATCTCTAAATGATTATGCATTATTTAGTAAGTGTAATAACGTTTCAAAATATACAAATAATTATTATCAAATTGTTTCTTTATGTCTACATAAAAGACAGACTTTCTCTTGATTACTCAGATGTTAGACACCCTTTTGTACTAAAAAATCTAAACAAGGAACGAGTACATACATGTATGTCACAGGAGTGACAAATGTAAATTTATATTGAAACAAATATTTAACACTAGTCTATCGCGATTTTAACATTTTTGTGTTTTCCTTCTATTGCATTGACACATTCTATATATTATGTGTAAAGAGTGATGATGGTATAAATTTACTCCTTTACGTCACAATAAAAATGTCCGTTGTTGTACAACGAATTGGCAACCTTATTGCAAACACAGAAAGTTATATAAATAGTGCAGCTAAGCTGCGGTTTCCTGCAAAGCGGATATTCTTCCCCAGTTAACAATATTTTAATTTGAAACCGCAACTTTGCTACCTAAAAATCTAGAATAATTGCTACTAATTTACCTAACATTGTAACATTTTAAGTTACAAACAAGGAACAAACCTGTTTTAATGTCACACTTGTAACATTTTCCCAGATTCTTGGTATATGTGTGTAAATACGTATGTTTCTTTTCCCACACTGCATTTCTTCATTTATTATTATTACAATTTATTTATTAACACTTTATTGTGTCATCTATAAATATTGTAAATTTAATGTGAAGTGACACAAGAAGCGGCCTTATCGCTAAGTAATGTCTTTCAAATAAACATTGAGAAAAAAGGCAAAGAGTAGGTAGCGCACTATTATATACATACTTATACGAGTATATACAAACATATATTGTGTGTTTATTATGAAGTGTCAATTATTGGAAATAGGTGAAGCTTCTATATTCTGTTGCTGTTGCTATAAAGATAACTTTTTAGAGTAAATAATAAATAATAATTGTAATTAATGTTAAGATTTTCTATCGAAAATTGCCAATATTCATTGATTCATTTATTCAAGGTTTGTGTGAAAGAAAATGTTTAAAAAGTGATAAAAAATTTCCACATAAAAAAAGTGAGTGAGTGAGAAGGAAAATTTGGTCTCATCCCCTTCATTAGTACACCCGTGAGAAACCGAGGTGGGCAACTAGTTAATTATAAACATACATTTTACAAGTTTACAGAGGTTGACAACCATTTCGAACAATCAGTCGTTGACATTAAAGAAAATGTATTTTATAATAATAAAAACAGATTGTGCCAACCCTAACAACGTCAAACGCAAAATGAACACAATATTCCATATAAATTGCATGTGTTAACCCTACCGCCGCCGATCGCAAAATGCACAATCTGTGTAATAGTCCAACTCGATTGCTAGGATAGCGATCGGATTAATTCACACGATTCGATGTAAATGCGCACTTTCCATCTTTATTAGCGATATTTCGGCGGGTCGCAGCGATACGGGATGACGGATCACATGCAATTATTTATTCGTATTTTAAAGCAATTTATAATATAATAACCTGTCTATATTTTTTTAACGCTGATTGGCAAACAAATTGACAACCCACGGGCTACGTGAGGGAAAGTAAATATGAACAGCACGGATATCACAGTATAAACTGTGACGCCCATGGTACTGCTTAGACTAAGATATGAAACAACCATAATCTGTAATATCCCATCGTTTAAACTGAAACACAGCCATGCTGGCACGGTTGCTTGGCAGCAAAAATACGAAATAAAACTGGTTATTCGATTACAATTATTTTGTTTAATCCAACCACCATTAGTATGTACCAATACTACCATAAGTTCCACAACCTTCCATATTAGCCATCAATCTCCGACTGTCATTTTGTTCACGCATGTTTTGCGACACATGTTTCACCTCTAAACGAGGCATCTGCAGGCAAATTATTAGATCGTTGCTCGAAGCCTAGTGTTAATCATTAGTGGTTATTAGAAGATTGATAGCTAATATAGAAGGTCGTAGACTGGTAGTAAATAGGTTCTTCAATCTTCGAGTATTGGCAGACACACACATACTAATGATAGTGGAATTAAACAAAATAATTCTAAACAAAATAACCATTGATATGGACTTCCGCAAGATAACACCTAGTTCAGATAAATATTTACGAAATAAATAAACCTAAGAAAAAAAAATATATAAATTTGGTGATTGTTACTGAATCACGCTTAAAACAATTTGTATGAAAGTTTATACTCGTACACGCCCTCTTCATTTCATTAATTTATAAATACGTTTATTTATTTATATAAAGTTTAATGCACGATTTATATTTACAAATACATTTGACGGAACTAATATATTTAATTTTTTTCACTATAAATAAAAATAGATAAAAAAAAAAGAATTAAAACAGGGATTATCCTACTGGAGAAACGGTGATTAACTTCTCCATCATAATCTTTGAGAATAAATACTTTTAAAAATCCATTTTATTAAAATTACCGAGCGCTCAAAACCGGTTTGTTTGCAACGATTTCAAATTGAAAAGCTCACCATTTTACAGTTAACATAAAATCCTGCAAAACGCTGAATAATCTCTTTATAGATTGCAGTTTAGCGGGATTACATGGAACTAGTGCTGCCATCTATGTATGTTTGGTTATTACTTCATCTATACTTATAAATACGTTCTTTTTTTAAATGGGTGAAGATGTAAAGGTAACCCCGTGTGCGTTGTCAGTATACGCTGGCGAGGTGCTAGAGAAGAGTGACAGGTAAGGATGAAGGCAGATCAGTTGGCCAATAGTGACCAATTGAATAAGAATTATTCACTACGATTTCCAGGAAGTAGAGCGTGGATGTCGACCTGATAGAGTATATATAGTATCTATTGCTAGTAGTGACGCTGTTAAATTTCATTGTTTACAATCCCTATCGCCTCTATCGTTTGTCTTAACTGACTATCAAGATATAGGAACATAGGTATATTTTATAACTAGCTTTTACCCGCGAGTTCGTCCTCGTCACCGGGATAAAAAGTCCAATATATACTTCTCTATCCCTTATAATACGTGTATACTAAATTTCACAGTAATCAATTAAGCTGTTAAGATGCTATAAAGCAACAAAAAATCTAACCCACTTTCACATTGACAATATTAGTAAGGACGTGAATGATTACAATCCTACACCAGCAAAGAAAGGATTTCTGAAAATTTTAATTTAAAGAAAAATCACCACCACCAACCACTGTGATACCACAGAAAAACCGCGGGGAATAGCTAGTTATTATGTAACACAGATGAAGATATCAGAAATTAGTGTCCTTTTAATGGAGTGCACTAAACATGTCTCCCAAAGAAACACTTGTTAAAAAACGACAAAGAATTTTGAGAAACTCAAGCTCATAGCTTAAGAGCTGGTCATATAGCTCTAAGAATATACAACCGATGCGAGAGAAAGGCTCTTGAGTGGGGAGCCCGTACGGGAAAACGCAATGTAGGACGACCCCCCACTAAATAAAGCAACTGCAGGAAATCAGTGGATGCGGATGGCTCAGGATCGTTTCTTATGATAACGGCTGATGTGATGATAATCATTCGAGCTCAAAATTAATATTGAATAACAATCTAAATTCTTTGGGGGGGAAAGAGGGGGTAATATTAGTAAAACAATCCCTTAAAAGGACGTGAATAATCAATCACTCCAGTTACTTAAAACCTTAGACTAAGATAGATCATATTACGAGAAACCTTTGAGTTCACAACCCAACTACAAAGTTTCCATTTCATCGTCATCATATCAGCTCTTAACAGACCACGGCTGAACATAAGCATCTCCCTTAGGGGGTTTTGCCAGTAGTTGCCACGCTTGGGTAGCGGATTAATAACCGCAGTTAGGCTTTAGAGATGTTTTAAGAGGGGCACTGCTGCCCATCCTTCGTCTTCCCTTCTCTTACGACATCCACGGGAAAGGAAGAGGTCGCCTATTCTACATCGGGACTATATAGCCAGTTTCAATTTAGTAAATTTAATTCCCTAAATTAACACGACAGAGAATCAAACTAAGGCCCATATAAGTAGCATGGCTGAGTCTTCTTTTCATTTAAGAGTTTCCTCTTGTCGGTGCAACTAATTGATGCATCTTCTTCCAGCCAGCTCTATCCCAGGCCATATCCTTGACCTCCCTATACGACATGACACCTAGTGTTTCTTTTATGGCTGAGTAAACATAGCCAAATTCATACCTAATTCTTAATATATAATATGAGTACAACATGATAGCTGTTTTCAAAATATTATTGCATTAATATTTTTATGTAAGTGTAAATAAAATAACATGTTCCAAGAAAAGCCCCCTTAAATCCGACTTCGCTTCTGTATTCGTTCAGTAACTTCATTCCATTCAATCTTTTCATTCACTCCGCTTATTCACAAACTTAGCCACTTAAGCATTCTAAAAATAACGGTAGTAGAGTAAATAAGTCTGAGATTCCTTACAAACTAGCATATTTATTATTACGTCGGTATAACACAATAAAATCTGTACTATTAATATAAAGGTGAAAGTGTGTTTGTTTGTTACCTTTGAGCGCCTTAACGGTTTAACCTATCACTATACAATTTGGTAAGGAGAAAAGAGATTGTCAGTCAGTCTGCTTTCATCCTCATTTATCATCCCTCACTGGTGCCCCGCCAGTGTATACCGATAGCGCAGGCGGGGTTATAATGGAGTATGGTTGTATGTATGGTGAAATGTTACCATTTCATTATCACCCATTAAAATAAAATATACAATTTGGTATACATGTAGTATGTATAGCGGAAAGGGACATATATAGATTATGTTCCAGCTTGGGATGGATGTTGGTTTTTGATTTATAATGACTTTTAATTTGACTTACTCCAAGTTTTTACTGAATTTTTTACAAAATAAAGAAGACTGTTTTTCACCCTTTAAACGCTATATGTAACACATATTAGTGATGCAACTTTGCTATGAATCGATTGCGATCGACTAGTAATGCATCTGAATAGACTGTTTTTCAATCGACTTCGAAGAGATTCTCGATTCGGTTGTATTTTTTTATTTATTACCTCATAACACCATTAGTTATTATTGTTATAGTTTTAACACTGGCTGTTGACACTGAGGTTTTTTAGAACATGTATTGTTTTTAAATTTGTTCTGTGTCAGTCTTTTAAAAAAAAATATCGTGGTTTTTCACTAAACTGAATATTTTATATTACAAATACATATATATTTTAATGTTGCATTCTGCTGTTTACATCACTAAACCGATTTGAAAAATTCTTTTTTTATCTGCAAGGATATACTTACAAAATAGTCTTACAGATTTTTTTTATTTTTTATTTTACAATACTGGGGGCAAACGAGCATGCGGCTTACCTGATGGTAAGTGACTATCGCCGCCCATGATTACTCACAACACCAACGGCATTGCAGGTGTGCTGCCGGCCTTTTAAAAAGGAATATGCTCTTTTCTTAAAGGTCATCAAAATCGATTCATTAATATGATAACTGGTTTTGTCACAATTGAATTCTATTTTATTGTTTGTAAAAACCCATTTCTCAATATTATCCTAGTCACTGAACATATCAAAATCACACAGACGAAGTCACAGGTAATAGCTAGTGCGTATATTAAATAAATGCATTTATTACATACAGGCCTAACAATATATCAGGCAGTGAGATCTATTAATATTCATTTCCGCCTCGACACGGCCGAAATCTTTTAAGTGGGGTCCCTTGTACTAACGCAGACAAATAGCTCGACGCCGCAGAATCTGATATAGTTACACGAATCGTGGACAAACTGACCTCGTTATTAGAAAAATATAATTGTTTTTACTAAAATATATTGATATTGGGACGGAGAAATTGTTAGTGACGCGGACTATCAACAATATGGTATGAAAGAAAAATATTTATTACACGATTGCCCAATAAAGAAGTGTAGTGTTTTCAGTTTATATATGTATACGAATTACTTTATTCTACTATAATTTGTGAAAACATGATCATATCTGGGATATCTTTATATATATAGAGAGAGAGATTATATGTATATATATATTTAAATACATTTTTTAAAAATACCTTACTATACGAATCATCCCTTTTGCATTATTATTTATATATATGCATGGACTAGGAAAAAGCTTATATCCCTCTCCATCCCATGTAGTGCGTATGTACACAATTTCATAGTTATTGGTTAAGCCCTTAAGAGGTAACAAACAAAAAATTTATATCACAGTATATCACAGGAGGGGAGAGAAAGGATTGTTAATAATGGGACTAGCCACCTCATTGCTTGCAACATACTTTATCAGGTCATCCTCCACACAGTTCCCATTGAAAAGCATCATGGTCTATTTTTTATGTATTTATCAGGATAGGCCAACTGACCTGTTCATCCTCACCTATCCATCTCTCGCTGGTGTCTTGTCAGCGTACATCTATAGCGCCGGCGGGCTTTCCATTCCATTAACGTTTAATTAAAAAACAAACACTCATTTATAATATTAGTAAAGATTAATAAGGGTACTATTTAACTTAACATTCTGAGTTTATCATAATCTCTTTGTAATCTAAGTATATGAATACTAAATCATGAGAGTATCGTACATGCCTTCTAGTTGTCTGACCGTTTTTGGGATAATTTTAATACTCTATCTAAATGGTTTTTTTTTTATACAACTTAGAACGACAAACAAGCTGACGGCCCACCTGATGGAAAGTGGTAACCGTCGCCTATAGACATGAGCAGTACCATGGACATAACCGAGTATACTGTTTCACCCATGATACCCCCCATGCGTTGCCATTCCTGAGGACTCAGGTGTTATTCCTCTGTACCCAGTAAATTCACGCTATATCCCACCCTTCAAACCGAAACACAGAAATGCAAACACAACTGCTTCACGGTTGAAACACGAATGGGACAGAGGTACCCAAGCAATCGACTTTTGTACAAAGTCTGTACAAAGTCCCTCTATATACGATCTATGGTCATAAACTATTATTACAATGTTTCTTAGAAAGATTCCATCTTTGGGAAAAATATAGTGGTTGGAAAAGTTCGAGTGAGATTTCTGCGAAGTGCAGACTTGTACAAAGTCATGGTTTACGCTGTGTTAGTTAAAGACTGGTTTATGCGGTAAATATTAAGTAATCTTGTGTTTAGTTTGAGTCTTAGTAACATAAATAGTATTAAATCTTTTAAGAATTTCTATTTGTGATACCGCGCTCGCATTTATTGCGACTATTTCTGAAGTTTTAAATTAAGCTGCTCGTAACTTCAGTTTTCGCTAATTCATCAGGAATTAACCATGATAGTTTCCAGGCGGAACCGCGAGGAGGTCGACCTGGTTGGGTATATTGCTAGCAATGGGATTCTCAGTTTCCATTACTAACAATCCATTTCCCCCCCGTAACTTCAGTTACCAATGTAAAGTGACTCTTTTACATTATGATCACCATTATAAGTCTTTAACTGTCCACTGCTGAACATAAGCCTCCCCCATAAAGGGGGATTTACCAGTAGTTGCTATGCTTGGCAAACGAGTTGGCATCCGCAGTTAAGCTTTGATGATGTTTTAGAGGGACGCTGCTGTCTATCCCTCCACTATTAAGTTCTCTTAGTCGTCTCATTCGAAACCCGGAGGAAAGGTACGGGTGGCCCATTCTATTAAGGAATAGACAGCTTTTAAAATTTCATTTTGAATTCGTTAATATAAACAAACATGTGTGTTTGTTTGTTAATTATCTCCTGTCCTTGTAAAATTTAAAAATAATAATAATAAATCTCTTTATTTTCAGGTATATACCCATAGTTAACATTTTTATATTATTAATTAAATAAATTGTTATTATTATTCAAAATATACATCAATTATAAAATACCAATTTAAATTATTTCGTTATAAAATCTCTTGTCGTCAGGTAATTACAGTCTTTACAATATTATTATTGTCATTAATTGTTCTTATAATTTCGTAAAAAGCAGGTACATTGCACACTACACTTTAACTGTAAGTCCAACCGGATTAACTTACATATGTTACGCCTTTGTCTCTCCAGTATATTTTAGTCAAGATATTTAAAGGAATGCATCTGATTTATTATTGCATATTGTTCACATATTTCAATTATTTCAAGACAATGTTATAAATTGTATTGTTCAAAATTTCGTAAGCAGGTACATACTACACTTTAACTGTAAGTCCAACCGGATTAACTTACATACCAGTATATTTTAGTCAGGAATGCTCTATTAATTTCATGACAATCCAATTCAGTTATAAACACGACTTCAGAACGAAAGAGGTTTGGTATCTCATAACTCCTTTAGATAAAAACCGATTTGGAAATTCTTTTTACACTAAAAATATACATACAGATTAGTTCCATAGAAATTTTAACAAAATCGGTTTAGCAGTTTAGTTTTTAAATAAACATACCTGGTTTTGTAACAGTTCAAGGAGTTTTTTTTGTGGACCACAATCTTATATATTCGACCAATATTTCCTCGTAGAAAATGTTCAGTTTCCATGTACTACCCTAAAGGGAGGCCAATTTAGACTTCACCCTGTGAAGCGTATTGAAAAACAAGCTCTCCACAGAACTGGCAAATCTGACGAAACCCAGAAGATCGATCAAAATGGGCCCCCATCAGTCACATGTGCCGCCCTGATTTATTGTATGTACGACATATTTCGAATGATTTGATTTAGGGTGGACAAACTTTCACGACATGTTACAAAGCAGTTTGAAGTATGACGACAGAATAATAATACAAAGTGTCACCTATGTTTTTCATTCTCAGGATGTCGTAAGAGGCGATAAGAAACAGAGGACAATACACTTATACAAAAGGATATTTGCATGACTGTTTAAGTTTGAAGGAAAAGTATGACAGTGAAATTACAGGGTACGAAGGGTTTGGCAGCACATGAACGACAGTCATTGCCACAGACAATTAGTAAGTCCAGTCAAGATCTCTTTTAATTGATGAAGATGGAATGGTGCGCCCGCTTTTGCTAACAGTATACAATGGTAGAACATCAGTGTCCGATGAAATAACGAGGCTGAAAGCAAATCAGTTGGTCCATCGTGACAAATTCACTAGAAATTAACCACAATTGTTTCCAGGGAGATTAACTTCTCTATTACTAACAATTCCTTTCCCTCCCACTCCTGTCACGGTGTCCACATGCACTTGATGTCTACTTTGCTATTTCTGTTTACAGGCAGCAGTTAACAATTTCATAAGAAGCGTAAACTTATATTCTATTATTATCTTATATTGAATGACTGTACTCCTCAATTAACCTCAAAATTCTATATTTAGTTACAAAGAACAAAAGTGAGCTATTATATTCGTTAAATGGGCAATCATTTGAAACGAATCAAAATTGGATTTATACAGCATAAAGCCCTTGACCTCATCACGTCAAAGTGTATTTATAAGTTTTCGCAGAATTCCATTTGGTCCTTGTAGCTATGTTAATAACGATCAAAGTTGTACGTCGCTTGCAAATGCTTACTCCTTTAGAATAAATTACGAAAGTTTGGAGCTCTGAGTCGTTGCTTGTAGACGGTGGACGCAGCGAAATAAATAATGATTAGTAAAATTTCATTTGCATTCTTAAAGACGCTGTCGGTGGTCTGCAGTCGCCCTAATTCAGTTGGCAAAGTTAGGAATAAATGGCACTTAGAAATGTGCAGTCCGAATAGTTCAGAATTTTTTGTTTAACTTTGATATGGATTAGTGAAAGCCACTGGATGAAATATATATTTTCTTTTTTATTTTTAAATGTATATTTTATATTTAACATGCAAATAGTTATTAAGTGGTAAAAGTGTAAAAAATATTCGGAAAATTATGATTTTGACTAGAAGAAGACTATGTACAGAAGTCGTTTGGTTGGATACTTCTGTTCCATTCGTGTGTCTGTCGTGAATTAATTGTGTTTGCATGGCTATATCGAAACAAAGGGTTTGACGGGTAGGATATAGCAGTGAAATTACAGCGTACAGATGCATAGACACTTTAATTCTTAGGAATTGCAATACACGGGGGAATCCTGGGTGACACAGTATACTCTATTATGTCCATTATGTGTGTTCATGTCTGTAGGCGACGGTTACCACTTTTCATCGGGTGGCCATTCTAAGTTACATAAAAAAATAGTTATTATACTCGTATGCAATTATAGAGCTCAAAGGAATCTGATATTTTTTTTGGAACATATAGACACACACTAATAATATAATAATTAAATATGTCATGTTCGAATGACAAAAAAATAACATAGAAAATAATTGAAAAACTTTTGTGTAAGTCAGTATATTACATTATATTTTTTTTATTTTTTATTTAAGAGTTTCTCCTTGTTGGGGCAACTAATACATGTACTCTCTTTCAGCCAGCTCTATTCCAGTCCTTTGACCTCCCCACTCAGTACGACACCTAGTATTTCCTTTATCGGTCCTTCATGTTGTTATTTCTCAGTTTTCCCCTTCCTCTTTTGTCCTCAATTATTACTTCTAGTATACTACTTCATATATTAAAGTTATCCGACAACCCTGGTATAATTCTCAGTTTATTCCAAATACTGTACAGTGACTGGATCCAAGAAGAAACATTTCTAATCTTTCTCTCCATTTTAAATCAGAGGCTTAAAATCCATTTTACACGAATCGTATTACGATGTATTTTGTATTAGTTTTTATTCGTGACTTCATGTGATTATTTTTTTTTTCGTTTATTGACAGAGATAAAAATTAGTTTGTCTTTTTCAATCTCATATAGTACGTATATACTATATTTCATAGTGTTAAGCGGTTAAGGCGCTAAAAAGAAAAAAATCAAACATTCACATTTACATCTAATATTAGTAAAAAAAACGCTCCAAGCGCGAGACGGGTTATTGCGTATTGTGAAATGAATCGTCCTATAATATACATAAAGTAGCTTTTCAAATCAACCCAGATCCATCTCAAGCTTTTCCAATCTTTCATTAAAGACGTGGTGACATATCCAGGATTCGTACCCGCGGTCGGCTTCCAATGTCGCGACGGCATTACCCCACATTACTAAGTACTAGCTCACCGCGCAAATTGAACTATCTATTGGGTCCCGTAAAAACATTTGTTGCTAGAGCCATTCCCTGATATTTTCCCCGGGAAATGCAGCCCGGGATTGCGGGAATTACGAGTCGTCGGTATCCCGGATTGCGAGTGCAATTTTAGTTGAAATTATTTGATGACCAATATTGGGGATGTAGAACTCATATTGGTTCGGTTCAAATAGGTTTATTACGCTACTTTGGTGTATAAAAATTGGTTCTATTTTCTTGTTTACCATTTATTCTAACCACAATTTTGTCCGTGTGATTGGGAGGTATATATAATCCTTCTTAAATCCCAAATTTTATGACTTTTTTGTTATTCATTGTCATTATAATCATATCAGCCTTTAACTGTCCACTGCTGAAGATAGCCTTTGCGTCTTATATTTTCCTATCCAAACATAATCTATACCAATTTAAGGCAAATGTGAATATAGGTTATTCGTGGGCTTGACAGCTCCATATTAGATCACATCGGAGCTTTCCATTAGGTGAGGTCGTGATCAACCTGATTGCAGGACTCTTCAATAGTAAAAAAAAAACTTGATAGATTATTGCTAGCAATGACGCAATGATTAGCTCTTCATTCCTTAGATTATATAGATAGAGCATTGAGTCTCAAAAACTTGTCAACTTTTTGTCAACTAATTGTCAAATTAGCTGACTCTTTTTTTATTAATGTTCTATATACTTACGCACGTAAATTATCTTGACGTATCTATATTTAATTATTTAATAAACAAAATGAGTTTTTACGCATTATAAAAAAAATGCAAAAATTATAAGACAAAATAAATATAGGAGTTATAAACTCATAACTATTTACCACGCAAAATTGTATGGAAAAGTTGACCCACTTTTCTCAAAGCATTTGTATGGAGACACTCTATTTATATAATCTAAGCCTTATTCCTTAAAATATCTTCCTTACCAAACCTGGCCAGGATATAATAGTATAGAGAAGAAATAGAGTTTCGACGCTAGGTAAGGTTGTTTTACCAATAGGATTATCCAACCATTTATTCTGACAAAAGTTAACAACAATAACTCATACTGTACATACATACATACATACATACACATGTCATTACGACAAAAAAACGGCCCAGTAATATTGTTTGCTTTCAAAAAAATAAGGCGGTAGTTTCACGTCCGCTAAGTTAATATTTCAACGTTACTCCAACGGAACGTGACTCAGGCTTGATGCGGGTCGAAACTAGTGAGGTGGCACCTAAAGGCGACCAAAAGTGCCAAAATACTCCAATATCAGAAAAATTATATTCCAGTATTGATAGTAAATTTAGCCAAACAAGTACAGACTCGTGTTAAAGGTCCCGGACAAATCGAACACTTGTTTGGGTATTTGAGTATTTTCATTAGACTCAAGTAATTTTTAATTTTTTAAATTGATTTCTTAAGCTCAATTGAAATGAAGATAATAAATATTCATTCAATTAATAATGTTTCGTTTAGTAATAAAAAAAAAAAACAAAACAATAATACCAAAACAAAAACATAAAAACTTAATAAAAACACGCGACTATTATTTGAGTTATATATTCGAATTTCATATATCCGAATTCTATATATTGTGTCGAGTACCTTTTAAGTACTGGAACCAGCACTCGATTGAGCTCGACTTGGCACATCACTAGTCGAAACTACAAAACTGTTCGAGATATTGCTTAGTAAAGTGCGACAGACGAAGGGCTTCCGCGAAGTGTTACTGATGCGTGATAGTATGCGCCTTTGTGAAATTCCTATATTAGCACCTAGAGCGAGACCTCTTTCTGTATTTAAGTAGAAGAGAACAACTAGTAACCTCACTGTTCTTATTTTAAAATGAATAAAATTCATCGACAGATGACGTTACGTTTCAAAGATATATTTTTATTTAAAAATTTGAATTTAGAACGCGGAAGCGTTTGTTTACAAATAAAATTTACTCCACAAAGGACAAGTAGACTTCGAACAAACGTAGTTTGTTTAAGTTTCTCTGTTCTATTGTTCCTATGTCCTTATTTTTGCCGCTAAGCGAATGTGCTTGTATGATTGTCTAATATTTGTAGTTGCATAGAAAACAAAAACATTAATAATGTCCAAATTTTGTTATTCTGATATATAAACTAAACTACAGAACAGATTTTAATAAAATTTCTATGGAGCCAATCTGTAAATATATCCAATCAAATAAAAAAAGGAAGTTTCCAAATCGCTTCATAACTAAGCAAGTTATGATGTAACAAACATAAAAAAACACTCTAATTGAAAACCTCTTATATTTTGAAGTCGGTTAAAAATAGAAAAATATTATTACCAGGATCATAAAAAAATAAACCATTAATTATTAGAGGCTATCGTATAGCAAAAGCGACTATAATCTCTTATCACTAGAGGGCACCATGACAATTATACTTAAATTACTAAAAACATTATTGCATATCTAATTACCATGTTTTTTATATTTAAATATATATTAAAATATAAAATAATTATAGACGCTATTAATTAATTTAATTACTTATTTTACCTTCACATTTTTTAAGTTAATTTGTTTTAATTTCTCTTCCTTACCCGTGGTTATTATAAGAGGCGACTAAGGTAACTTAATGGTCGAGGGATGGGCAGCAGCGTCCCTATTAAAACTACACCAAAGCCTAACTGTGGTTGCCAACTTGCCAGCCAAGCGTGGCAATTACTGGCAAAACCCTCTAGTAGGGGAAGTCCTATGTTCAGCAATGGACAGCTGACATGAATGAATAATGAATGAATGATGAATGAATTAAATAAAATTGAAGTGAAATTATAAGTAAAAGACTCATTTTACATTGTCCTGTGCTTAACAGTGGACAGGAAACCCATGATATGATGACAATGTTTTAAATTACCTATGTTTTTTTATACTAGCTTCTACCTGCAACTTCGTGGGGGGAAGGGACTGTTAGTAATGGAGAGGTTGGTCCCCATTGCTATCAATATATCTTAGCAAGTCGATCTCCACGTTGTTCCCCCTGGAAACTATCGTGACTAATTTATCGTTGAATTGGTCACGATAGACTAACCGAGCTGCCTTTTCATCCTCACCAATCATCCCTTACTGGTGGCTCGCCTGCGTATACCAATAACGCAGGCAGTGTTACGATTTCACTGTCAACCATTGAAAAAAAAGCCAGTGACTTCCTCCGCGTAACTCAGTTAAGTCGATTGACCAGACTTAATGTCAACCTATATCCTTCTCCATCCCGAATAGTACATGTATACCAAATTTAGTGATGACAACTTGAACCCCTTAAGACGCTAACATATGAGCTCACTTTCATAGGGAGAGAAGGTATCGTTAGTAATGGGGACTCGCAACCCCATCGCTAACAATTTACCTTGTCGGGTCGACTTCCACGTAGGAAACTGCACAATTTACTGCTGACTTAATTATTATAGAAATAGTCACGATGGGCCAACTGACCTGCTTCTATCCTCACATATCATCCTTCACTGGTGCTCTGCCAGTGTATACCGTTAGCACAGGTGAAGTTACTATTCCATTATTATTCATTAAACAATGCCCACATTTATAATATTATTTTCATATTAAGCTATTTTTTTTTTAATGGATGATAATGGAAAGGTAACCCCACCAGCGCTATCGGTATACACCGACGGGGCACCAGTGAGGGGTGATAGGTGAGGATAAAGCAGGTCAGTTAGCTCATCGTGACGAATTCAACAAAAATTGTTCACGATGGTTTCCAGGGGGAACCACGTGGAGGTCAACCTAATAAGGCATATTGCTAGCAATGGGGCTGTCAAATTCCATCGCTAACAACCCCTTTCCCCCTATATTAAGCTATTAAACACTGAAACACACTCCCGCTTGACATAAAATCTACACTAAGCTAGCTAGCTTTTAAACACAAATTGCGCACACCTACTTCTTAGAAAAATCTTCTACAATTTGCTCTTCTATTGCAATTGTTTTATTTAATTGTTTTATATAGTAATATTTTATGTATTATTTATGTGTGTACTTATTGTATGTACATATTTATTTATTTAATATATTATGAAAAATTTATTAAAAAAATAAAATAAAATTTTTTTGTCATTGAGAGGTATGAAAAATAGATGTTGTTATATATTATATGAATTTATCAAGTATTGCTTTATTTTTCTTCTATTCAAAAATGCACCGCCTATGTATTTCTCGGTTTACACTATGATTAGCTGGTAGAAAACACTGTCCGGTGTTAAGTTCGCCAAATGTACATGGAATTTTACTGTGCATTAAAGTTTAAATAAATAAATAAAATAAACAAATATTACTAGCTTTTACCCGCGACTTCATTCCGGGATAGATAGCCTATATTTTTCTTATATGGGATAGACCATATACGAGTAGTATGTGTACAAGTGATTACGTGCTCTGTGTACGTGTATAATAGGGTTTCATATTGATTAGTTAAGCTGTTAAGGTGCTGTAAAGTAACAATCAAACAAACTCATATTTATAATTCTAGTAAAGATAATTAAGGATAAACCATCGCACTATAAACTAAATGCCACCATCCACCAATTAAATTTTAACTATCAAAATGAATTCACAATTGTCGAATCTATCGCGCTAAATAACAAAAAGCATGAAATTTGCAACTTTGTAAGTAAATAAACCAATTCTGTTAAATTTTAACCATCAAAAAGAGTTCACAATTGACGAATCTACCGCGCTAAATACAAAAAAAAAACAAGTACCAAAAAAGAAATAACTTGCAATTTATATTTCTTAATTTTATCAATAAAATTCACATAACGCGGTATTGAAAATCTCAGTGTTTTTCTTCAGCTAGTTAGTTACTACTTACTAAAGGTTTCCAGCAGAGTCACGAACCACTGAAACGTAGAAAACTTGCTCGGGCCTTTGCCAAAACATAATTTGGCATCTACCGGAGCAGCGTCACTCGCTGAACGCCTTTGTTCGATACGCTCACACTGATTTTCCGTTTGTTTGTATTTGGCCTTATTTTGAGAGGTCACTCGTGTATTTATTCACTATAGGAACTAGTTACCCGCCCCGGCTTCGCGCAATTTTTTTCAATAAAACACATATTAGTCAATGATTATAATGTAATTTTGATCAGGTAAAAGAATTATTCAAAATAAAAATATTTTTATAACGCTATGGTAGCAAATAAGCATACGGCCTGTCTGATAGTAAACGGGGTTACCGTATCTTTTGGTTGATCGATTTACAAAAAAAAAAATATTTATTTTATTTATTTATTCATTAGTACATATATGTGTACAAGGCGAACTTAATGCTAAAAGCATTCTCTCCCAGTCAACCTTAAGGAAGTGTCAGAATACGCGAATGCGGTACTAGTAACTGATATACATATATACTAAAATTTACATATATAAATAAATAAATATATATTAGTTTAGATAAATATCCAGGTAGAACCCACACAACAGCGGACTCAGTAATAATAAAAACTGGCGCGCTGAATGGTCGCTTGTATTTAAGAGCTAAATCATTCAGGGCTTGCAAGAAACACACGTGAGTCTTTTTTATCGTAAAATTATTTGTTAAATGCGAATCAATTTGTGGCAACTCTGTTAAACTATGTGGACACTGAAGGGAACAAGGGTACACTTTGGTAGGATTGTCGCATTCACAAATTATAATATGCGAATAGACGACGACGTATAAAATGACGACTGTTACCACTTTCCATCAGGTGGGCCGTCAGCTTGTTTGCCATTCTAAGTTGCGTAAAAAAAAGATTCTAACCGGTTTTTTTATAATAAAAAATATTTATTATTTATTTGAATAAAAAAATTAAAATATGTCTACAGGGCAGACCTAATGCCTGATGGCATTCTCTACCAGTCAACCGTTACGCTAAACAGAGAGAGTGAAAAGAAGAGAGTGAGTTATCCATATTGTATTCCTAAGAATTGAGTACTTATGCCTTATTTTTTTTTTTCAGTTGACTCAGTATAGCTGTACCAAGTCAACCCCTATTATTTCACTTACCACATATAAGCTCAATAAATGAACATTCCAATGATGGATTGAGTGGTAAAATAGTGTGAAATGGCGTGATGTAGAACAAATGGGACTCCAAAGGGGATATTTTAGCTTTCAGCTCAGTTTACGACGGGCCCAGCCCTTGCCTACCAGTGACACATAAAACTGGCCTATTATTTACCGAGTGAGGGAAAATTGAAAACGTACGGTTACAATAAAGTCGGGAAAACCAAACAGAAACAATAAATCTGCGCTATCCTTTAAGAGAGCTGCGAATGTAAAAAACGCTAACTCGCAAGAACGCGACGAGACATACTTAGGGTTGGCACACTAGGTTGTTTGTTTGGATAATCATGTTCAATATATTACACCTCATAATTATAAATCTACTTATAAATTATTGTAAGTGAAACGCATTGTAAATTTAATAATATGCCTAAAAATACTTAGTATCTATCTGTTTAAAATAATATTATATTATATTTCAAATTAATTTATTATTATTATTAATCGTAAGTCAATACTTTATGTGGTTGCTAAGATGACCGGCAAATAATATTTCACATTGGGTGGGTAAACTGTAATCGTAATTGTAAGTAAATAAATATTATGCTACCCACATTTAACAATGCTGCACCAAAAGTAAATTGAACACTGCAAACGAGTGTGTTTATGTTATAGATTGTAACGTCTTTTATGAATACTTATGTTAAGTCAAAGGAAGCTTTTAACTAACCACTGAGATACAGGCTCGGCCTAGTTCGGTGGCTAGTAGATGTAATTAGGTGTAATTTGTTATTCAATAAAGACTATTATTATTAAAAAAAAATCTGTTTTCCCCAAATTTGTTTGTTGAGAATGTTATTTTGCATTATTTACTATTTCTATACTTTGTATTTTTATACTTTTTTTTTTTCTATTTGACATTACTTTTATGTAGTTTTCCTTCAGCTACATATACATTATTTAAAATGTTTAATGAATAAGAATTTTCAACCGCCACAATTATATTCATTTTTAACATTTATCAAATATACAAATTTTGTAAAAAGTGATCAATAAAGAATAAATAATTTGTTCTGTTCTAGGTTTCTATGTAAAACTATTATTGTTTATCAATATTTTAATGAAAATAAATATACCACTGCTATTTACGAATATCTCTCCGTATTTCACCGTCCAGGATTTTATTTATTAATTCAATTTTTATACTGTTTTATTGTGTTTTATTCCTCTAATCACCACTTATGGGATCTAAACTTTTTTCATAATTTTATTAAACCAATCATTGAAGCAAACAATATACGTACAGAAGTACAGACAAGCCTCAGTATAATAAGTAATAACAATCTTTCAATACAACGTTAGAATACAAAAATAAATTTTTACCCTTGCAATATTATTAAAGACGTTTAGATTCACCGAACTAACGTCGACTTATATCGATGAACATCGTGTAGTTAATAAAATATTCATCGCGTGGCAACCCTACAGTTTAATATGAAATGGATGCGAGTAAGTTATGTCCCCCGCGGCGATTCGCTTTTTCCTGACCGCGTTCCGTGGAAAAACTTACTGGTATGTACAGTTTATATTTAAAATTGGAACTCAATTCTAATAATTTATTCAGTTAAAGTATAATTAAAGATTGTATCCCACAAAGAAAAACCGACTTCAGTTGTGTCAAAACCAGTATTTTGATTTAAAAGTAAACTATTGAACCGATTTTGATAAAATTTCTACACGACCAATCTCTAAGTATATATTTTCAAAAAATAATTTAAGAAACATTTTAAAAAAATAATTTTCCAAACTAGTTTAGAACTGACGAAGTTATGAGGTGACAAACATAAAAAAATACAACCAAATTGTGAACCTTGTTCTTTTTGAAGTCGGTTGAAAATAGCTGTACATTATTGTGTGTGGTAACAGTTTGCGACTACGCAGGGACATTCTTATTTTGCGAAGGGTAAAAACGTCCTGTATGGCCTATAGGGGAGGCGGAAAAGGAACGAGGAAACGGGACATCAGAGAGGCGGCATTGAAATGTACCCGCAAAATTACAAACAGGCAAAACCTGGTTGATTTACATGTAAAAGACCGACGAAATAAATCTATACAAATTTAAAAAAGGAAAGATTTGTTTGTTTGTTTGTAATGGATAAACTCAAAAATTACTGTTACTTTCGCCTATAAAAAGCTATCAGCTATAAAAAGTCATCTGTGAGTAACATAGGCTATATATTAAATATTTTCGAAAATTCTATCTACCCGTACGAAGCCGGGCCGGATCGCTAGTATTGAATAAAAATGTTACCACTATTAGCAAGTTGTGTAACCAATTTGCAAATTTTGAAATAGTCATGTCTTAATGATTTACAATCTCATAAGACAAGGTAGTGACCATTGGACTACGATGCACTCCTTTACGTAGTCGATTAAAAATCAGCGCAAGTATATCTCACTAAGAGTGACAAATATATACTAATTATAAATCTATATATTATTTCTATAATATATATATATATATATATATATATATATATATATATATATATATATATACTATCTATATACTATATATTATAGTAATAATATCTATATATTCGCTTAATAACGGATATAGTACATATCATTTAAGTAATACATATATAATAACGAAATGAAGAACTTCATCTAAGTGAATATACCTACATTTCAAACTGGTATGCGATATCAAATGGAGCGATGACCTTTATTTATTCTCAATGTCCAATGAAAACTAATATATAGATTAGATATTGAAGCGATACTGATATTAAAAATCATCATCATATCAGCCTTTAACTGTCCACTGCTGAACATAAGCCTCCCACGTGGAGGGTTTCGCCAGATTGGCAACCGCAGTTAGGCTTTGGAGATGTTTTAAGAGGGACGCTGCTACCTATTCTTCCCCTTCTCTTAGTCGTCTCTTACGACACTCACGAGAAAGGAAGGGGTGGCCTATTCTATGCCGGGACCACACGTCATGTTACCCATGCCTACCAATAAATACTATTTGAATGACACTCGCAGTATTTGCTGCAAACCAGAAATGTATTAATAGACGCATTTCGAATGAAATAGCTTCGAATGGACCGACAAGTGAATTGAATTTGAATGTAAGCCACTACAGCAGAGGTTCTCAAATTTTCAGTGCTCGCACTGCACTTATATTTTCCTATTCTTATTTTAAAACGAATATAAGTCACCGATGAACAAGGTGTTTCGTGGACGCATGAGATTTAAAATATTTGAATTCAGAATGTGGAATCGTGCGTTTAAAAGTAGATTATGCACTGCAAAATAGTGGCTTCAATCGTTACAAAATTTATATCAAGCGAACACTTAAACTTTTTCGATTGCAAAAAGCATTATTAAAACAATACATAGCTACAAAAATATAGACAAGTTAGATAGAACAAATATATATATATATATATATATATATATATATATATATATATATATATATATATATATATATATATATATATATATATATATATATATATATATATATATATATATAAAAGTAAAACGCCTCTGAATAGTTTTCACTATAGCCCATATCGTCGCTGTGCACACTTTGAGATAACCCATAACACTATAGAATTACGCGCACTGAAATTATATTTCCTGCTAATTAGTGCCAGGCATTTCATTCAATTTGCGGTAGTTTGTATCAGAAATTGATTTTTAGGATTCCCTCGATTTTCAGGTATTTGGAACACATAGACAAACGGCTAAGCAAAGCTTTTCTAATTCCTTTTGTCTGTTTGTTTGTTTGTCTGTCTGTTTAAGGCATCATAAATGTTATATCTTAATGTTTTAGATTTTAATTCTTTCTAATACTGTATTTCGAAAGTGCGTTTTTTGTTACCTTTTTTTTATCCAATAGTTATTTGGCGTAAATGCTTAGAGAAGGACACAGACTACTTTTTAATATTTTTTTTATTCTTTATAAATCGATAATAAATATATTAATTTATTATTGTCTCTCCACCTACAGCTAACGATTTTAAACAACACTTGTCTTACTCCAAATTCCCATCACGTAGTCACCCGATAACTTCGATAAGTAAACAGAATAAAATTTTGGCGCGAATGCATTTTACTGGCAACTCAGAATGTACGTGTTAGTTTCAACATTCCAAATTTGAAAACTCAAAAACAATTTGGGTTATTTATTATACGAACGTTTGGTTTCCGTTATTGCTATTTTATTGGCGCTCTTTAGCGCCCTCTCTTTTACTTTTGGCAACTCTCCGGTGGTTAAGTTATTGTGGAAAGTTGAAACATAAACGATTTGAAAGTTTCAATATTGTTGTTGTGGGGTGAATAAAAATGTCAACTGTAAGTATTGCCGCGTTGAAAATGTTTGGTTTAGTTTTACTTGTTCCGCTTTATGCTTCATTTTATTTTCTCAGAGACATATTGTCTTCTGTTGTGTTTGTATAAGTACATTATAAGATTCAAAAATTTTTCAATAAACAGCAAAGTTGCATACAAACTAAAAATTCAATTTATCTAAGAATTCAAGAATTTATGTTTACATTAAATAGAATTTATGTTTGCATACGTAGACAGTAAACGAAACTAACAAAAGAATATTCTGCACGTCTCCCACGATGCACAGTTGGCCAAATTCGATTTAGGTCCGCGTCGAGTCTCTAACGAACGACCTGCCACTGTTTAAACTCTGAATTGTCGACGAAAAAGAACCCACTGTTTACTACATTATCTGTGCCTCGGCGCGAATAAAAAAGTAAACACAATTTTATTATCTCTGCTTTTCGTGCAACAAAACGAAAACGGCGACCGGCCGATTCCAAATTCGAATTGACTCAAAAGATTCCTTTTTTAAAAAATGCCGAACATAAATTCTTTAAGGCGAATTTAAATGGCGATTTAGCGTTCGGAAACATATCCAAACTGTTGGAGGTAAAAGTTGTCCACTAATTAAAAGAAACATCGGTTGTAGTGCCATGATAAATTAGCGAAAAAAAACGAATAAAATTAAAAACAAAACGCAAAGAAAATAAAGTATTAAACGACAAAGCAACCATGTTATTTATATCTTGACAGTTACCTTATTCGAGTGATCGAATTGTCATAACAAAAATAATTCGACTGCCAAATGCGTTACAATAAATAAAAGCCAACAACCATTTTCAGTCACATTTGCAACCAATAAGGCCATAAGAAAATTGCTCAGAAATTCCTTGTATTAGTTTCGTAAACTATCGTATTGTGTATATCCCGTTGACTCGGGACTTTTACCAATAATCAAGAAATAGCAACAGTTACATTCTACGTATAAAACATTGCGTGTTGTTCAGTAGCTAGCACATAAAGAGAACGGTAGAAAAGCAGCGATGTATAATACATTGAACGGAGGTATTGTATTGATTTGTGAATATTGGGAAGATTTCGAGATAGGATTGATTCATGATCACAAATTACCTTCGAATGTTGTTGGGCGCGTTTACTTGGAGCGAAACGTCCAATTTACTGTGAGATTCTGATCGTCTCTCAAAGTGTACTATGAGAATGCAGAAAGGGTACATTTATAGGTTGGCGGAGGTCAAGTTACGCAGGTTTTGTAAAACTAGACATGTGACCAGGATTTGCTCACGACTGTCGTATCGGAGGATTTCTTCGGATCCTTGTTGCTTTATATGAATTGGCCTTTGTTTGTTAGCTGCTATAAATCCATCAAGCGTTCTGTCTGACTTGATTTTCTGTTTATTCCTTTGTGTATCTATAATTTAATATGTATCTCTGGGTACAGGTTCGGTTATATACTGGCTTTTGATGAAAATGCATATTGTCGACGTATGTAAGTGGAGAACTATATAACTCTATTTTTGTAATTTCGCAATTTTTTTTTATGATTTGTTATGAAATAAAAATACTACTGATAATTTTTATAAATATTTAGACCATAATTTTAATATCGATGTCCTTATTAATATTATAAATGTGAAAGTGAGTTTGTTTGTTACCTCTCAGCTAGCTCCTTAACGGTATTACTGATCGCTATGATATTTAATATACACGTACTATGTTGATCGGTCGAAAAAGGGAAATTGTAATTATATGGAAACTATAATTTACTTCTGTATCTCCAATATATACAGGTATATGTGCGTATATATATACTAGCTATCCAACCCGGCTTTGCACGAGTAAACAGAGAATTCAACTGATCGATTATATAAAATATATTATGTGATTCTTTACACTTATATATATATATATATATATATGCATGAATGAAAATCGCATTTAAATCAGTTAAGCATTTTCTGAGGTATATTTATATATTTATTCTTTATTGCACATTAAAACTTTATAGATATATATATATATATATATATATATATATATATATATATATATATATATATATATATATATATATATATATATATATATATATATATATATATATATATATATATAGTTATGATTAATTTTGGAGATCGAAACGTGTTTAAATATTTATATACACTAACAGCCTGTACATTTGATATTGTTAATAAATCATTATTACTCCGAGAGATGGACCAGCCGAGAACGGAGCTTACCATTTGGAACATAAATATTTAAATATCTTCACTGTTATTATAAATATGAAAGTGAGTTTGTTTGTTTACCTTTTGGTGCCTAACGACCACAAACTATCGTGATCAAATTTGATACAAATACAGAACTAGTACCAGAGGGAGACTTTGTATAAAAATCGTTTGCTTGGACACCTCTGTCCCATTCGTGTTTCTGTCGTGAAGCAGTTGAGTTTGCATGGCAGTGAATTTACAGAGTACAGAGTGTTAATGTGGATTTTATTACTCGTACTTACATTTCAGCCCATAACCTTTTTTAATGTGGATATTTATTTATAATGAAATAACTAATAATTTTATGATGTTGTTTTTATTCACTTATTTTCCACAGACAATATCTATATATTACTTTTTTATTACCATAGACCGAGAGTAAGCAAAAGCATAAAGTTATACATTCTTAACATAGATGAATAACACCTGAGTCCTCAGGAATGGCAACGCATGGGGGGTATCATGTGCGAAACAGTATACTCTGTTATGTCCATGGTACTGCTCGTGTCTATAGGCGACGGTTACCACTTTCCATCAGGTGGGCCATCAGCTTGTTTGCCATTTTAAGTTGCATAAAAAAACTAGTTATTTATAAAGCCTTAATGAGGTACATTTTATTACGATATGATACATAAAATAATATTTAATAATATTGTCTGCATGTAACACGTAACGACATACTTGTACCGACGAATTAACCACAAACGCATAAAATTTAGTTGTGTCAAATGACTTTAGTGGAAATTGGCGCCATTATTTCAACATGGCGGACGCTAAATGCTACCACTAAACGCCGTATCAGCAAATTCTGATTAATTCACCTCGTTAATGCGTTTCCGAACGTTGGAATTGAAATAAGGCCACGGATATTAAAACTATTGAGAACGTATGTGAATGAATTTATTATTAGACTGAGTTATTAATATTTAACAGTTATTTAACTGTAGCAGGTAGATACAAGTATTTATCTAAGAAATTATTCTTTTATTTACTTAAACACAGGATAATAATGCCTTGTTTTTTTCTCTCGACATATATTTTTTTTTTATTTATAAGATCGTGATACACATATACAGCAATATATTCTGTCTGTTACCCCATAGTCCTGGCATAGAATAGGCTTCTATTCCTGTGGATGTCGTAAGAGGCGACTAAATGAACTTAATGATCAAGTGATAAGCAGCAGCATTCTTCTTTAAACATCTCTAAAAGCCTAATTGCGGTTGCCAATACGCTTGCTAAGCTTGGCAACTACTGGCAATACTCTCGTTATGGCGAAGGCCTATGAGTGAACAGTTAACGGCTGAAATGATGATGATGATATTTTATCAAGTCCATATGCATACAGTACTTCCTGGAAATCATTATGGTTAATGTCCCCTGCTAAATTCACTGGTGCCCCGCCACTTCATAGCCAGTAGTGCATCCAGGATTATCATTTCATTATGAAGACTGTCAAATTAAAAAAAAAAAACATTAATCATATAGGGGTTAAAAGTATTACCATCAGCTTAATGACCCATTAACTTCCCACTACTGGGTACATGTTTTCGTGGTTTTTTTTTTTTCGTCGTCAACAAAAATATTCTATTAATTATCGTCAACATCATCATATCAGCCATTACCTGTCCACAGCTGAACATCCCCCCCCCCCCCCATTGGAAGCTTTTACCAGTAGTTGCACGCTTGTCTTTGGTGGTGTTTAAAGAGAGATGCTGCTACCCATCACTTGACAATTAAGTTCATATACTAAGTATATTTTATTTCAATTATAGTTTTTTAAATTCCACAATACATTTCCATTAGACACTTCGTACGAGTACAGACCAAGATAAAAAGACAATACACTGTACAGGCGGCAACGAATCGATCAAAAAGTACAAATAAACCAACCCTGGAGGTCCAGAGAAAATTAAGTCCTATTGACTGTACCGGGCAAACACAATCAGCGTTGGATGAATGCTGGTCTACTAATTTACGAATCCTTAACTGTAATACTACATTGACTCTTAACCATTGCTGTACCGTCGAGTCAAAAACTAAGTAGGCAGAAACAAATGCCGCAATGGAAACCGTACAAGGTGTATATGGTTACAGATTGTTCAGTTCCACGGTGCGATGTCTCGATCTAATAAGAGAATAGGTGGGTGTGCTCAAAAGAACGCGTACAACTTCTAAGTGGTTGTATCTTTAGGTGACGTGTTTCAATAGTATTAGTCCCAGTGTTATGGAGTAAAAGGCTTATAAATATAGTTGACTGTGATCCCTGACAGAAACTATTTGAGGAATCAACATCATCATTAAAGCCTAATCATGTCCTTTGTTGAACAATAACTGTCATAACTCATACTTTATTGTAATTATATATACCGTTAGACTCACGTTTTAAATTCGCAGATATCCGACTAGTTTCAAACTTAATCAGAGCCCTTATTCATGAGTGCTGACTTAATAGTCCAAGGATGGCAGCAGCGTCCCCCATAGAACATCATCAAAAGCCAAACTGCAGTTGCCAATCCGCCAGCAAAGCGTGGCAACTAATGACAAAACTCCCCTTATAATGGGAAGGCCTATGTTCAGAAGTGGGTAGTTAACGGCTGATATAATAATAATAATAATTACCAGAGGGAGACTTTGTACAAAAGTCATTTGCTTGGGCACCCCTGTCCCATTCGTGTTTCAACCGTGAAGCAGTTGTGTTTGCATGACTGTGTTTCGGTTTGAAGAGTGGGATATGGCGTGAATTTACCGGGTACAGAGGAATAACATCTGAGTCCTCAGGAATATCCTCAGGTATTGCAGGCGTTCATAGGCTACGGTAACCGCTTACCATCAGGTGGGTCGTCAGTTTGTTTGCCATTCTATGTTGCATAAAAGAAATTCATAAGCGCAGTTCATGGCTCAATCGCAAGCAGCAATGCGCGATTAGCGCGCTGCTTGTTGCTGCGCGCGTGCAGTCGGCAGAGGTGGTAGTGATGGTGGGGTAAATTGTATAACACCATGCACTCATGTTTTCATGTTGCTGGGCTGATTTCCGGGTCAATTTATTAGTTGAAATTGGTATCAGTGCATACTATACTAATTGTATCGCCCTATTATATATATATTCTATTGATTGTCCTTATTGAGTGTGTGTTTCCGATGATTGATTACTGAGTTAATTATCACAGTCTTGATTATCTTAGTAACACAAACTCCCTGCAACATTTTTAAGGTCACCGCTCCGTGTGGTGGAGAATCGTTCTAAACTGCATTTAAAAGAAAGAAAGAATTTATTCATAAAGTCTTAGGATGAGCATGGCATGGCATTTGACTATATAAGGCCTACCTTTGGCATTAGCTTCTGCAGCTATATTAAATGGTATATTATATATAGTTTAAGAGTTGATACAGAAGACTTATTGTGACTTAAGATCTTCAGGTACAATTGAGAACCTTTCTCATTAATTGTCGATTTTTCGAGGTCAGTTTAATGGATAAATTAGGATAGTAAAATATACTAGCCTCGAGGGAGATATACCTCACTAAAGGCCCTTGAAGTGTGCCTCCTACGAATTTAGGGTGGGAAGGCCTCACCTTAGTCAATTTGAGAGGAAGCCTGCCCTACTCCATCTACAGGGCGAGCCGTTGCGTCAGATCTCCGGCAGTCTAGATTGAAAACCCGGAAATCTGGTAATGCGCCTCAAGATATGTCGTATGATTATTGGTTGGTAAGTCCCACACACTCCTTCTACTCTCTTAGGTTGTTGGGACCGTCTTTTGAAAATTTTCATACGAAGATTGAAACATAATAACACTAACACATTACGATGTGAACTTCATTACCAATTAAATACTAATACAGTACAAATTTTAATAAGATTTTTTTATACAACTTAGAATGGCAAACAAGCTGACGGGCCACCTGATGGAAAGTGGTAAACGAAGCCTATAGACATGAGCAGTACTATGGACATAACAGAATATACTGTTTCACCCATGATACCACCCATGTGTTGCCATTTCTGAGAACTCGGGTGTTATTCCTCTGTACCCTGTAAATTGACGCCATATCCCTTTAAACCGAAACACAGTCATACAAACACAACTGCATTACGGTTGAAACACGAATAGAAAATATTTAAAATAAACAACATCATTTGTAATTTTTAAAGTTATCAGGTTTACTGAAATCAAAAGTATGTGCTGGATAATCAACTGAAACATTTCTCTCTTTGCAATCCTTGATAAAAATCCCAGCTATTCAACGTTGAGTCGGCGTAGTACAATATACCACAAGGACACAACCACAGACATAGATGCACACAGATGAGACAAGTACCTCAATTCTTATGAGAACTAGCATGTCGATATTTTATGCATTTTTAAACAATACATTTATGGAGAGCGAAATTCTTTTAGCGCGAAACTCATTCGAAAATATCACCTGTTGTAAAAATGTTGTTATAAATTCTTTTAACATTTTTCGACACGAATATCGCGTAGGTGTTAAGCACATAAAATATTTATTTTATAAAACAATTTTTCTTTAGTGCTTGTGATTAATTTATTGCTACACCAACTGTATATAGTAGGACATTTGTTTTCTTTTTTATGCAAATTTGAATGGGAAACAAACTGATGGTACATCTGATGAAAGAGGCAATCATCGCCTATAAACAGTAACAGCACAATGAATATAGTGTGACTTCCCTGGCACCCCACAGTTTATTATCTTGAGGATAGTTAATCCCTGTTGAATAATATAAGTTGATACCGACGTCTTTGCTAATTAAAGCAAAATCTTATCAAAATTTCTCTAAAAATTTCAAATCACTAAACCTGCTCTAAAGTATTACTACGTATATACTGTAGAAATTCCGTTAATAAATTTAGTTACGAGTGCAATTAAGCCTTTTACATAGCTTAGGAGAAAAAATCGGTACGAAAGTTAAAAGTTGCGACATCTACTGTAATGTACGTCTATGGTTAAAGCGCTCTCACTACTATATTAAAAATAGCCTCGATAAACTAGTCTAGGAGATATGAAGAATAACCGCGTTTCCCTATCTTTCTAGACGATACACTCACAAAAAGCGGTATTTTTTTACGCATTCCGTCTGACAAACTTACGTACTTTTGCCGGCTTATCTTTCTTGGATTCTCGTTCTTTCTTACCTGTAACAAAAAATATATAATATTAAATTGTTATCACATTATATGCAAGTTTGTAAAGAGAACTGGCTGTTATTTTTACTGCTCACTAATATAATTACAGTTTTTTTTTTTAATCTTAGTGCCTTAACAGCTTTACTAACAGCAGTCACTGTGAAAAGTGGTATACATATACTGTGTAAAATGGAGAAGGACATAGACTACTTTTTATCCAGGTTTTTTTTTGATGGGTGAAAATGGTATGGTAACCCCGCCTACGCTAACGGGATACGCTGACGGAGCACCAGTGAAGGGTGATAGATGAGAATGAAAACAGCCCAGTTAGCCCATCATGATGAATTCATCAGGAATTAACCATGATAGTTTCCAGGGAGAACCGCAAGGATGTCGACCTGGTTGGGTATATTGCTAGCAATGGGATTCTCAGTCTCCATTACCAACAATCCCTTTCCCCCCTTTTTATCCAGGTTAGTGAACATATTCCGGTTACGAACACGAATTAAGCTGGTGATCCGTTTTCAATTAATATTAATATAGATATTTTAGACAGGGTAA